>NW_024425786.1:22199896-22353301 GCF_017311325.1 Ursus maritimus
CCACACCGCCCCCCCCCCCCACCGCCAGCTGGACATCAGACTAACGGTCTGTCCAGAGTCCCTTGCATCCGCACGGATTTCTGGGCTTGGGCGTGGGCAGAAGCAGCAGCCAGGAAGCAGGAGGGCCCCCTTCCACCAAGATCTTCTCCCTTCACTGCCTGAGATTCTCAGAAGAGGCCGCCCTGGGGGGCCTGGCACCTGCTCCTCCCCCACCCCCTCCTCTGTCAGTTGCTCTGCAGCGAGAGGGGCTTTCAGGGCCCTTCCTGGGTGCAGTTTTCATGGGGGAGGGACAGAGAGCATAGAGTCTGAGGTCCTGGGAGATAGAAAGTGTCAGAAGTGAAGTGGGAAGCACCAGAGGCCCTCCCCACCCTCCCACACAGTCCCCAGCACGGCCACACTGATTCATCAGGGCCCTTTGGCACAGATTCATCAAAGGGCTCTGCTGAGGGGCTCCTGACCCCCAGGGACATCTCCAGAGGTTTCCCTCCTCCTGTCCTGACCCTTGTGTGATCCCTTCTTGCTCCCCACTCCCCATATTCTTGAAGGGCATCCTGTCCAGGCATTCCATTACTCCCCTGGGAAATAAGGCTCAGAGAGGGACAATGACCTGCCCAAAGTCACACAGCACATTGGAGCAGGCTCAAGATGACAGCCTGGGCCTCCTGACTCTGGCCCAGAACTTTCCTGATGCCAGTGATCAGGACTGCTGCATTGGCGGGCTGCTGGTACTGGGCCACGCGGCCACAGGGACCTGGTGTCCGTGCTGAGAGGTCAAAAAACAGTGGCTGTTTTTGTCTCAAGTCTGGCTTTTATTTCTCTCTCTGAGTGGTTCCAATTTCAGGAATTTTTTTTATCTTGTTTTTATTCTCTCATCTTTCATTGTGCTTTCTTTCTGGGTAATCCAAAGCTTGCAGGCAGCTAAGTACAACGTGTACATTCAAATGAAATGCAATAAAAAATAATAGAACGTGTTTCTTTCATGTCTGAGCAGCGGATTAATTCCCTGGCACATCCTATTTCCTCTTCACTCCCTCTGCTTTTTGTCTGAGATTTTTCCTCCCCTTCTGAGAATCTCCAGGATTTGAATGACCCGATGGTCCCTGCTCACTGGAGAGACACAGATGGTCCTAACTTTACAGCCCGAATCCCCATGATCAATAGATGATGCTCCTGGGGCCGAGGAGAGGGACCTGCAGGTGCCACGTGGGCCTGGGAGGGCTGCCAGCCCCGGGCAGGGAGAGGACGGGTCTCCGCCTATGATGCACATGGAGAGTGTCCACGGGCAGGGCTGGGGGGTCTCCTGTGGATGCTCCTGTCACGCAGGCAGGGACCCTCCTGGGCGGACACACTTATCCCTGCACACGCACTAGAAAAAGGCAGGTCCTTCTTTGTTGCCCTAGAACTAAGCCTGGATGTTTGTGATCATGACTTTCAGCCAACGCAGCCTTCACGGGTCCCCAGGGATGGCAGGATCAGCAGGGACGCTGTGGACGTGGCCGTGAAGCGTGGGCTCAGCCCAGGGCCCAGGAGGACCGTGAGAGGCATCAGATGGAGGCAGCAGGAAGCATTCTCCTGCCTCAGTTTACTTGCCTTATGACGTTGGGCGAGTGTCCCAACCTCAGAAGCCTCGCGTCCGCATCTGGAATATGGGCGCACATCAGCGCACAAGACAAGGTGGCGGGAGGATGAACTGAAGCAACACCGGGGCTGTCAGCGCGGTGCCTGGCATGCGGTGGGTCGCGAACAAACGGGGGCTGGTACTGCTCATCCCTCCCTCCCCTCCCCCTGCCCTCCCTCTCGCCTCCCCTCCCCCACCCTACTTCTCCCCTCCCCTCCCCCTCCCTCCCTCTCCCCTCCCTCTCTCATCCGTCCAGCCCACTTTGCGAGCTGCGGTGTGCCAGGCCCCGTGCCAGGCATCAGGGAGAGAAGAAGAAAACCTCCAGTCACCTCCAGTGGCTCAGGGTCCAGTGGTGACATGGAAATAATCCCTGTCCGGGGACAGAAGATGGGTTTTCTGGGGATGGAGGAGGGACAAGCAGAGTAGGCACCAAAGGGAACCAGAGAGGGCCTCCTGGAGGAGGTGACCCTTGAGCTGAGCCTTGAAGGGGCTTGCGTTTCAGGGGCAGGGGAGGGGGAGGGGTGTTCCAGGAGAGGGCACAGATAGCAGAGCGTGAAGAGTGTGGTGGGTTGGGGACCAAACACTGTTCTGGGGGCTACAGCTGTGAACCCCACAGACGACACTCCCTGGACTAGAGCTCATAGCCTGTGGGGGGCACAGATGTTCACCAAACACCTGGCAAGCTGCCCTGTGACCAGTGTGCTGAGGACGAGCTTCCCAGGTCTCTGCCTGTCAGGATGGTGCAGGAGGGCTTCCCTGAGGAGGGGACACCTGCACTGAGATCTGAGGGGTGAGGACGGGGAAGCTCTGGGGAGATGAGGAGGAGGTGTGCTCCAGGCCACCGGGATAGCATGTGCAAAGGCCCTGCAGTGGGAGAAATGGCTGTGGATTCAGGGCCTGAATGCTGGCTCTGAGGCTGGGTGGACACTGAGGGGAATGGAAGAAGCTGGAGGGGGTGAGAGGGGTTGAGGATGACCCCAGGTTTCCTGGTAGAGGTGAAGCCTCCAGTGCTGTCATGACCTGGGAGCAAGGTTTAGGGGGAAGGTCGTGGTCACCAAGGTCACATCTCTGTGGTCTTTCCCTCCGATCTTCCAGGTCTAAGAGGTTTCTTACTGACTTTCCATCCAGTGTCTTCTCCATCCTTCCCCTGCTCCTAAGGCTGCACCACTAAGGGGCAAGGAAGAGAGAGGCCCAGAGAGGGAGTGTGATTTCCCAAGGTCACACAGCAAGCTTGGGCACAGCTGGAGGCAGCTCCTGGAGCGGGTTCTTCCCTCCACGTTGTCACCTGCTACACCCTGGACATCACAGCAGGGGGCGAGATCCCCGCTCTCCAGACTCTGCCCTGCTGGCAGCGGCCCCCGGCTCCAACACCCCGTGAATGAATAGCTGAAGAGACACTGAGTTTACAGTGTCAGTTTTTCAAATGGTTCAAAAAGAAGTTGATAAATGGGTCCTGTCCTTTCCCAGGAAATTTTAGATTGCCTTTTTCTTTATTACTTTTACTCATCTTTTATCGCTGTGTCTCTAACACACAGATTCCCTGTGTCCCGTGGCAGCTGGAGGTCCGGGGAAACCCTCCCACAGGGCTGAGGGCACCTGTCCAGAAGTGGCCCTGGGCTGCTCTGCAGGGCTGGTGCTGGGAGCTGAGGTGGCGCGGGGCTCCCTGCCTCGCCCTCTCCAGTTAGCCCTGGGACTCTCCATTCAGTCTAGGGGGGTGGTGAGCTCCTCGTCCCTAGAGGTCCCCAGAGCCTGGGCAACGCTTTCCGGGAACTGAGGCATGGAGCATGAGACTGGGGCTGTCCTCCTCACCCCGCCCTTCATTCCACCAGAGACATCCAAAGTGGAGACAAAAGAGGGAGTGGCGGGGAGAAGGGGGAGGAGAGGAGGGGAAGGAACCTGCAGTTCATGGTGATCCCAGGGCAGGGCAGGGCAGGGCAGGCCTGGACTTGGCCCTGTAGGGTCTGATCCATTCCCTCCAGCTCCAATTCCTCCCGCAGTCCATGCCAAAAGTGAGGCTGTGTTTCCCCCCATTTCCCTGATGAGGAGGCTGAGGCTAAGGGAAGTTAAGCAAAGAAGCAGTGAGGCTGGATTTGAACTCAGGTCCTTCTGACTCTTTCCCAAAGGCCCTATTTGTTTCCAAGAACACAGGCTGCTCTGAATTGAACACATACCCTGTGTCAGGCTCTGAGCTAGGCTCTTCTCGGCTCTATCTTATTTAACCCCAGAAGGACTATCTCCAGACACCAGAGGGGACACGCAGGCTGGCGGGTGGTGAGCAGACAGGTAGGAGGAAGGTGGGCAGGTAGGAGTCGGGCAGGTGTGGGGGAGGTGGGCAGGAACCACAAACACAAGGTGCGCTACGGTCGTGGGATGCACCAGATTGTCACGGGATCGATGAGAAAGCACGTTCCTTCCACACGTGACGCTGGGCAGATGGGAACCAGACACACGCTGGAGGCTGAGTGCAGCTCTCGTCTTCTGTCCACCTGTCCCCATGTCCGCGCGTCCCTGTGGCTGTGAGGGGCTTCTTTCAGGGCAGCCTCAGAAGGTCACACTGGGGAGCTTGAAGAATGTGGGGGTTCGGTCCTTCCCCATGGGGCTGTGCACAGTCCTATACGTGCACACACATGTGTGCACACGCGTGCCCGTAGAGGGGAGGCAGGCGATCGGACATTTGCAAACGTGCCGTTTTTTTTTTTTTATTGTGTTATGTTAGTCACCATATAGCACATCCTTAGTTTTTGATGCAGGGTTCCATGATTCATTGTTTGCGTATAACACCCAGTGCTCCATGCAATACGTGCCCTCCCTAATACCCTTCACCAGGCTAGCCCCATCCCCCACCTCCTTCCCCTTCCGAAACCCTCAGTTTGTTTCCCAGAGTCCATAGTCTCTCGTGGTTCATTCCCCCTTGTTTACCCCCCTTCATTCTTCCCTTCCTTCTCCTACTGATCTCCCTGCTATTCCTTCTGTGCCACAAATGAGTGAAACCATATGATAATTGTCTTTCTCTGCTTGACTTATTTCACTTAGCATTATCTCCTCCAGTGCCGTCCATATTGCTGCAAATGTTGAGAAATCGTTCTTTCTGATAGCTGAGTAATATTCCATTGTATATATGGACCACATCTTAATCCAGTCATCTGTTGAAGGGCATCTCGGCTCCTTCCACAATTTAGCTATTGTGGACAATGCTGCTGTGAACATTGGGGTGCATACGGCCCTTCTTTGCACTACGTCTGTTTTTAAAGATGGAGCCACTATGTGTCATCTTGTCGCTTCTGAAGACACAGAGAAATGACACTGTTTGGGTTTGGGGCTGGCAGCTGACACTGAGGAATGCCCCGGGAGTGTTTCTGCAAACTGTGCGTCTAGAGTGGGCCCCGGCCCCTCTCCTAGGGGTCTGCGGGGTGAGGCAGGTATGGAGGAAACTTCTGGAGGTCCTACCGCGGGTCCTGCTGTTCCCCGCGGGCTTCTACACGCGGCTCAGGCACCTGAGGCTCCCCCCAGAGGCAAATGTCTTCAGCAGGTCCCTTGTGTTTACAGCCGAGGAAGTGGATGTAGTCGGCTCCTGCGGAAGCTTATGTTGGTCTACTCGGATAAGCTCCTGAAGGGTCTGCTCAAAGGAGGGTAGATGTCTTTCCCCTCCACCTCCCAGTGCTCCCTGTGACTGTGCGGGAGGCAGGAGCGCTGGGCTGGGGCTCTGGCCTCCACACCTGCACCCACCACCTCTGGCTGATTCCTCCCCCAGAGGACCTTTCCCAGGCCCCAGAAATAGGAGGCATCAGGAGGAAAAAAGAACAACAAAAGATTCATCAGTTTTGGCAAAAAAAAAAAAAAAACCCTTCCCTGGATAACCTACAATTATGTCAAGCGGTTAACAGAGTTCTCATGATAGAACCAGTCCTATTTCATACCTTGATCTTCTGTGCTGGAAAAATGAATTCTGTCAAATCTCTTAAAGCCAACTGTCAAAGTAAAGCATTTAGGGGGAGACAGATCTCTTACTCTGATGGCAAAATTCATTTGATTTGATTCTTTAATCCAGTCTCCCTGCGAACCTGGAGCTGAAATGTTCAAGCCTGTTCACCCCGCGTGTTTGTTCCTCATTTTCCTGCGGCCTCCTCTTCCGCTGCCCCGTCCTCCGCCTCTCACACAATAACGTGGCCGAGAAGCGCAGCTGGGGTCATGATAACCATTCGGTTTCTCAGGGAAGTTTTAGGGGGAAAACGACAGAGCGCGCAGCCTGTCTCTCGGTGTCTGCCTGGGGACAGAGGCGCTCACCATCAGAGGCTCCAGCAGCCCAGGGGCGGCCTGCCCACGGGGGAGGTGGGGTTCACAGACCTGGCCTCTGTGGTCCTTGCAGCAGGGTGGAGAGGCAGGGGGCGTCTGGGAGGATGGCGGTGCCTCACCCCTGCTGGAGCCGGGGACTGCCACTTTTCCTCTAATCCCCGCTCTCCACCCTGCCCCTCTTTCATTCCCCGTCTCCATGTAACAGCCAGAAACTTATTTTGTGTTTGCAAAGTACCTTTAAATCCATTACATGCATTTAGTCATTAATTTAATCCTTTCCTCATTCATTCATGGTATTCAGCTCACGGTGATTGGAGCTCACTGTGGGCTGCGATCCACGTACAACTCTGGGGTTCAGATGCAACAAGATCCAACATTCACCTTCAGAAATCCAGGGTCTGAAATCAGAGACACAGTATAGACAAATAGCTGTGACTCCGTGTGTGTGTGGAGGTGGGGGGTTGTGAGAGATGTGAACTGGGCACGTAGTAGAGGCTTCCATCAGTTAGGAGGTGTTGGGTATCAAGTAACAGAAATCCAACAATGGCTCAAGCAACTCAGGCATGTAATGATCACAAGAAAAAAGATGTGTGGAGGGAGGCAGTTCCAGGGTTGGTCAGATGCTCAGTGATGCCAACACACCAGGGTCTTTTCCTCTTTCCTGTCTTATCATCCTCCACTCTGTCGTCCTTTTTCCTTAGCTTCTGGCCTCATGGTAGCAAGATGGCTGCCACAGCTCCAAACATTGTCTCACAGGCCCGCACTCAGGTCTAGAGGAGGGGAGTAGAGTGAGGCAGAAGAAATATTCCCCAGGAGCTCTCCCTCTACCGGCAGATTTTCCGTCTCACCTCCATGACCAGATCTGGGTCACACGCCCACTCCTAAAACCATGTCTGGAGAAGGGGGTGGCACGCCAGGCCTGGCTTCACCCCTGGGTTTAAGGTCTAAGGTCTGTTGCTGCAGAATGAGCCCCCAGGTCTAAGCCTGTTGCTGCAGAATGAGCCCAGGGCTCTGCGAGTGCAGGAAGGAGGGGCGGGCTGTGGGGTGGGCGGGTGCCCATGTCCCCCACCTTCTCATCAGCGCTGTGACGGAGTGTCCCTACAGTGTGGGGTCCCAGGCTGGGGGCCGCGCCTCATCTACCTTCCTACCCCGATCTCTGTGCCTCGGAAGCTCCAGGCCCCGGAAGCTGCCTGCGGCGTGGGAGGATTTGCCCACCGTCCTGCCGCCCTTCTCCCCACGAAGATGAATGGACACCTTCCGTGTCATCAGTGATGGGGACACAATCTTCAGGTTGGTGTCACCACATCTTGGCCGTGAGTTGGCAACTCGCATACTTGGGGAAACAATATGCACTTACGCAGAACATAAGCATATGCTAATGACGGGTAATTATGCTCCATATTTATAGATTCACCAAAACATGTAAAGCCCCTTCTGAGAATCACACACCTACAGGCATGTCACGATCTCATCACCACACAGGAGGCTCCTGGCCGGGACCCGACGTGAGCTGGGGCAGCCGGGGTGGGACGAAACGGGCAGCCCAGCCCTGCTGGGGGCCGCGCTGTCACCACTGCCCCCCTCCCTCAGGCCTGCACCCATCGCTGCCCTTCCAGGCTTCCTGGTCCTCTGGGCTTCCCAGAGAGACAGAGCCTGCGGGGCATGGGCCTGGGAGAGACCCTGAGGATCACTGAGAGTGATGCCCCCTTTTCCAGATGGGGAAACTGAGGCCCGTTCACTCAGTCACTCTCCCACCCAACAGTGTGCTGAGTGCCTAACATGCCCCAGGCTCTGTTCTAAGTGTGGGGGATTCAGCTGCTCTTTGGAGGGGACACAGAGGACCGTGCCAGGTGGGGATGAGCACCTGGGGGGAACACAGAGGACAATGCCAGGTGGGGGTGAGCACCTGGGGGGGACACAGAGGACAATGCCAGGTGGGGATGAACACCTGGGGGGGACACAGAGGACAATGCCAGGTGGGGATGAGCACCATGAAGAGACTCACGTGGGTGGAGGAGAGAGTGACAGGAGGGGGACGTGGGGTCTAGGAAGCAGGTGACATTGAGGGCAGCACTGAAGGAGAAGGAGGTGAGCCAGAGCCAGTCACCCCGGGGGTATGTGTGCAGAGGCTCTTAGGGTGGGGGACAGAGACTTCCTAGGGAGGACATTGCTGTCCCCACTCTTGGGTTCAGCAAACATTTATGACTCTTGGTCCCATGCTGGATACCATGCTGAGGGCGAGGGGAGCACAGACAAGCAAGGAAGGGTCCTTCTCCAGGGCGTCCTCAGGGGTGGTCAGAGCGCCGATGTGGGGAGTCCCAGGAGCTGAGAGACATAGAGGCCGTGCAGGGTGGACCCTGACCGGCCTGGGTTCAGTCCTGGTGCTGACACTTCCTTCTTTGGCTCCCCAGCCTTGGTTTTCCCATCTGTACACTGGGTGGGCGAAGGGGTTCCTAATGTCTTCCCCATGGCCGTATGGACTCCCTTACAGGACTGTGAGCTGGAAGGGCCACCCATGGTGGGCCTCTTTTGTTCCTTCCTGCTCAGAATCCCCTTCTTTTTATGAACTGTGACTCCGGCTGCTTCTCCTGGGATCACTCAACCTAGTGCCCCCGGGGGGCCTCAGGGATTGGAGAGGGCGCCTTGGGTGTCCAGGCCCCACTGGAATTTTTCCTGGGATTGTATGCCCAGGCACAGACAGAGGCTGCTTTCCCTTCCTTCTGCGACAAAAAACTGAGAGGTGCCATACGCCTGGGTCGTCCCCCTGTCCCACGCACCAGCCTCAATGCTCTTTAGAAGACGGAGGCAGACTCACGGACAGAATAATGGAATCAGAGCTGGGAAGGGAGGGAGGGAGGTCTGACGGTCCCGGCCACCCCTGCATTGCCCAGGGAGCTGCACTAACAAATTCTGGCTCCCGCTTACTCCGAGCTTCCGTCCTTTGCAACCCAAATGTCCCGGTGCATAGATGTGAGCAGTCTCGGCGGCCACCATTCATGACACCTGCTTGCTTGCAGACATAGGTGACCGTGTTTCAGCGCCTGAGCCCCGCAGACAGTGGGCACTGTCGTCCTGCTGCACTTTCACAGAGGACGAAACAGAGGCAGAGGGAGGTGGTACCTGCCCCATGTCACCGCGGTCCGTTGGTCCCGGAGCTGGGAGTGGGTCCTCGCACCCCGAACTGAAGGCTCCACGTGGGCCCGGTGCTTAGTAAGAGCCTGTTGGCTGGAGCCACCAGGGAGCAGAGCAGCTAGGAGGCCTGGGGGAGGGGGACGTGGCACAGAGATGGAGACACAGAGATGGGGTCCTGAGGTTAACAGTAGAGGCTGGACTGGCAAGAAGATGCGCGGAGGGTGTGCCCAGAGGGGGGCAAGTGTGTGGTGCTTTGGGACACTGGGTGACACCCTGTCCCTTGGGAGGCACATCCCAGGGCTGGCTTTCCTAACTTTCTCCCTGACCCCTGCAGAGTGCAGGACGGGACCCGTGGCTCTATTTATGGATGACGGAAGTACAGCTCAGGGAGGGACAGGGATTTAGGGAAGGCCCCACATTCAGCTGGGTCAGGATCAGAATTAGAACCCGGGACTTTGGGTTCAAAGGCCCATTATCTGTCCCAAAATGAGCACTTCAGTGGGGCCCTAGAGGACTCCCAATTCCTGCCCTGTGCCCCCTCCCCAGGACTCCTACCCGCAGCTATGTAAGTGTCCAGGTCTCTGGCTGCCCCGAGCCTGCGTCCAGGTGCTCGGGGCTCTGGCTGCTCCAGAGCGAGGAGGCAGGAGGGCTGGTCATGGGGAGCATCTGAGACTAGCTGTGTGAGGACAGACAGGCGGTCAGCGTATGAGGACAGGAAAGATGAGCTCCATTAGGGAGGCGTGAGGGGCGGCTCCCACTTCTGGGCAGAGAGCACTGTTCTGGGGTGCTGGGGTCCAAGGAGGTAGGAGTGAAGGGCAGGGTGGGGAGCGGCTCCATATCACTGGAGAGAGTTCTCGCACGCTGGCCCCAGGCGGTTTCCACCAGAATCACCTGGGAGCTCCCTTCCTGGGCCAGCTTGGCCGGGGTCCTTCCCCTGCTGTACCTCTAACACGCCCGCCCGAGGGGCCACGGCTTGCTCAGGTCCGGAAGCAGGCTCGGGTCTCCAGGCCCATCCTGCTCAGAGATGCCCAACAGCTCCCTGCAGCCTGCTGGGGGGGCCCCAAGCCCAAGTCCTTACGGCTACGCAGCTGCTTTGGAGCCCAGACCGGCCTTGCCTCCCCCGCTCCTCCCACCCCACCATCTCCTCCACTCCCTGCGGCCCCCCCCTGCCTGGGCGCAACAGAGCAGGGACCAGTGGGAGATGAAACAGAAGGTTCCTTTCAAAGCCACTGCGCACCAGGCCTGTGCAGGCCCGCCGAGCATTCACCGTCCTCACTGAGGTTGGCGGCACCCCGGCCCCACCCCGTCACAGCCGGTGAACTGGGGGCACAGGGGTCCCAGGGCAAGGATTTCAGCCTGTCTGTCTCTGCCCCGAGCTTCACTCTTCATGCATCTGCTCACGCATTCAGCAGTGATTACTGTGGCTCGACTCCGAGCCCGGCCCAGTTCTGGGTGTTGAGGCCGCGGCAGGGACAGACCTTCCCTGCTGGCCTGGGGCCCGCGTGGGGGTCGCTCCAGAGCCCTTGGTGATTCCCACAGCAGATGGAGGGTTTTTAGAGGGTTCCTCCTGGCCCTGACATTTCGTCTGTCTATCACCCCCTCCCCCATCTATCCGTCTATACCCACATTCACATCTCTCAGGTACGGTGGGGCATCGTGCTCTGTGCTGGTCACTCGTCACCTTTAGGACCCACCTAACCCCATGATGGAAGCCTCCAGTCTCCCGACGTTTAGACGAGGTCAGCGCGTGATCCCAGAGCTGACGAGCAGCAGAGTAAGACTAAGTCCAGGCCTCTTCGCTGGGCCCGTCTCTCACCACTTCCAGCTCTCAGGGCCCGAGATGCTGCCACGCAGCTCCCCAGGTCCCAGGAACCAGGCGTGTCCCATCCCTATGTCTGGCTGCCTGTTACCTATGACTGGAACATGATCTCAAGCTCTGCGTTGATAATCTCCAATGTTTTTAACATTTCATTATCTAATTGTGCCTAACAGGCTCTGATTCTAATCTTCTCGGAGTGCAGCTTTATCTGTGAGAAGGCGCCGTCCCCAGGCTGCGCGGCGAGTCCCTGAACCTGAGCCCTCCCGCTTCCCTTTGATTCACAACCAAAGCATCTTCAGCTGCTCCCTTCTCCAGGGCCCACTTCAGACGCTCTGAGTTTATGGCTGTCACAAAATGTTATTAGCCATGATAATGGCAATTAGAACAATTAGGCCAGGCCATAAACCAGCTCCGGATTGAGGACTGACAGGGAGTTTCTTGAGCCCAGGTGGCCACCATCCACCTGACAGGCCTCCACAGTGACAGAGTGACACTGTCCCTCGGGAGCAGTGCTGCCCTGTGTCCTGGGGACCCCTGCAGGGAGCCCCCCACCCCACCCGGGGCCAGAGTTTGTTGGCTGTTGTTCCAGGCTCCCCCTCCCTTCCCTACACAAGCCTCCTGCTCTCCTTCCTCCCCGCTCAGGACGGCATCTCAGTAATGGTCTCTGGGGCCTCTCGCATTCAGATTCCAAACCCCACCAGTGGAGGCTCAGTCTCGGTTAATGGTCTTGAGCCCCAGGCAGGGGTGGAGGGAGGCAATGTGGCCCATTGTCTAGCCAGCTCTGGATGACTGTGCTTTCCAGTCTGGGCTCTGCCACTGCCTTGCTGTGAGATGGTGGGCAAGTTACTTAACCTCTCTGAGCCTCCTTCATTTTCCCCTCTGTAACAAGGGCACGGTTATACTGATTATATCCGGTTGTTGTAAGGATTTGAGGGTTGCTGGAGGCAGATGGCTAGGCTCACATGATACCAGCACGCAGGATTTAGGGGCACTCTGGGCAAATCCGCACCGGTAACCTGGGGACTGTGACAGCCCCGCATGCAGGATGCTGTGGGGACCCCATGCCTTAGTGTGCATTAAATGTCTGTGCACGTTAATCGCCATTGTTACCACCATTATTATCAGCAGCATTCAGCTGGCAGGCAAATGCCCCTGTGCTGTGTTTGGGCACGAAGGGCCGGGCATAGTAAAGATCGACACTCGATGAGCGGGAAGAACAGGGACTTGGGAGCAGACTGTCCAGGTTCAAGGCTCCGCTCCACCATTTCTGAGCTGTGTGACTTTGCGTGAGTTTCTAAACCTCTCTGAGCTTCTGTATTTTCATCTGTAAAACGGGGGATAGCAACAGTGTCTCCTCTGTAGTATTGTTGAAGTCGTTAAGTGGATTAATGCACATAAGGCGCTCAGCGTAGGGCCTGTTACCCAGTGCTCTCTGTGTTAGCTCTCATTGTTCCAGGCCCCGAGGGAGGCGGGCGCTGAGCGGCCCCTGAAGATCTCCCTTTCCGCCACCACTGCAGTGACAGCTGAGAAATGCAGGCCAAGAGACATTAGATTAAATGTCTGGGAACAAGACGGTATATGGCGGTGCTAAATTATGCAGGGCAGACAATTAGAGAACGAGAGGATCTATAAGGAAGGGCTCATTGGGCGGGACAGAGGCTCAGCGCGCAGGAGCCGGAGGTGAGGGAGAGGCGGGGAGAGGCGCCTGCAGCCCCAGGCAGGGCTGGCCTCGCTGTGTCCTCCTTAATGACAATGAGTTTTCTTTTAATATAAGTAATGTATACTTATCGTAAACCCCTTGGAATGTGCAAAAACGTAAAGCACTGATGTCTCACCAGCAGAGACAGTAGATGCCTTTCTTCATTTTCGATTTATATACAAGTGCATATTTTCCTAATTGATTTCCCAGTGGTGTGACTCTGTTCTGATCACTTACCATTCCCTTCACAGGTGAGAGAGGGGACACGGGACAGGGAAGGACGGACGGGAGAACCGAGCTCTGACCCTTAGATGCTTCCTCTCGAGAGGGTCACTCCCCACCTCTATTCACGTTTCTCGGCTAAGGCAGGTCTCAGGGGCACCCGGACATGCAGGCGATGGGGACGTGCGGTTCTCCTGCGGGGGCGCCCAGAAGGACAACTGGGTCTCCGTGAACCCCAGCCACGTCCCCTGCACGCTGCTCCTGCAGATTTGGGTGCTTCTCACCTGACCCTCCGGTCCAACCCATTTCTCATCTCATTATACGTTCTTTTCTTAATATTAATGAATGTTTTCATCATGGTAAATGCACTCCTTAATCCCCATCACCTATTTAACCCGTTGCCACCAGCCCCTCCCCTCTGGTAACCCTCTGTGCATTCTCTATATTGCAGAGTCTGTGTCTTGGTTTGTCTTCTCTTTTTTCCTTTGCTAATTTGTTTTGTTTCTTAACTCCCACGTACGAGTGAAATCATATAGTATTTGTCTTTCTCCGACCGGCTTATTTTGCCAGCATTATACTCTCCACGCGCATCGTGGCAAATGGCAAGATCTCATTCTTTTTTGTGGCTGAGTCGTATTGCACCGCGTATCTATACCATCCGTCTATGGATGGACACTTGGGCTGGTTACATAGTTTCACTATTGTAGATCAGGCTGTCATAAACATTGGGGTTTATGTGTTTTTTGGTTAGTGGTTTCGTATTGTTTTTGTATTTTTTGGGTAAATGCCCAGCAGTGGAATTACTGGATCATAGAGTCATTCTATTTTTAATCTTTGAGGAACCTCCATGCTGGTGTCCACAGTGGCTGCACCAGCAGCGCACGAAGGCTCCTTTTTCTCCACAAATTTCTCCAGCAAATTTCATGTCTGTTGGCCATTTGCATGTCTTCTTTGGAGAAATGTCTGTTCCTGTCTTCTGCCCACTTTAAGTTGGATGATTTGTTCTTTACGTGCTGAGTTGTATCAGTTCTTCATATATTTTGGATACTGAGCCTTGATCATCTATGTCATTTGCAAATATCTTCTCCCATTCAGCAGGTTGCCTTTTATATTCTTGGAAATAGTCCATTTAATTAATGTTCCATAATTTATTTAACCCAATGCCTATTAAAAAATCTGGATGATTTGAATCAACTCTCATAAATAACATCGCTACAGATTTCACTCTTGAGCCTTCCTCCTGCAAGGCGATGCAGCAAAATAGTATGAGTTTAAAAACCTAATAATACTGAGCATTCATGGAGCGAATAATCTCCAAGTCCCGTTTGCTTGGCCTTCATAGGACCCCAGATCTGGAAACTTCTCCAGCTCTGCAGGCTCCCACCCTGGCCCCACCACCACGGTGCCTGGACCGGTGCAGGGGCCTCCTGCCTGCTCCCTGCCTCTGCCCCACCCTGCTCCTGGCACTCTCTCCCCAGCAGCCAGGCGGCTTCCTGACACTCAGGGCGGAGCTGTCCCTGCCCTGCTCCATGCCCCCAGACTCCTGCCTCACTCCACTCAGTCCACCCTCACAGCGGCTCCAGGGACTCTGAGGTCTCTGGCCCCCAGCCCCCAGCCCATCCCCCTCCCCTTAGCCCCTCAGGCTCCTTCCTGGCCCTGGAGCCCTCTGCACCTTCTGCCTCAAGGCTCCCCTTGCCCTTCCCTCCAGCTGGAGCCCCCTCCCCACGTCTGCCCCGCTCCCCGTCTCTGCTCCAGGGTCACCTGCTCCGACTGGCCTTCCCTGAGCCCCCTTTACAACTGTGACCTCCCCCCCCACACACCCTCTAGCACCCTCCCCTGCCTGCTTCCCCCAGCTCTTACCCTTACTTTCACACTCCGCAGCTCACCTTTCATGCTCTGTGAGGCTCCTCTTTCTAGAATCAGGCCTCTCGCTCTTGCAGAGGCCAGTGATGCCCACAGTGGGCTCCCGAGGACGTGGACGCTGGAGCGCTGGCCGCGCCCCTCGTGCAGGGCTGTCCTGCCTGAGATGCTATCCCCACTTCTCCCAGGAGCCAGGGAAGCGGCTGCTGGTGACAAGGCTGTTCTCCAGGAGGAAGCACCGGTCTCCACACGTGGCCTGGCCCAGGAACTGGCGGGGCTTCAGGTGGACGCAGAGGTGCAGTCGGGTCTCGGGCGCCACCAGGGTCCAGCGCTGGGCTAGCAGGCGGGTGGGATACTGTTCCGGAATGTTCCAGGACCGTGACTGTGGAGCAGCCATGGCCGCACACACTCTTGCTCATTTGCTGGGAGATGGAGTCTCCTGACCATCGTCTGCTCCCCTCTGCCGACTCTGGGCTCTGAGCAGGTCCACCCTGGGGCCGCACAGACGGGGAGACCAGGACACCCTCTGACAGCGCAGGGCATCCTCCCTTCCATGTGGGCTCCCCCACCCCGCAGCTTCCTGTTCACCACCCACCAGGGACCTCAGGCCTGTTTGCTTACCCCGGGGCCCAGCCCCTGCACCTGGGGGGCGTGGGGGGGGGGGCTGCTTTTCGGTGGATCCGGAGGGCACCCCCTGCTGGTCCAGTTACTAGAAGGCGTCTGGCCCCCAGCTGATGGGGCAAGGGCTGCCATTGGTAAGCGTTTTGTCTCCCAACCCGTCTGCTTCCCCAAAATCACTGCGATCACTGGTACCGACGTCACGTCGGTGTTACGGCAGCACCCAGGGCTTCTCTGCCACACCCTGGCCGAGCCCCATCCTGCTCCCCTGCACCTCGCGGTGACTCCTTGCTGCCTGGTCTCTTCCACTCTCTCCCCGTCAGCCACCCACTCTCCACACGGCTGCGAGTGGGAGCTCTAAAAGCGTAACTCAGTGCTGGGTCCTGAGTCCTGTGGTGTCCTGTGTCCTTAGAGCCAAGGACAGTCTGGCTCCCCTCACCTCTGCAGCCTCAGTGCCTGCCCCCTTCTCCCCATGCCAGGTGGTGCGGTCACAACGGCCTTTCTTCTGCCACTGGAACCTCTGAGCCTTTGCACATGTTGTTCCCTCTGCCTGGAACATCCTCCAGGACACCTGAGCTGGCTGACTGGGCATGGAAGCATCACTGCCTGTGGAAGGCTCACCGCACAAGGTGGGGCCCCTTAGCCCTTACCACCTTGCAGCTTGCTACAGTTACTGCTTTCGCTCAGCCTGTCTTATGACTGGAAACCGCGCAGGGTACAGACTGTGTCTGCCTCAGTCACCCCACAGCCCGGGCTCTAGCTCTGTGCTGGGTACACGGCGGGTGCTTCACCATCTGGGGGACCCAGCCTGTCCAGGGCCCTGGGAGGAAGGGGGAGCTTGCGGGCCGAGGACGGGAATGATGAGGACAGGGGACACGAGCCCGCATGTGAACAGTCGAACAGGGCTCCCTGCTCTGCTCGCAGCTGCCTGGACAATCGGGATGGAGCCAGCAGCCCAGCCCTCCGCGGACGAGGCCGGCGAGCGCGACTGTGAATCATCAAGTCACAAGCCCTCCTAACCTGGCAGGGTCACCGACCACCGGGGACGTCCCTCACAAATGCTCTGTTTTCTAAGGTGGGGGTCACTCTGGCCTCAGTCTCCTACCCCTCCCAAGAGCCTTTGGGACAAATCTGGTTCCACCCCCAGCATGACCAAGTCTTGTGTCTCTGCTAAAACCCCAGGGCAAGGTTCCTCTGAGCTCCTCTGGTTTTACACTAAATGGTCTCTGAGATTTTGCCCAGGAGCCTGGGGGGCCTCGGGCCCCGGGCTGGATGGTAAAATAATAAGGAAAAAACTCTCATCAGAGAGATAATGAAAATGGTCCATTACGAAGTAAATGGAACTAACCGTTAACTAAAATATAATTTGGCTAAACGATCCGCACCTCATCTCCCTGTATTCACGCTGACGTACTTCTCTCTTCTCCAGTCCCCCCTTCACGACGCTGCTTTTCCTCTTTCTTCTTCTTCTCTTTGCTTGACTAGGAGACAGCAGTTCGCGCAACATCTTCAGGAACATTTCCAGGGAAAGGGAGAGAGAAACCCAGCAGCGCTGACAGCGTGGCTTCGTTCTCGGGAACCGAAGAAACCATTGTGCAAAGTACAAAACCTGAGAAGAAACTAGAACACCGTGAAGGTCAGTTACGGCTGGGGATGGAGGGAAAGGGGGGCCTGGGGCGGGGAGGGGGGGTCCAGAGAGGGGGGCAAGCCTCGCCTCTCCGCAGCTGTCCTCCCCACCCCTTCTCTCTGGCTTTGCATCCCCCGCAGCCCCCCTCCCTGACCCGACCCTGTGCTTCACACCGAGCCCTAGAAAGTTGATAATCATGGTAAGTCATGTCCGTTGAGAACATAGCAGGTTCCAGATGCTGAGAACTTTATTTTTTTTTAAAGATTTTATTTTTATTTTTTTTGAAGAGATAGAGACAGCCAGCGAGAGAGGGAACACAAGCAGGGGGAGTGGGAGAGGGAGAAGCAGGCTCCTAGCGGAGGAGCCTGATGTGGGGCTTGATCCCAGAACGCCGGGATCACGCCCTGAGCCGAAGGCGGACGCCTAATGACTGCGCCACCCAGGCGCCCCTAGATGCTGAGAACTTTAAATCCTCAGTGCCCTATTCATTCACCCCGAATATCATTCATGTATTCTCCTTCTTTCTTCCATTTGTTGGACATCTACCAAACCCTACCATCACCAAGACGCTGTGGCAGAAAACAAACTGGCATTTACTGGGTCACCATTATCTCATTTTCTCCCTACAATGATCCCTTCTTACAGCCAAGAAAGCAAGGCTCATGGTTCAGGCTGGGGTCACACAGCATCTGTTTTGGGTCTCATGGTCACCCAGTGAGGGTCTATCAGACAGTGACAACTCTCACCCGTCTCTGTCCCTCCCTCTCCCCGTACGGGGCTCTCACCCTGCTCAGGGCACAGTAGTACTGCCGGCCGTGTGACGGGCACCATGCCTCTGCCCCCCTCCCCCCCCGCCGGTTGTCTTTAACACACAGTAAGCTTGCAAGGCCAGACTCAGCCCTGGAGACGCATAGGCATCGTGAGGCTCAGGATTTGCCCGGCATACCAGCAAGCCCGTGGCCGACCCAGGACTTGAACCCAGGTCTGGCCCATCATCTTTGCTGGCCCTAGACACAGGGATGTGTGATTTCAAGAAAAGTCAGGAGGGCCACATCTGCAAGGTGAATAGAGAAGCTGAGAAATCTGGCTGCAGAAGGAGGCACGACAGAGAAGAGCAGAGAAGCCAAGATGAACCTGAAAAGAGTGAGGGAGGGACAGAGCTGCCAAGTCCCCGCTCCAGGCCCGGGTCCTATCCAAGTTCGCTCCAGTCGGAAGGAACCCCTGGAGCTCATCCCCTCCCCTGTGAGTCTTTACTTAAACTGGATGGACAATTTTCTTGTTATTACTTACCAGGAACCCTGACTCAATGCCAAGGAAACCTGTTTATTTTTAAAATCTGCATTTAGAAAAAAAAAAGCTCATTTCTAACAATGCGTGTGTCTCGGAGAGCCCTCATAAATAACAGAAAGGAGTTTTTGCAAACCTTTATGGAAATAAAACCTGCAATCTGGGCACACACTTGTTTAACAAGTGATAATTAACTGCTGACAATATAATTCCAGCATGTTTTTCATTAAAAAGTAATCAAAGACAGCCGTGCGTGTGGAGTCCAGTCTCCTGCGCAGAGCTCGGCCCCTCGGCACAGAGCTGTGGAGCTGGCCTAGGGGGTCCCTGCTCCCTGCCAGGTGGGACCTGGACCCCAGATGTGACATTGGTATTTCAGACCCTGGGCTTGCTGGGCCCCGCAGACTCCCAGGAAAGTTCCAGAAGATGGCTCAGCCTGCTCCTCTCTCACTAGGGAACCCAGGCCCAAATGTGCCAGGAAACCCAGCAGGGACTCGGCCTGGACTGCAGCTTTAGGGAGGGAGGGGACCCCCCGTCTCTGCAGCCCCTGCCATGCCTCGGTCCCGCAGGGCACCAGGCCCATCCTCCATTTGACAGAGAGGAAACTGAGGCTCACAGAGGCAGAGTCACTTCCTCAAGGCCACACAGCTGGTGAGTGGCCAGATGTGAACTCTGAGCTGCCTGACTCCGGAGTCCCTGCTGCCCCCACCCCGCCCCAACTCCTTTCTCTAGTCAACCCCAACCCTTCTGTGCTTTCGTTTCCTCATTTGTAAGTTGGGGGTAATTCTAGCACTCTCCTTATAAGGTCGTGTGAGGAGGAAATAAGCTGATACACACACACACACACACACACACACAGCTCTTAGAATACTGCCCGGCCCTTAACACATGTTACCTATAATGCATATTAATTATTATTAATAATCATATAAAAATAATATCAACAAACTACTGATGTTATTATCAGTCCATTATTATATAAATAATTAATATTGAGCATAACATCTGCTGTGTACAGATATGCTAGGCTAACTTCTTTCCTCCAACCACAGGCCATTGGCTCTGCCCCTTTCATCGTGTCTGTATCCCTTTGGTACTCTGTCCAGAAGCCCCGGCATCCACTTATGAGGGGAACTGAAAGGAACCGTGATACTGAGTGTAGGGGATGAGTTGCTTCCCGGGTCTGGAAGGTCCGAGTCCTCTGAGGACGGACATGCTCGTTCTCTGCCGGCTGCCGCCCTGAAGCCCCACGTCTCTGACCCGCGCTTGGCTGTGCTGGCCATGGCCTGTTGGGACATTTTCATCCCTGTTTCTATCCCCCAGGTCTTCCTTGCTATCCCTCAGAATTTATACTGCTTCCATGCTTCCCCATCATACCAGCTACAAAGAACCACTCACTACTGCTCCCAGAACATTCCATACCCTTTCATACTACTGACCTTTGCATATACTGGCTCCCCTTCCTGGAGAGCTTTGCCCTCCATTTCCCACCTGGGGAGATTTGATGTTCTGAGGCCCACCTTGAGCCCAGGTCTATCAGAGGCTCCTGACTCCCCTCCGAAGGCAGCATCCTGTGTCCCGCTCTGCGCCAAGGCCTGTGTGATCTGTCTGCACAGAACCCTCAAAGTGGGCTTTATTGTCTCTATTTTCTAGCTAAGTCTCAGGGAGGAGACTTGACTTGCTCTAAGTGACACATCTAGAAAGTGCCAGTTCCCAGGTGAAGACCCATGTCTGGCCAAACCCAAATCCCGGGCCACCAATACAGCCCCAGGCTGCCTCCTTTCCATCTTTGGACCATATGCATCCAGATTGTTCTTCCTCTAAAAGCAGCAGGGTATGGTGCCCGTGGGTTCACCCTCACATTTGTCTTCCATCCGGGTCCCAATGCACAAATGTTCACAGCTTGGCCACAAGACCAGGCATGTGTGGATGTAGGAACAAACGACTCAGGCACGCTTGTGGACACTTGCACATTCCCAGAGATGCTAGTGAGCACATCCACTGAACTCCACATCTGTGTCCACACCCCAGCCCCACGTACTGAGCCATGAACCATGTCACCAGCTGCCTTCTGGACCCTTGCCCCTGGATGCCCCATGGGTTCCTCAGACTCAGTGAGCCCAGGTGGGTCTGGGGTGGGTGTGGCAGGAGACAGAAACTGGGCTCTGACTCTTGCTTCTGAAAATCCTTTCCTTGAAAACTCTAGAGAAAAGGACAGGGATATCTCCAGGGAGGGGAGAAGAAATGACAATCTGGGTGGCAAGTACCACGCTGGGGGTGGGAGTGAGATTGTGAATTTTGGTGACCCTAAGGGCTTGGGTTTAACCCTCTTACAGGGACAAATGAGGTCTTGTGCCCATGGGAGCCCGCAAGTTGGGTATTTGGTCCCCACACAGAGCTGGGATTTTTGAAGTGCTTACATTTTCAGTGAAAAAGTGTATTAGAAACATATATTCTATTGGGAAGAAGAAGGAGATTGCAGGGAATCTTGTCTGTCTCTGGACTCTGGGTAGAGATAGAACAACAAAGAGTTATCTTCGGAATTTGTAAGCACAGGCCAGTACCTTCCTTGGGCTTACAGTTTTAATTAACCTCGTGAGTTTGATTTCCGAACAGAGACACCAAGGAACTAATCCATAATTGGACCCAAGCTGATGTCACTTCTGGAGCGTCTGAAGAATCCAGTCCCAGATAGTTCACTAGGGCCACATCCTCCACTCAGACTAGACGAGATTCCCACAGAGAAGGCCCCAATGAAGAGGAGCTCGGAAACCAAAATTCCAAAAGAAATGAATGGATATGTTATGCAAGAGGTAGGAGACAAACAAGAATAGGAGGATAATTCCAAGAACCTCAAGTAATAGAATGATTCTAGGGCAAGTCTAATGCAAGCATGCTTAAAATAGAGACATGAGAAGGAGAATCTAAATCATAAGAACTGTGGGAGAGGGATGAGTAGGCGGAACACAGAGGGTTTTTAGGGCAGTGAAAATATTGGTACGTGGTTATAATTGTAGATACATGTCATTATACATTTGTCCAAACCCATAGAATGTATAACACCAAGACTGAATCCTAATGTAGACTACGGACTTAGGGTGATTGTCATTTGTCAACGTAGATTCATCAATTATAACAAATGTTCTTTTCTTTTCTTTTCTTTTTAAGATTTTATTTATTTGAGAGAGAGAGAGAGCACACAAGCAGGGGGAGTGTCAGAGGGCGAGGGAGAAGCAGGGTTCCCTGTGGAGCAGGGAGCCCAATGCAGGGCTTGATCCCAGGACCATGGGATCATAACCTGAGCTGAAGGCAGACACTTAACCCACTGAGCCCCCCACAAATGTACCTTTCTGGTGAGTGTTGTTAATGGGAGAAGCCATGCATGTGGGAGGGGGCAGATATAGGAAATATCTTCACCTTCCTCTTAATTTTGCTGTGAACCTAAAATTGCTCTTAAAAATGAAGTCCTTTAAAAAAACATCATAATAGAACCAGATATTGTAAAATTTAAAAAAAGCAGGAAATATTGGGAAATGAAATATTTTTAAATGAAGTATATAATTTTTGAAATAAAAACTCAGAAAATTAATAAAATAGAAGATTAGGCAAAGCTAGGAAGAAAATAAGTGAATAGGAATGTAGACAAAGGGAAACCTTCCGGTATACATATCAGAAAAGCAAACTGGTAGAAAATATGAAAGTGAGATTAAGAGACATTAGATTAGAATAAGATGGTCCACCATACTTGAAATAGGGGTTCTAGATTATAAGAAAAGAAGGAATGAAAGAGGAAATGATCAAATTGATAAGGACCCAGAATTTTTGAGATTTTGTGAAAGACGATTTTCAGATTCAGGAAGTCCTATGAATCCTAAGAAGGCTTTTAAAAAAAATCTATATTTATTTAGAGACCTAGATTTACCTCTAGATTATCTATACCTGTATCTGTATCAATGGAAATTGATGAACTACAACTCCAAACATAATATTGAGAAGAAAAAAAAAATAGACACAAATGAGAACATACTGTATAATTCTATTTATAAAAAGTTCTAAAACAAGCAAAACTAATCCATAGTGTTAGCTCTGGTTAGAACTGGTGGGGTGGTAGTGAATGAAAGGGAGCAGGAAGGACCTCTGAATATACATTAAAAATAGTTCACATTAGAAAAAATAAAAGGCAACCAGGGAAAGGATGGATCAGCTAAAGAAAGACAGATTGACAGCAGACTACTCCCCGGCAACAATCGAGACCAGAAAACACTGGAACAATATTTTTGGTGCCAAGAGGAATAACCGCTAATGTAGGATTCTAGTTGTAGCTATACCATCACTCAAAATTGAGGGAGAGATAAAAGATATCTTTAGATAAAAACTGACAGAGTTTCCCACTCACCAGATCTTGCTAAAAGAATGAATAATGGATCGCTATCAGAGAGGAGGTCATTGAACCTGAGGGTTATGAAGGCAGGAGAAGCATGCAGTAATATCTGTGTTGGGCGTCAGTCTAGTTGCTCATTGACTATATGAAACAAGGGGAGAACCAGCAATGATAATAGTGAGAACAAAGTTGGGAGAGGTAGAAAAAGACAATGGAATTGACACTAGACGAAACCAACCTCAAGACCAGTTGAGGCATTCGAAGGGCTCAGCATCATTCAGAGGGAGGGAGAGGTGCTGCGTAGTTTTAGGCTGTTAAGTCTGGATGAGAACACCTCTTTCATTTTCAGCGAATACATGGAGAGCAGAAGGGTGTTTCAAAAGCAATAGAAGCAGAAAGGTAATGAAGAATATCTGATCAATACTGCGGACAGAGAAAATGAGTCAAACAGAAAGCAAAGAGAGAAGCAACGGCAAAAACCAGGATGGATAGAAAACACGAATAAGGTGAAAGAATCCCAGCTCTGCTATTCGTCATCTTGTGACTTTAGGGAATGACTCCCCATCAGTCTCAGCTTCCTCATCTGCAACCTGGAGACGATGATGCAGTTCGTTAAAGGGTTCTAGAAGCGCATTCCCTGGAGGGGCTTTGGGAGGATTAGCACAGTGAGCACCGTAGGAGAGGGAGCCACCATCGGCATTGCCGCAGTTCTCTGTGCCAGGCACCATCTCGGCTCCCAAATTTGTCCCCTGAGGCAGGTACCACTGCAGCCTCAGCAGGGAGAACATTCCCGAGGTCACAAAGCTGGGGAATGGCCGAGCCTGGACACCAACTCAGATCCTCTGCCCCTGAAGCCACTGGTTGGCTGTGATTTTGCATAGCTGACCTCATCATTCTGGGCCTCCATTCCCTGATCTCTGCACGGTGGGTGCACAGGGAGGCTGTGAGGTCGGAAGCACTGGAGCCCCTGAGCCCCTCAGCACCATTCCTGGCACAGGGTGACCACTCCGTGGATGCTATCATAGCCAGCATCACATAGATGGGGAACCCAAGGCTTAGACAGGCCGAGAGCTGACACAACCTCAAGGATCTGTGCTGACTTGGAGGCATCAGGCCCTGGGCTGGAATGTGAGCTCTGGGCAGGTGGACTTGTCTACCTGTTTCACTGACTTACACCCAGGGCTGGGCTGGGGGAATGAATGAATGAATGAATGAAGGAAGGAAGGAAGTAGTCTCAGGTCCTACTCCATGCATCTGTTATTCCCATAAGAATGTTTTTTATACCCAGGCGCTTCCCCAGCAGAAAGCGGGTCTGAGAAGCCTTGTGGCGGCAGACGCAGGCGAGCCTTCCACCAGGACAAAGGAGGTCACGTGACACCCAGCCCTCTTTGCCTTCTCATTTCTCACTTCTCACTACCTGACATTTTACACCTTCAACCTGTCTGATCTGTGTCCCCCAGTACACTACCAGCTCTGTGGGAGCAGGGACCTTGTTCATTGCTGGCTCTCATGGTTGCTGCTCTGTGACATCTGTTGCTGTGCTGTTGAAGTGTTATCACTGCTCTGAGCCTCAGTTTCCCTATCTGTGCAGTGGGGAGATGATGTCCCCTTGCAGTCCCTGAAGGGATGCAATGAGACTGCTCCTCTGGTCCTCGGTGGGGGGCAACACATGGAGGGGGCAGGGGCCGTCCCCTCCTCTTTGCAACTGGGGAGGGACCTTGGGTAAGAAATGGATTTTATGGGGCGCCTGGGTGGCGCAGTCGTTAAGTGTCTGCCTTCGGCTCAGGGCGTGATCCCAGAGTCCTGGGATCGAGCCCCACATCAGGCTCCTCCACTGGGAGCCTGCTTCTTCCTCTCCCACTCCCCCTGCTTGTGTTCCCTATCTCGCTGGCTCTCTCTCTGTCAAATAAATAAATAAAATCTAAAAAAAAAAAGAGAGAGAGAGAGAGATGGATTTTATGACCATTGCAGGATGAGCGTCTTCTTTTTTCTTTTCTTCTTTGGTGGCACAGCTTTCTGCAGTCGAGCTTTATTTTGTCAGAAGAATACGAGATTATCAAACTGGCTCATGCCGTCTATTGAGGAATTTCCACAGGGACAAAGAGGCAAGGAGCGTCTCTCCCGAGACAACCTCTGCTTTAGCCTTGCTCGGCACTTAGTCGATCACGACAGTGACACGTTTGGAAGGTCTGCTGTGCCCTACGTTTTACACGTGCTCTTTCGCTCACACCCGTGAGAGAGACGCCGCCTCCCATCCAGAAACAAGGAGCCAGGGGTTTGGGGGGTGAAGTGCAATCTGCCCACGGATGTGGCTGAGCTCAGACTCAAACCCGGGTCTGTCTGACGCCGAAGCCCCTGGTTCTTTGCTCTTAAATACCCAGAACCCCCACCCCCCACCCCCGCCCAGTTGTGTCATTATCAATGCCTACCCTGCAGGAGTCAGTGTGTCCTATGACAGGGACATTGAAACACTCACGTTTAATTGTGTAGGAAGAAACTGGATCTCATTTCATCGGAGCCGCTACTGTCTCCTTCTACTTTAATTGTCTAACTTCTTCTCTGTCTCTGAGGGCAGTTAGTGATGAGCAAGGGCAGTCTGAGGAGTGTAGCAAATATAAGAGGAGCCCCGGAGGCCTCTCTAGCCACCTGTGTCCTTTGGGGTGTCCTTGGCTGTCTTGGAAAGGTGAGCGGGGATCCCTTGACCCAGGTCCTGGCAAATGTGCTAGGGCTGCTGCCGTGAGGCTGGACTGGCTCCGGGAGAGCCGACGAGTCAAGGAGTCAGAGCCGGGATGGTCCTGCTGCGCAGAGCCGAGTGGGTGACCAGCTGGGATGGTTGCTGGGTCTCTGTGCCCAACACAATTGGTTAAGACAGGAGACAGGTAGGTCCTGGAACTGACAGCAGGTCCTGAAGGTGATGGACCTCAAGTTAACTCATGGTCATGTGATTCCCTGGGCACACCAGGGGTCACCTCTAGGTTCCTGACCTAGTGGACCAGAGTGTTCAGCTTGGCTACGCAACTGTGCTCTGTTTCTTGCTGCTTCTGGGATGGAGTCCACACTGCATGGAGCTCAGTTCCTTTGTGATCAGCTCCCACCGGCCTCTTAGGCTACTCTTCTCCCCCCTCTGCCACTGCTAATGGCAGGTGGGGGTTGGCTGTCACCCAAATAGTCAGGGGGTCAGACACGGACAAGGGCATCACGCTGGAGGGTCAGGGATGGTGACTAACTCTGATCTTGACCTGGGTCTCCAGTGAGAGCTCCCGGGCCCCCAGGGACAGTGGGAATTTGGAGAACTATCTTCACTTCAGAGGGAAGATGACTGAGGGAGGAGTGGGGGAGTGACTTGCCTAATGTCCCAGACCCGGGTTCTCCCAAACCTGAGCTCTGTCCATGCATCATCTGGCCTCGGGGTCTCGTTGGACCATCACGGCGACCATGCCAGCCCCTCTCCTCACTCCCAGGCCACTCCACAAACTTACCCATGCCGACATTAATTATATTTCCTGGAGGTTAATTATAAGGAGACAGTGAAAATGTGTTATTTAAATAGCAATTATTAAAGTCATGCTGGGGGTTTGCTACATAATAGGTAATTATCTGTGACCTAATTGTGAAGGCAATGTAGTGGTTTCACTTAGTCTTTCCACCGAAGCCAGAGTTAATCCCAGGGAGTTGCCCACCCCATGGCATCACTGACACTTGCTTAGTGATGTTTTTATTAAATCCAAGCTGAAGTCACTTTAGGAACCCTCTCTGAGGGGAATGCGCTGGTTGTCCAAACCCCTGGTCCCAGGTGTCTGAGTGGACACACCTTCCTCAGAGCTGGGGGTTTTCTGCTCTACAAATCACCTCCCCTCATGCAGCCAGCACACTGAAGCCTGTGTCCCATTACGTGTGTATACAATCATTCATCTGCTTCCTGTTTCTTATACACTTGCATCTAACATTGCTTCCCTCACTTTTCAGTTTATTTTTCATACATGCCTTGTTTCTTTCATTTAAGTCTTCACCCACTCACTCCTGTGGTATTCGTTCCTTGCTGCACTCCGCGGTTCCTTCATCCCGCCTTCTGCCATGTCCTCTCGTTCATTCATTCTTCCTTCCACTGCCCACCCATGCACTCAGCTCCTCGCGGTCACGGGGCTTCCTCTCTCCCCTTTGCGACGTCGGCCCCTTCTGTCACTCATCCCTGAGTACTCAGTCATTCTCGCGTTCCTCACTTTTCCTTCATTCGTCTGCTCAGTAGTTCCTGTCTTCTCTAATTAATTCGTTCGTCTGCACATGCTTTGACAAAAGGAACTTTTCTGGGCGTGTTGGGTGTCTGTCCTGTCTGTCCAGTGTGCTCTGTGTATTGGGTGTCTATCCCGTGTGCTTTCTGCCACCCCCCCAACCCCTATCTCACCAGCATATTCTGGGCATTACCGGAAAAATGGCCCTGTGTTTTTATCAGCACACTTCTTATCGTGGTGTAATAATCTGAAACACACATAGAGGGAAGGACACACGTGGTGAGTGCAGCTCAGAGAGCTCCCAGGAGCTGAACACGCCGGGCACGAGCAGCCACCCCCAAATGCCTCCATGCCCGTCCTGATGGCTCAGGCATTGTCTCAGTTTGGGTCCCCTGGTGGCAGAACCTACCATAAAGGGTCAATCCTTATGATTCAGGTGGGGGGAGAGGGAAACACTTGAAGGCAGTGAGGCAGGGAGGGGTAGCCCTCCAATGAGGCTGCGTTATCAGTTCAGTGACCATGGGGGAGGGGGGTGAGGCTCAAGGCCAGATCAGATGGGGCCGCGTTGGGCACACAGAGCACAGAGCTACCCACCAGAAGGGCAGGAGATGGGTATTTTTATATGAGCTGCCTCGTCATTGCTGGAGGGATCTTCCCGGGGCAGAAGCATTCGCACCCAGACAGTTAAGTTCTGCCACACAGGACATCAGAGCAGGATTTGGTGGCCAGAGAAAGCCGTTTGGGTAAATGCGGTGGCAGGTGGTTGGAGGTGGGTCTCAGACTGAAGCGGTCAGGGCAGGTCTTTAAACTGGCACGTTTATCAGGGTCAGCCTTCCCACCCTTCTCCACCCCCTGCTCCTTTACCATCCTCCATCCGGGCCTCGCTTGGACTTTCCGTCCTGCTCCACTCAGAAGGATCCTTAGACCCCAGATGGCCCAGTGGCTGTATTTTACATATTGGGTAAACTGAGGCCATAGAGGGGAAGCCACAGGTTCCAGATCACCCAGCAGGCTGTGGGATGGCCCAATCCCCACTCCGGGCCTGACCTCCTCCTGGAATTCTCTGCCAGAAACATTCAGGGAGAATAAAGCCCAAAAACAGGAGGAGCGGCTGCCTTTGAAAAGCCCGAGACTGATTTGCCCCGGGGCCATCTCTGCTTTTGAGACCCACCGCCCCCAAACACACACTCAACAGCCACGTTGCTGATCCACAGTGGCTGTCCGTCCCACTTCAAAAGAAATGCATGTGATCGCTCCCCCGTGTGAATACGGCGTGCTATTGATGTAATTATATCCAGTTAAAATCCCATCTGGGGAATATATTACAGGAGGAAAGGGTTTGACCCGGGAGAATTCAATCACCACACAGGTACTTTGATGCCTAAACTCACTTCATTTACATTGAGAAAGAGGACATAGCCTGTAAGGGTTTCCCTCCCTCTTCAAAAGGGTCTGGGTACCCGTCACGTGAGTGCTTGTGGACCTTGTAAAAGGTCAGCGTTTGTCACCTGTCTCATCTGGCCCTCTTGTCTCTCTCCATCACTACCAAGACCTTGCCCTCTGCACAAGGGACTTACCCCCTACACAAGGGACACCCCACCCCCGCACAAAAGACTCCTTCCTGCAACTTAACCACAAAGTTTCCTTGCAGCCTGGGAGTGTTTTTCCTCTCCTGGAGAGACTGGACAGTTACTGGGCCAGGAGACACAAGGCCCGGCAGCCAAGAGATTCGATTTCAGATACGCTGCTCCTTCCCTGTGCTACTCATCATGGTTACCATCTCCCGAGCCCCTGCTCTGGGCCAGGCGCCGCGCCCAGCGCTTTCCGGACACAATCACGGCAGCCCAGCAAAGGGTAGCTCCTTTATGTGCCCACCGTTGTCTCCTCTCTGGATCACGGTCAAGCTGTCCCGGCGGTCTCTCTGGTTCCACGGCTCTGCCTGTCTGTGAGTCCCACCCCACGCCTGACTGTGGACCCATGAAACCCGGCCAGTCTTGCTCCCAGAGTGAAGACTAGCCACTGAGCAACACGGGTGAGGCCGAGGATGCTGAGGGGACCCCCAACCCCCTGTTCTCTCAATTAGCAGCAGACACAGACAGTGAATTGTCACGGAGGAAGGAAGTGCTCACTGGCGGGCAGCTCACGGCTGCTGCGGCTCCCAGCGCCCCCGGGGAGAGGGATGTGGGAATGTCCACTGGTCAAGCTGATGTGGTTTTGGAATATAGGTGAGGTTCAGTGGGGTGGAGTCCGGAGCCAACAACCAAGAAAGAATTCTTGAGATGTCTTTGGTGCAAAATGGTGGTTTCTGAAAACTCAGGGACAGGACCGGCGGGCAGAAAGAGCTGCCGCCCCTGGTTGTGAGGGGTGGCTGATTATATGCTATGGGGTTGGGGGAGGTAAGGAAAAAGGGAAGTTGAGAAAGTAACTTTCATATGTTAAAGAAGACTCCCAGGATACTGGAGGCCTTGCCATTGTCGAGGGAAGGTTGTTTTTCCTCTAGTAAGGCGTTAACATGAAGATAGTTGGGAACTTCCTGGAGGCTGAAGGTTATAAGGACATTTAATTGTATCTACATTCCCTTCTGGAAGCCAGCTTATTGATAGAAATGCTTTGTTCTTGTAGATTGCTAAGACATTTGTAAACTGAGGGAGACACAAGTCTTGCAGGATTGTGGTCTCTATAGTTAACTATTTCTTTGTCCTGTAGGGCAGCCAGGAGTGCCTGAGGACTGTCACGTACATGGTGGGGGGGGGGAGGTTGCGGGGGTGTCAGTTTCTGCTTTGTCCTCAGCTTGCCTTCTGTTGCCTCATCAAAGTCATCAAAGGAAATGGGCCTTTGGGTCATCTTTGGCCCCAGCACCAGGAGTCAGGAGCACTGGCTTCCCCATCAGATGTGTCTGGAACGTCAAGCACCTTCTCTCTCTTGAGATCATGTGATTCCCTGAATAACCAGAATCTGTTGAGCATCCACTGTACTCATTCGACAACTATCTATTGAGTGCCTGCTACGTGCTGGGCACGGTGAGCCCCGCGCAGCTGGCGGTGACAGGGACAAGCCAGATGGACTCCCAGCTCTGTCCACTGTGGGTGGCTCTCGGGCACCACGTGAGCTCCCCCTTCAAGCGCTGGCCCCCCCTGCTGCTCGATGTCAGGCCCCATCCACCCCCCACACCCATCGTATATTGTCCTCTGTCTTTTCGTGTCCTTGGGGCTGGGGCTGGGGTGGGAGAGGGAAACAAACAGCCCATGGAGGGCAAATCACAGAGCCACATGGGGATCTTCTCTCTGTTCCTTCCCCTAAGAAATGAGCAGTTTTATGCAAATTAATTTAAGCTCAGCCCGTAACTAAAGAAGAAAAAAGAGCTGGTTCGATTCATTTTCTTAGCTTGTTCAAGTCTAGGATTAATCTGCTCATCAGCTGAGCTCATCAGGAGAAAACACGCTTCTTCAGGAGTTTTCTAACTGAAAATAATGCCTCATTAAGTTAAACATATTAACCTGAGAACAGTGTTGATGTCAGGCAGACTAATGAACGTCATTACAGGGAACGCGCCGTGGGCCGCAGAGGGACCGACCAGCCACTGGGAGCTGTGTGCCATGTGCTCAGCTGTTGTTGGTGGATGGTGGATGGTGGATGTGGAATCACAGGAGGAGGGAAGGAGGGAGGGAGACAGGGAAGGAGCTGGTCGGGAGCTGTGTGGAGGTACGCCCCGGGAGGGGCACCCCCATGAATTTCAGCACCTTTGCAGGTGGTGAAGGGCGCGTGGCCAAGGGAGGTGCCATGTGTCACATGACTCATTGCTGGGTCCAAGGGGAGGGACACTGGGTTTAGCCTCTACAAAAGGCTGGAAGGCCGGAGGGTTGGAGCTCGGGCATCAGAACACGCGTCTAGTCCCGGGTCTCCTCCACGTCCCAGTGGACAAGGTTCGGTTCCAGCCCATCTTCACTAAGCGGAGCACGGTGCTAGACACTTCCATGTGCGTTACACTCAGGCCACTCTCACAGACTCCCAGGGAGACGGGTGGTTTTGGCCTCGGATTATAGATCGGGAAATTGGGGCTCAGAGCAGTTAAGGGGCTTGTCCAAGGTCACAGCGTGTGTGCGGGAGAGCTGAGGCTGTGACCCAGGCTACCTGACCCTGGTGGAGGTTTCTTCTCCCAGCCCCATGGCCTCTCCCTCCTGGTGGTCTGTCTTCTAAGCCCTCCTGGCTCCATCCTCAGAGACTCTCTAATTCCTTAATTACAGCTGTGGTGAGAAGCTCTCTCTCCATAATCACCAAGGAGCCCGGGGCTGTGAAGCAAATCACAGGGCTTAGGAGCCAGGTACATCCAGATTTACATTTGTCCCCGGAATACACCAGCCGTGAGCCCTGGGCCAAATCAGCACTCTGAACGCAAGTCTCCGACACACGGTGGTGCTCAGGCCCACGGGCCCTCTGTTGTGAGCGGGATCCTGGTGCACCCAACTGGATTCGGTCATGGTGCGGGTCTGGGAGGGTGGAAAGCAGAGGGACAGAGCTGCCCTTCCTGCAGAGATGGTCTAGTCCCAAAGGTGGGGACAGAGAAGAGAGGGAAGGGTCTGGAGACAGAGGTAGAGCCATTGGGATTGGCCGAGAGAAAATCTGGAAGACAGCATGGAAGTGGTGCCAGGCCAGAGGAGAGAGTTCTGTATCAAGGGCCAGTTCAATTGGAGGCTCAGCCCGAGGTCAGGTAGGAGGGGAAAATGTAGAAATTCATATTTACAGACATCACATGTCCTAGCTGACCCTCTGCATCTTCTTCACCACGCCCGTATAAGGGAGTGAATAGATGCTAGGCCTATGTCTGAGCCATCGTGTGGAAGATCTCATTTGATTCTAAAACATAAAACCATCCCCAAGAGGTGGTTATTATTAGTACCATGTGTCCGGTGAAGAAACAGGCCCAGAGATGTTGACTGACTGGCCAGGGTTACGCAGCTCAGAAGAGATGGGTTTCACACCCAGGGCTTCCTAACCCCAAGGACCAGGATTTCCCCACCCACCATGGTGCCGTCCATGTTCCTGCTAATGACAGATGTCCGGAAAATGCCTGCTGCTGAGCCCTCTCCCTTCCCGATTTGGCTCCGAGGTGGGATGGGTCTCATGCGCGGGAGTCGTGAAGAGCCATGAACTCTTCCCAAACTTGCCTCTGGAGAGACGGGCCCTGCCGCCGCACGGCAGCGCGAGCCCGAGGGAGCCGATTCAGCGCTGGTGTTCCCGCCTTGCAGAGGAAGCCCAGCTGTTCACCGACGATGGAGAGGTCCCCTCACTGTGAGCACCTGTTCTTTCAGAAGCTGGGCTCCGAGCATCCTCCCTGAGCCTCGTGGCTGCAAAATTCAGGTGTTGAATGGTGCAATGTTGTGTTTAATTTCACTGCAATTATTTCTGCAATTATGTGTTTAGCACCGTTCTTCCTCATAAGCTCTTTCTGGGAGAAGTGCATCCAGCTTTGTCAGATCATGTAAAAGGAGACAAGAAACTCAAGCTTGATCGGGGGAGCAAACTCAAGGAAGGATGTGTGATAAGTTAACTCCGAAAAGTAATGGGGCTGTGCAACCCGGAGGCTGTGCAGACAAGAGCTGCCTTCCAATACAGGAGAGTATGTGTCCTCAGTGTGGCCTGATGGACTGTCCTCCAGTCAAAGCTGTCTTGCAGTGGAGATGAAATGGGCTACCGTGACAGGTGGTGAGCTCACCATCCTTGGGGGATATGCAAGCAGGAGTCGGATGACTACTTGTTGGAAGGCATAATAAGAGGACAGCCTAGGTTGGAAACGTATCACAGCTTTTGTGCATTTCAGGGCCCATGATTCTGCCTTGCTGGGCCTGTTTCCTCTCCTGTAAAGTGGGGATAATAATGCTGTTTACCACATTATTGTGTTCCTGGGCTATGTGGTTTACGTGAAGTGATACATGGAAAGCCTTTAGCACAGAGCTGGGCCCAATGAGAAGCTGCCACGGGCTGGGAGCTGATCTCATTTCTAAGGTCAATCAGTGTATAATTGCTATTGTGGGGATTCTGACATCATAGGAGGCTTCGGACCTCGGCCCATTCCAGCATTCAAGATCTTCGGAAATCACCCCTTTTTGCAGATGTTCTAGCATTAGGGGAGTGTCCCTCCCTCCCCTCACAGCCTTCAGAAATAGTCTCTGTTCATCCAGAGTCCCTGCCCGGCCCCCCTTTTTTGATGGACTGTGGCGCCGGGGGGGGGGCATTTCGGGTCTCACTTGCCACTGCCCCCACTCGTGTGAGGATGCCTGGTGTCCAAACCACAGGGAGCTGTGGGAACTGGAGGCTGTTCCCCGACATTCGTGGGGTTTGAGGAACAGAGACCCCTCTGGGGGTGAGCTGTGAGGGGCCCTCTGTCCCCACACAGGGTGGATTTGTTCAGAGTCTTCCTTAATCAACCTCTCCCGACTCGGAAAGGAAGTTAAATTTCAGCCACTGGGAAAAGCTAGAGTGTTAAGACTCACGAAACCCCTGTGTGAAATCCCCCCCAGGGCTCCGGGCAGGACGCCAGGCCGCCTTCACATCAACTCTCCAGTCCAGGCCTCCCTGTGAGCCGCTGGCCACAGCTCGCTTGTTAATAGATTTAATTTTCACGGGCTCTAGGTGTTTCCTTGGAATTGATCTGCCCGTGAAAAATACACTTTGGAGACATGAAATAACCATCAGAGCCTTGAACAAATTACACTTGATCAAGAGGGGAAAACCATGTGCTTGAAACACGCACTACAAGGAAACGGAGGGCTTCCGGGCTGAGGGGCGAGGAGGGGGCATGTGTGCGGCTGTTCCCAGGGGACCGTGATGTCCCAGGTCATTTTCTTCCTCATATGAGGCAGCATTTCCTGCTCCCGTCCCCACTGGCTCTGCCCCCACAGGGAGAAGGGTGTCAGAGTCACTCCTCTCCCCTTCAGGGGTGCCGGCTTTGCCTGGAGAAGGGAGGTGGGGAGGGGTCCTACTCTCTCCTCAATCCCCTCCCTCATCTGCTGGGGAAGGAGCTCTGGAGACACTGGGCAAGGGGGTGCAGGAACCCCAATCCTCTAGGATCAAGGTCCTGGGGAGACATCTCACCAGAGAGGGGAGAATTGAGATCAGCCCCCGTCACCCCTTCCCTGCAAAGCCCGAGGAGGGGGCTCTGCTCACGCAGACGCTCAGGTGGCAGGTGTCTGCCGAAGGCCAGCCTGGGCCCGGCTCCGTGTCTGCACTGGAGATACGGGCAGGACGAGCCCCAGTGCCCACCCTCAGCCTGCACGCGGTGGGGTCACGTCAGCCTCTAGCCGGCACACGGTCACCTCTGTCTGCTCACCCTGCTCTGTGTCCCCCTGACTCTAGATACAGCTGTTAGTGTCTGTCTCCCCACTAAACGTCAGCTCCATGAGGCTGGGGGTTTTCTGTCACTCTCAGAGCTGTGTCCCCGTGTCTGGAACAGCTCCTGGCACGTGGTGGGGCCCTGTTTTGTGAGTGCTGTTGGACGCGCTCTAATGGGGGGAACAGGAGGCACGGAGAGCCGCAGGTGTCCTCCGTGGGCAGCCTGCCTTGGTGGGTGAGGGTGAGCACCTGGGGACATGGGCGGGCACCCCCGGCTCTGCCACAGTCATTAAGGGCATCCAGGGCACGGAGCACCCAGGGCTCAGAACCAGCCAACAACTCCCCCGCAGCACCAATGTCAGTGCAGTGCCCTCCCAGAGACAGACACGCCCTTGCACTGCGGCCGGACCATGTGGATCTGCACGGCTCCCCGGCAGCTGGAGAGCGGACTGGCTGGGGCTTCTCTGCTACGTCTTGGTCATCGGCCCTCTGCTCTCTGCTCAGCACTGGCCTTGGCCTTTGGGGCTGGCTGCCCCTGTTGGTAGACTTGGGGGGTCTGTGCTCTTTGACAAGGCAGCCGGGTGCTCTGCCACAAGGCTTGGCCTGGCTGTCCCTGCCTCTCCGGGGGAGTTTGGAGGAGCCGAGGGCTTCGAGGCAGCGTGAGACACCTGCTAAGGAGATTCACTAGCGTGGCCAGAATCGCAGTGGGGGATCCCAGCAGGCACCTGATGGAACCCAGATGAGACCCAAGCTCAGGTCAGCTGAAGTCTCAGGAGGCTGTCACCAACTAAAGGGACAGAGTTTGCTCAGCTGCAGAAGCCTTGGGTTGGGCTCAGTGAGAAAAGGCAGACACTTTGGGTAATGGCAGTGAGTCACTCCCGCAGTCCAATCTAGGACCCTGGAGAGCAGCCTAGGTCCTGCCAGGGCTCCCTAGATCCAGGAGGGAGCAGGCTGTGGCCAGAGCCCAGGCTCCGTTGCCAAGAGCTCGGCATCTATACCACCAAGACTTGGGTTGGAGCCCCGTTCTACCACTTCCTGCCTGCAGGATCCTGGGAACATGACCTGATGTCTCTGAGACCCAGTTTTCTCATTTGCACAGTGGCTTCTGGGTGCCCTCGGATCCAAGTTCATTTTCTCTGCGCGAGGACAGGAGGTGGGGAAGCTCACGCTCTCTGGACACGGGCTCATGCCCCTCAGCTTCCAAGGGAGTTGCCTGTGGGAAACCCTCATGTCTGACTTTTCATGACTGTGGAGGACCCCCCACCACCACCAGCCCTGGACTGGGAGTCGGGGGGCTTTGGATCAGGCACCAGCCCTGCCCCGTGCTGGCATGTGGCCATGGGATGACATGTCCCCTCTGCCTGCTGTCCCCAAGGGCTGTGTGAAGGGAAAGGAGCCTGTCTGGAGGCATGAGGGGACTCAGCAGTCTAGACCTGGGGCGGCTTGGGGGTGATCCAGGCCCCCGATTTTACAGGATTGGAAACACGTAACACGATCCCCACGCCCAGGTGGTCCCCCACCCCGGGGGGTGGCTGAGGGGCAGAGTGTGTCTGTCCTGCGTGGAACCCAGTCCTCTCTGGAACCTTATGGGGGGGCACAGGAGCAAGAAGGTGCGTGGGAGGGCTTCGCACGTTTATGGTCATTCTATGACTTGCTGGGGGCCAAGAAAACAGCAGCCAAAGGTCTGTGTCCTTGCCAACTTCCAGATAATGGAACTGATTTCTCCAGCCTTTTGAGGGGAGAACTGAGTTCCAAAGAGGGTGAAGTCTCATTGCCATTTCACGAGGGAGTGGAGTCTGGGGAGGCTGGGGAGACCTGAAGTCTCCCCTCTGGCGAGGGGCAGCTCGAGATACAGGACAAAGCGGTGTCCTGTGTCTGCGCACTCCCCACTACCGGGCACTGTGGGGGGCCCAGCGCCCTGGGCGCAGGGGATAGAGGCTGATGGTGCTTAGCACAGGGGCCGCAGGGGGCCTCCCCGTGCATTCCAGGGAGGCACGATACCTTCCATGATCAGAGGCAAGGCTTTTGTGTTTTACCTCCTGAATTCTCTCCTTGAAGGTAATAATTGAAGCAGGCACGTGGGAGGGGAAGCGGGGAGGTATGGTGTGGACCTAGGAGAGCCTGGCTATCAGGACAGGTCATGCTGAAGAATGGAGGCTCCCCTGTTGCCAAGCTGCCTCTCAGAGAGGAGAATGGGGGCTGGGAGTGGGAGCACACAGGGACCCCCCGCTTCCATGCTGTGTCACTTCGGGAGAGTTGCCTCTCCACTCTGGGCCTCAGTTCCCTCATCTGTAGCTGGGAGGCACTGATTCCATCAGCCTCTTGCTCATGGGGGAAAAGGACATGAGCCCTGAGAGCGGCACCAATGGTTGCCCAGGACCCGAGCAGCCATGAGCACAGGGGTCGGGGCTGGGGGCTGGAGTCGGCCGCAGGTCCTGGGTGTAGACCCATCCTGTGAGCTCCGGCAAGTTCTTGAACGCCCAGCAGTCTTGCCAGTGTGGTCTTCATCCAAGGCTTTTAGCTTCCACAAATCATTGTTAATAACATACCGCCCTGTAATTACCGCAAAGCCCCAAGAGGAATGAGATGTACTGTGGACATAATGAGCTCATTATTGTCAGGTAAGTACGGCACAATCAGAAAGCAGGGCTGGAGCGCACACAGTCTTTGTCTGCCGAGCGCCAGCCTTGGGCTCTGGGAACCCATCTCTGCCATGTGCTCAGGGGGGACTTTGGGCTTGTTTGGGGCAAACAGGCAGGAAGGGATTAGGAAGTGGACAGCCGAGGCGTGGGGTGGTGCCTGGAGATTACCGAAAATCACGTCCCCGCCGACAGGGCAAAGAGAGCATGGGACGTGTGTGGGTCCCCTTCAGGGTTCCTTAGGGTCAGGTGAGTGACCTTGATGCTGTGACTTAACCTCTCTGATCTCCAGGTTCCCCGCCTGGAAGGCCGAGCTGGTGAGCCCCCTCATGGGGGAGGGGAAGCTCTCTGCAGGACCAGCACACAGTAGGTGCTAAGGGAAGGACGCAGCTGCACCTTGAGCTAGGGGCACCGATGACATGCTGAGCTGGGTGGGGGGTGATGTGGGGCTCCAGCTTCCGGCCCTCACTGTCCCATCCCTGATCCCCTGAGGGGACTCTGGGCACCACTCCACAGCAAGAGGGTGGGTAGACATTGAAATGGACGAGATTTGGAAGAGCAATGTTCTGGATGACATGCAGAAAGTCTTTTGGGGGGAAGCCCTGGGCACAGGGAATGTGAAATGAGCCCAGCATTTATAGAATCTGGTGACAGGTGCTCACCTGGCTGCTCGGGCAAGGCCAGGTGTCCAGCCCCGGGTAGGGCACAGATGTGCCTTAAAGCTAGGGGTCGCTGCATCCATCCTGGGGACCTGGGAACTCCAGGGAGCGAGGCTCGGGATCAGCCTCTTACAGCGAAGATCAGGGTTGCAAGCGAATGCTTCCGCTTCCTCACCCCCAAATGGGCAGCTCTGAGAGGCATGGTCTGCGTCATCTCCCCGGTGGCCCCCTTGGGCTGAGGCCCTGCTGCCCACAGCTGTCACCTGTTCAGTAATGCACTGTGTATGGGCTTCCTTCCCCTCCCCAGGCTGGCCCACCTCCAGATAAGCCGCTCCCCCTCAATTTCCTGTCGCGGGGTCTGCTTCTGGGGAAGCCAAGGTGGAGGTGTGAAGGGAGGAGCGGGCCCTACAGGAGCAAGGCTGTGACCCAAGTCCTAGGACCCTGTACCAGGCCAAGTCTGCAGTGGGGGTTTGGTCACAGGAGCGAGGCGGGAGCCCGTCCCTGCCCCGAAGCAGGGGTCCTGATGACGGAGATGAACGTGGGAAGAGCGCCAAGTTGTCTCAGGTGTCTCCTCAAGGGCCAGGTGCTCTTCCTTCTTCACGAACTCATTTCGCGTCACCACGGCTCTGTGGAGTGGGTTCCATCATTGTCCCATTTTACAGAGGAGGAAACTGAGGCATACAGAGGTTGGGTAAGTTGCTGAGGGGGAGCGGAACCAGTAGCCAGGCAGGCTCGGGGCTTTGTCTCCTCGGTTACCAGCTCCATGAAAGGCTCTGAGAAGCCCAGCAGCGGAGAACCAGGTGGTTTGCAGCTTTTCCCAAACATGGGTGACAAGGAACCCTCTGCTCAGCGCACTCTCTGACCAGCTTCGGGAACCCTGATTCCCATTGGCCCCAAGGAGCACAGCCCCGTCCGTGCACCAATCACAAAGGCCGAAGGGATGGCCTGAGCTGAGGGCTTAAGCCAATCGGTGCACATTCCTTGAGCTGGGGGTGGAGTTAACCCTCCGCAAGCCCGAGTTGGGGCTGGGGGTCCACACTGGAATTCCTGCGTGTGACTTTACAGGTGAAAGGGTGCAGGGTTCTGGCTGACAAACCCCACAGGTATCTCCTTCTTGGGGGCAGGGGTGGGGGCAAGCGCAACAAATATAATTAGGAAACAAAGAGAAGAGGCAGAAACACACCACGAATGCTTATGGAACATGCCAGATCTCACTTCGTCTCCCAATGCTTAATGACTTTGGAACTGCTTTGATCTTAAGTCTAGAATCCCAGAGTTTTAGAGCCTGAGGCACCTTCAAAGTCCCTGGGTCGAGGGCCCAGATCTTGGTGTCTAATACTATTCTCCAGTAAGAGGAACCACAGACCGTTGGAGAAATGGCTGACTCGAGGCTGAGGAAGGGAAGGTGGAAGACGAGCCTGGGGCAGCGTGTAGTGCCAGAAAGTAAGGAAGTGCTGCACAGACAGGCCCCCGGGGCCACGGCAAAGGGACTCAGGAACCCACAGGAAATCCCAAAGATGGGACAACTTGGGTAAGAGTATAGTGCAGTGCTGGACTGTAACCCAAAGGATCAAATAAATGTCCACAGGTCCACACCGATATAAATAATTGAATAAATAAATTAATAGGGAAGAGAGACATCTTCCTTACAGAAGAATTTCCAATAATTCATACAGCTGACCCTAGAACAATACAGGGTTCGGAGCACTCCGCTTCTGGCAGTCCAAAATCCATGTATAATTTTGACTCCCCCAAATCTTAACTACTAAGAGCCTGCTGTTGACGAGAGGCCTTACCAAGAACAGAAACTGTGCCTTAACACCCGTTTCGGATATTTGTGATAGACTGTGTTCGTACAACAACGTCGGCTGAAGAAAGGAAATCATAAGCAAGAGAAAATGCATTTACAATACTGTTGTGTATTTATTGAAAAACTCCACGTGGAGGCGGGCCGGCTGGGCCAGGACAGGGGAGGCGGTGGTGGCAGTGGCAGGGGGCCTGGCCTGGGGTGACAGTGTGGCCGCAGCCTGGTTGCTTCTGTTCGCAGTTGCTGCCGGGGACAGTGACCTGGGGGCAGAGCACAGCTGCCCCGTCTGCCTGGAGGAGCACCCGTGGCCTGTGGCCATCGGCAGCTGTGGCTACGTGTGTGTGCGGGACTCCTCTGGGAGGCTGCGGGGCTGGGATGTCCCCATGCGGAGGGGCCCGAGGCCTGCGGCCGCCCCTGTGCAGCCCCGGCCCAGCCCCAGATATCCCTGTGCCTGTGCAGAGGACTCGGGGCCGAGGGGGACCCCGGCTGCAGGGTCACTGCCTGGAGCCATCTCTGCCTTCTGCATGCATTCCTCTGCTTCAGCCCCGTCTTCTGCCCACCGGCTCCGGGCACCTGACCAGGTGAGCTGCAGCCCTGCCAGGTACTCAGAGGGCAGCACAGGCCACCCGTGTGCCAGGTGTCGCCCACTGGGTCCCCTGGAGACTAGGGTGGGCAGCTGCACATAAATGCCTCGTGGCTTTTGCTGTCAAGTCTTAAAAGAAAAATCTGAGTATAAGCGGACTCACTCAGTTCAAGTCCGTGTTGCTTATGGGTCAACTGTATGGCCCTCTCCCCTTGAGCGTGGGTCCCTGCTTAGTGATTTGCTTGCAGAGAATAGAGCTGGGGAAGGACAGGGGCCTGGGCTCGGGGAGTGCTGGCAGTGGGGAAACTTGGCAGACTTCACCCTGACCAGGTGGTGGAGGTCAACGTCACAGTGATACGTCACGTGGCTAACACGTGCCCCCTGATAGGATGTGAGGAGAAGAACACCTCACCTCTGAGCTATTCTTCCCCTAAACCCATAACCCCATCTAGCCGTGAGGAAGGCATCAAGCAAACTCAGGACTGAAGAGCATTCTACGAAGTAGCAGACCAGTAGTCTTCAAGACGTCAGGCCACAGGACACAAGAAAGACAGAGACCGTCGCAGACCACATGGTGGGGTAAGGAGGCTGGAGGACTGAACGTAATGTATCCTGGATGACAGTCTGCAACCAAAGAAGGACGTGAGGGGGAAAAACTAGTGAAGATTGAGGAACCTCGAGAGTAGTTTATCGTAACGTGTCAATGTTGGTTTCGTACTCTTAACAAAAGCACTCCGGCTACGGAAGATGTTAACGCGAGGGCAAACTTGGGCAGGGGTACAAGGGTACACACCCCATACTCTTGGGGCAACTCTTTTGTGAATCTAAGTTCTTCCCCCCCCAAAAAAAAAGTAATAAAAAAAAATCTGTTGGTTCTATTCCCTCACTTTAACATATGAACGAAGAGAGACCCAAAGAGGTCACCTGGCTGCAGAAAGTTCTCAGGGGGCATCCGTAGGGAATCCAGGCCTGGCATGGCCCATAGTAGGGACCTGACCATCAGAGGCCTTGATACATCAGGCGCTATTTTTTCTCAGCAGGGAGGCAGCTCCCAGATGTCGTGCGTCCCAGCCCTGTTTCTGCTGGGTGTCCTCTGAAGCCACAGACCACCCTGAGGTCCCAGCAAGGCTCCACCTGAGCCTTGGGTCTCCTTTCAGGACGGGCAGTGCGGGGTCCACGGTGAGCCCAGCAAAAGCCTGGTGACAACTTCTGCCCCATCACAGTGGCCCGAGCTGTGTCACAGGACTAATGCGGGAAATGTAATGTTCTCCATGTCTGGCTGGAACAGTGTCCTGTGACTACCCACAGACAGGGTGGGGAATGTAATGTTTTTAAGCAGGGGAACCATGGCAACATGGGGGCTGGGTCAGTGAGGAAGAAGAGGAGGGTGACTGTCAATGCGTGGCCCACTGTCTCTGCCCGGACACCAACAACCTCATTGTCCTATCTGTCACCTCCTTGCATCTGCACAGCTTGGCTGCTGTGGTCGGGCAGGGAGAGGCCAACCCCTCACCGTGGCTCCATGGGAGTGGTTTGTGGGACCAGCCAGAGACCCGACTCCTTGCCCCAGGGCACCCCACAGTTCCCCATCTCTGTGCCGCTGCCCCCCCACTTGCTTGCTCTCTCTACCCCCTGTCTAGTTCTCTGCCTCTCCAGCCCCTGGACCAGCCAGGCCAGCACGTTCCCGCAGCCCGGAGATGAGAGGTGGGAGCTCACCGCTTATGGTCCTGACAACCCTTTAAAGTGAAACCCCGCTTTCGGGTCCGCCTGGGTGGCTCAGTTGGTTAAGCATCCGACTCTTGATTTCGGCTCAGGTCATGATCTCAGGGTTGGGAGCTGGAGCCCGGCATCAGGATTTTTGGTGCTGAGCATGGAGTCTGCTTGAGATTCTCTCTCTCCCTCTGCCCCTCCTCCCGCTTGCATGGGCGCTCTCTCTCTCTCTAAAATAAAAGTTAAAAAAAATCTTGAAAGTGAAACCCCACTTTAAGCAAAGCTGCTGTTGACCTGTCGCACTCCCGCACTGTTAGTGGTTGCCCTCCGAAGCAGTCTTTGCGGAGGGCACGCGAACAGCATCAACCTAATTCAAAAGGCGCCCACCCGTCTTTTCACCCAGCAATTTCACTCCTTGAAGTTAGTGATTCCGAACAGCTCGGGGATCTGCATTTATGCAGGGGGGGTCTCTACAGCATCATTTGTAATAGCAAATAAAACATGAAGACAGCCTCAATGTCCATCAGGAGGAGATTGGTTAAATAAATAATGGGGCTTCCATACTCCTGAATACTAAGCAGTCATTAAAAAGATTGAGTTCGGTCTCTGTGCACTAACATGCAAGGATCTTTACAACATATTTTTGAATAAAGAAAACAAGTTGCTAAAATATATGAGCAGCGTGATGCAAAAATATTTTATCCGTCTTGGTTTGTGCACAGATAAATATGTGGAAGGATGTGCACCTTTGCTGGGAACCCTCGGGAAAATTCATCATGCACCTGAGACTCATGTCTCCCTTTCCAAGGTCACTTGTGCACTGGATCCCATCCCTTCCCGTCTGCTCGGGAACATTGCTCCAGCAGCCCTTCCTCCCCTCCTGCGTTACCGAAGTGCCCCTCTTCACGGGACCGCTCACATCCGTGTGCAAGCATGTCGGGACCTGTTTCTACAACTACAAAGAATAAAACATACAATACATTTAAAAAACTCTGCTGGTAGAACACATTTCTTTGCTTTATTTTTACAGTTAAGCCTCTTAAAAACATTATCTATACTCATCATCTCCTACTTCTTTCCTCCAGTTTACTCTTAACGCACTCTTATCCAGATTTCTTCCCCTCCCCTCCATCCACACCTGCTCTTGGGGACGTGACCAGTGACCTCTAACTGTCACATCCAGTGAGCAGTTTTCAGTTGTCTCAATATCACTCCGTCCTCCTTGAAACCCTCTCCACCCCTTGGACACCCACACTCCTTGGATTTCCTCCTGCCTCTCTGGTTGTCCCTCTCCATCTCCTTTCTGGATTCCTCCTTGGCTCCTCTCCCTGTAAACCTGTGCTTTCCCTGGGCTCCATCCTTGGTATTCTTCTCCCCTCCCTCCCTCCCTCCCTCCCTCCCTCCAGAACCTCACCAGAAGGTATCCAGTACCTGCTGTTCATAGGTAGATGTTCCCAAACTTGCCTCTCCCTGAACTCCAGGCTTGTACATCTCTACCTGGGCGTCCCACAGGTGTCCAGTGTCCTTCACACATCCCAGCTGGAACCCCATGCTCCACCTGCCTTGCTTCCCTACCTGCTGCTCCCACTGTCTCCCTCATCTTCATGAGTTCCAGTTGCTCAGGCTGGAAACCTGGAGTCAGACTGGACCTGCTCTCTCTTCTTCTTGCGTCCCATGTCAAATCTCTCAGCACACCTGATGACTCTCCTTTGAAACAAGTCTGAAATTGATCCCTTCTCATCATCTCCACAGCTCCCTCCCTGGTCCCCATCCCAGTCACATCCTCCCTCTTCTAGATACCATGGTAGCCCCTGTCTCCTCCAAGGGCCAACATATCACAGGAAGCCCTGTGTGATCTTAGGAAACTTGTCAAATTAACTCCGGCAGCATGTGCTCAGAACTTTTCAATGATTCCATCTCAGTCAGAGAAGAAGCCAGGGTCCTTACAATGGACCACTCAGCCTTACATGAACTGAGCCCCCCCCCCCAACCACCTTGCTGAGCTCATTCCATTATTCTCCTTGCTCCTTCCCCAAGTGGTTACAACCAGATTGTGGCTGGAGCAGAAATGAGGGTAAGATGGGAGCATCTGGGCTCTGGCCAGGCATCTTTCTGTTTGTTTGTAGTTCTCCGTGTGGTCTCTTTGGGTGGATGAGTTTGAGCTTCCTCACCATGACGGTCTCGGGGCACTCAAGGCTCCAGCATGAGTGTCCCCAAGAACCGAGCAAAAGCTTCATTACCTTTTATGACATAGCTTGGAAGTCACATGGTGTCACTTCTGCTCTACTCTATTGATTGACCAGTCTCTAAGCTTTCCCAGTATTTGAGACAAAGGATAGACTTATCCTTCTGATGGAAGAGTGCCAAAGAATTTACAGACATGTTTTGAAACTGACACAGATCATGTATATTGTTCTTAAAGCCTTGCAAAATTCTGAGTGGCCTTCTGGTAGAAAGACTACAAGTCTGCATAGAGAGAAGAGGGCAGGAAATGACCCCAAATGCTTGCCTAAGATTCCTTTTGCCCAAGATTATGTCCAGATCTGGTTTCAGACAAGATAGAATAACCCCATTTCTCCCTTATCCTCCCTCTGACAACTAAAATCGCTGGACATAATGCAAGAAAAACTCACAGGAAGAATCTGGAAGGTGGAAAGAAGCAATCCTAAGACTTCAGGACTTTAGGAATGACATGGCAGTGAGTTTCCTGAGTTCTCTCATTATGTCCCATATACCCTAGACACGGCACAGTGGAAGCCTCCAACCCGGACCACCCACAGGCACAGACAAAAAATAAACTCCAAGTGAAGCCTATTTTCCTAAGGCAAATAACCAGGGAAGGGTCGTCTAAAACAACAGAAAACTTTTTGGCAATGCTGTCCTGTTTTACCCACACACCAATGGGAAAATCACCCACAACCTCTGGTGTCCACAGGGCAAGCAGGGAGCTGATCTTCTGGGGGCGTTGCTCTGATTTCCCCACTGGTGATGTCAGCAGGGTCCAGGGGTGATCAGAACTTCCACCTCTACCCAGCATCCACATGATTGAATGACGAAATATGAAGCAGGGTTAGTCAACAGTCCACACACTGCAGATGCCCCACTCTGGTCTCAGTGGGGACCCGTGGAGAGATGAACACACATGGAACAGCAGCAGAATTGAGTGAGGGAGTGTGAGGCAAAGCCAGTAGCTCTCTGGTCTCCCGCACCTACCCTGGTATCAGTGAAGCTCGTCGAGAAGCTGGGCTTCCACCACCACTTGGCATCAACAAGGCAGAATGAGGTGGGACTGTGAGGCAGGATTATCTGCCAATCCACTCTCCTTGCCCCGTGTCAGTGAGGACAGAGTGATGACTTTCAGGTTCTTACATGCCAGACTAAAAACTGGAAGTCTCTAGAAGTTTTGTTGTTGTCATTGTTTTGTTTTAGATTCCTTGACATTTCCTATATAGACAAGCATGTCATCCATAAACAGAGATAGTTTTATTCCCTCCTTTCCAGCCTGTATGCCTTTATTTTTTTTTCTTGCCTTATTGCACTAGCGAGAACTTCCAATACTATGTTCAATAAGATGAGAACATATATCCTTGTCTTGTTCCTAAACTTGAGGGGAAAGAATGTAGTCTTTCACCATCAAACACAATGTTAGCTATAGGGCTTGTTGCTGCTTTGGTAGATGCTGTTATGACACTGGGGAAGCTCCCCTCTATTCCTAGTGGGCTGAGTGTCTTTATCATGAATAGGCATTAGACTTTATCAAATGTTTTTACTCCATCAATTTACATGGTTATATAATTGTTCTTCTATAGTCTGCTGATATGGTGGATTACATTGATTGATTTTTGAATAGTAAACTAAAAACTAATGATGTACTATATGTTGGCTAATTGAATTTAAATTAAACACAAAAACAAACAAAAAAATGAATAGTAAACCAGCCTTTCATACTTGAGATACATCCTACAGGTTCAAAGTTTAGAATTATTTTTACACACTGCTGGATTTGATGCTCTAATGCTTTGTTGAAGATTTTTTGTATCTACGTTGATGAAAGATATTGGTCTATAGTTTTATTTTTGTACTGCCTTTTGTGGTTTTGGTGTTAGGGTAATATTGGTCTCACAAAATGAGTTGGAAAGGGTTCCCTCCTCTTCTATTTTCTGGAAGAGATTGTGTAAAATTAAATTAATTTTTTAAATATTTGGTAGAATTCTCAAGCGAATCCATCTAGTCCTGGGGATTTCTTCTGGGGGAGCCTTTTAATTATAATTTCAATCTTTAATAGCTACAGGACTATTCAAATTGTCTACTTTATCTTGGTTAAGGTTTGATAGTTTGTGGTTCTCACATATTGGTTAGTTTCTTCTAATTGTGATGTTATGTGTGTGAAATTGTTCATATTATTAACTTACTGTAATTTTAGTAGCTGCAGGATATATATAATATCCCCTATTTCATTTAGAAATTGATTACTCATGTCTTCTCTCTGTACAGTTTTGGCAGTCTTTCTTGAGATTTATTAGTTTTATGAATTTTTTCGAAGTATCAGCCTTTTGCTTCATTGATTTCTACTCTTTTTCTAGTCTAAAATTCATTGATATGTGTTGTGTACAAGAAATACACTTTAAATATAAATAAACAGATGAAAAGCAAAGGGAGGGAGAATGATATACTATGCTAGCATTAATCAAAAGAAAGCAGGAGTGGCTATCATAAGTTCAGATAGGGCAGACTTCAGACCAAGGAAAGGTATTAGGGATAAAGAGGGGCATTATATAATATACAGTGGTCAATTCTCCAAGAAGACATAATAATCCTTAACATGTATGCACCTCACAACAGAGGGTCAAGCATAAATAGAAAGTTATGTAAAGCAAAAACTTATAAAACTACAAGAAGCAGATGAATCCACAATTATTGTTGGAGTCTTTAACACTCTTCTATCAAAATGGGCAAGCATAACATCAGTAAGGAGATAATTGAATTCAACTATCCCATCGATCAATTGGATATCATGCATATCCATGGACCACTTCACCCCACAACAGCGGGCTACACTTTTTTCTCAAGTTCACATGAAAAATTCACAAAGATAAACAACCTTCTGAGCCATAAAACACACCTTAATACACTTTAAAAAAATAGAACTCATACAATGTCTGCTCTCAGATCACAGTGGAATTAAACTAGAAATCAATAACAGACAAGTGGCTGGAAAATCCCGAAATACTCTGGTAATAAACAACACACTTCTAAATAACACATGAGTCAAGGAAGAAAATGCAAGACAAACTAAATAATATTTTGAACTAAACGAAAATGAAAATACAACTTATCAATATTTGTGAGATACAGTGAAAGTATTATTTAGAGGGAAATTTATAGCACTGAAGGCATATTTTAGAGAAGAAGAAAGATATAAAATCAATCTTCTAAGTTTTCATCCGAGGAAACTTGAAAAAGAAGAGCACATTAAATTTAAGATAAGTGGAAGAAAAGAAATAATTAAAGTGAGAGGAGAAATCAATGAAATTGAAAACAGGAAATCAGTAGAGAAAAATCAATGAAACCAAAAGCTTATTCTTTGAAAAGATTAATAACATGGATAAGCCTCTAGCCAGGCTAATAAAAAAAAGAGAGGACATAAATTATTAATATCAGAAAAGAAAGACGAGATCACTATAGGACCCATGGAAATTAAAAGGACAATAAACGAATACTATGAACAACTTCATGCTCACAAATTTGATAATGTAGATGAAACGGGCCTATTCCTTGAAATACCCAATCTGCCAAAATTCACACAAGAAGAAACTGATGATCTGAACAGGCTGATATTTTTTTAAAAAATTGAATTAATAACAACTTTCTAAAACTTCCAGAAAGCACTCAGGCCCAGATAGGTTTACTGGTGAAGTCTACCAAACACTTAAGGAAGAAATTATACCAATTCTCTACACTCTCACTGAGAGGCTAGAAGCACAGGGAATACTTTCAAACTCATTCTATAAGGCCAGACTTACCCTAATACCAAAACCAGACAAAGACATTACAAGAAAAGAAAACTACAGACCAATATCTTTCATAAACATAGATGTAAAAATCCTCCACAAAATATAAGCAAATAGAATCCAACTCCATATAAAAAGAATTATATACCATGACCAAGAGGGATTTATCCCAGGCATGCAAGGCTGGTTCAACATTCAAAAATCAATTAATGTAATCTATCACACCAACAGGCTAAAGAAGAAAAATCACATGACTATATCAATAGATGCAGAGAAAACATTTGACAAAATCCAACTCCCATTCGTGTTAAATATATATATATATCAGTAAACTAGGAATAGAGGGGAAATTCCTCAATTTGATAAAGAACACAGACCACCCCTGACTTCCTGTGGTTCAACTTAGGCTTTTTCAACTTATCGATGGTGTGAAAGCAATACACATTCAATAGACACCATACTTCAAATTTTGAATTTTAATCTTTTCCCATGTAGTACCATGCTCTCTCGTGCTGCTGGGTATTGGCGGTGAGCCACAGCTCCCTGTCAGCCACGTGATTGGGAGGGTAAATAAGCAATACACTTACAACTATTCTATAGCTGTTCAACCACCCTGTTGTTCACTTTCAGTACAGTATTCAATGAATTATGTGAGATAGTCAACACTTTACTATAAAATAGGCTTTGTATTAAATGATTTTGCCCAACAGTAGGCTAATGTAATTGTTCTGAGCACATTTAAGGTAGGCTAGGCTAAGCTATAATGTTTGGTAGGTTAGCTGTATGAAATGCATTTTTGACTTACTATATTTTCAACTTGCAATGGGTTTATCTGGACACAATCCTATTGTAAGTTAAGAAAGATCTGTATCTGTAAAAAAAAACCCTATAGCTAACATCATACTTAACAGTGAGTAACTCAAAATTTTTCCACTAAGAAGGCAAGGATGTCCCTCCCCTCTTATCACTGCTTTTTAACACTGTACTGGTAGTCTCATTTAATGCAGTAAGACAAGAAAAGGCAATTAAAGGTATACAGATTTTGAAAGAAGAAATAATACTGTTTCATTTCACAGATGACATGAGTGTCCATGTAGAAAATCTAAAGAGTTGACCAAAAAACTCCTAGAACGAATAAATGAATAGCAGGGTTACAAGATACAAGGCTAATATACAAAAATCAATCATTTTTCCTATCTATCAGCAATTAACGTAAGGAATTTGAAATAAAAAAATATACTATTTACATTTGTGCTGGCCCAAAAGGAAATACTTAGGTATACATCTAACAAAATATGTACAAGATCTATATAAGAAAAAACAAAATTCTGGGGCGCCTGGGTGGCACAGCGGTTAAGCGCCTGCCTTCGGCTCAGGGCGTGATCCTGGCATTCTGGGATCCAGCCCCACATCAGGCTCTTCCGCTATGAGCCTTCTTCTTCCTCTCCCGCTCCCCCTGCTTGTGTTCCCTCTCTCGCTGGCTGTTTCTATCTCTGTCAAATAAATAAATAAAATCTTAAAAAAAAAAAAAGAAAAAAATTCTGATGAAAGCAATTGAAGAACTAGACAAACAGGGAGATAGTGCATGTTTATGGACAGAAATATTCAATATTTTTACGATATCAATTCTTCCTAACTTGATCTATAGATTCAATGCAATCCCAATGAAAATCTCAGCAAGATTTTGTGGGTATTGACCACCTTATTCTAAAGTGTATATGGAGAGGCAAAAGACCCAGACTAGCCAACAAAATACTGAAGAACAACAAAGTTGGAGAACTGACACTATCCAACTTCCCCCATCAATACAGCCAACTGGTCTTTGGCAAAGGAACAAAGACAAGACAATGGAGAAAAGATGGTCTTTCCTACAAATGGTGCTGGAAAAAACTGTACATCCACATGCAAAAAAAAAAAGAAAAAAAGAAAGATGAATCTGGACACAGACCTTACACCCTTCACGAAAATAACTGCAGACCTAAGTGTAAAATATAAAACTATAAAACTCATAGAAGACAACATAGAAGAAAATCTGGATAATCTTAGCTTTGGTGGTGACTTTTTAGATGCAATGCCAAAGGCATAAATCATAAAGAAGGAACCGATAAACTGGAATTCCTGAAAATTGATTTTTTTTTTTTTTTGATCTGTGAAAGACATTGTTAAGAGAGTGAAAAGACAGGCTATAGACTTGGAGAAAATGTTTGCAAAAGACATGATCTGATTAAGTACCATTAGACAAGTATATACAAAGAGCTCTTAAAAACTCAACAAAAAGAGGGGCGCCTGGGTGGCTCAGTCGTTAAGAGTCTGCCTTCGGCTCAGGGCGTGAGCTCAGAGTCCTAGCATCGAGCCCCACATCAAGCTCCTCTGCTGGGGACCCTGCTTCTTCCTCTCCCACTCCCCCTGCTTGTGTTCCCTCTCTCACTGGCTGTCTCTCTCTCTCTGTCAAATAAATAAATAAAATCTTTAAAATAAATAAATAAATACTAATAATAAATAAATAAATAAATAAAAACAAAAAGAAAACAAACAATCTGATTGAAAATGGGCCAAAGACCCTACCTGACACCTCACCAAAGAAGATAGACAGATGCAAACAAGTACATGAAAAGATACTTCGCATCACATGCCGTCAGGGGGGTAATGAGCTACCGCTAAAACAAGAGGATGCCACTACACACCTGTGAGGATGTGGAGCAACAGGCACTCTCGTTCATTGTTGGTGGGAATGCAAAATGGCACAGCCCCTTTGGAAGACAGTTTGGTAGTTTCTTTCAACACTAAACACAGTCCTACCGTATGACCCAGCAATCGCACTCCTTGGTATTTACCCAAAGTAGTTGAAAATGTATGTCCACATAAAAACCTGCATGCAGATATTTATAGCAGCTTTACCCATAACTGCCAAAACTTGGAAGCAACCAAGATGTCCTTCAGTAAGCGAATGGATACGCAAACTGTGGTATAATGATTCAGCGCTAGAAAGAAGCGTTATCACGCCATGAAAAGATATGGAGGAAACTTGAAGGCATATCACTGAGTGAAAGAAGTCAGTATGAAAAGCCTACATACTGTATGGATCCAACTAGATGACGTTCCAGGGAAGGTGAAGCTACGGAGACAGTAAAAGGATCAGTGGTTTGCAAGGTTTAGAGAGGAGGGATGGATGGATAAGGGGAACACAGTGGCTCTGGGGAACACGGACATTGCAATGGTGGATCCATGTCCTTATATGTTCGTCCAAACTCACAGAATGTGTAAGACAAAGAGGGAACACAAATGACAACTAGGGACTCTGGGTGGTAATGACATGCCAACACAGGTTCATCGGTTGTAACAAAGGTACCACACTGGGAAGGGACACCGATAATGGGGAGACTATGCACATGTGGGGGCAGGAGATACAGGAAATCTGTATACCAGCTGCCCACTTCCGCTGTGAATCTAAAACTTCTCTAAAAAATAAAGTCGTTTATTTTTCTAAAAAAAAAAACTTCTGTAACAAATAAGTGAATTCAACAAGGTCAACAAGTAGACAAGAGCAACACACAAACCTCGATCACATTTCTATATACTAGTGACAACAATGTGGAACCCAAAATTAAAAACACAATCCAATTTACAATTGCCCAAAAGAAAATCGAGCTCTCAGGTGTCAATGTCGCAACACATGCATATGCTCTGTATCCTGACAATTACAAGACGTAGATGAAAGAAATCAAAGAAGACCTAAAAGATGGAAAGACATACAGTGTTCAGATGAGAAGATTCAACAAATTAAAGATGCCAATTCTCCTCAAATCGGTCTATAGGTTTAATGCAATTCTTGTGAAAATCTCAAGAAGGTTTTCTGTAGACCTAGACAAGCTTACTCCAAACTTTGTATGGAAAGGCACAGGGTACAGCGTATCTACAACAAGTTTTAAAAAGAATAATGTGGGAGGACCCACTCTAGCTGACATTAAGGCCCACCACGTACCTACAGTAATCACGACGGTGTGATCCTGATGGACCGATGGACACAGTATCAGCGGGACAGAATAGAGAACCCAGAAACAGACTCACGCGCATGTGCCCAACTGGTTTTTGACAAAGGCACACAAGTAATTCAATGGAGAAAAGTCAGCCTTTTCAATGAATTTTGCAACTGAACATCCATCAACCAAAAAACTGGACCGCAACCTCAGTCTCAAAATTATCTCAAAAATGGATCAGAGACCTAAACATAAATCACGAAATGACAAAAGTTGTAGGAGAAAAAACATAGAAGAAAACTTTGGGATCCAGGGCCAAGTGAATGGTTCTTAGACTTGACACCAAAGCACAATCCATTGGGGGACTCAAAATTTTCACTGCTTTGTGCGTGTCTGTGAATGACTGCAAAAGCCCCTTGAGTATTGATCTGGGGTTATGAATAAGTTTTAGCTAGTGGGCAAATTTTCAATAATGAAGATGATAGATAGATAGATAGATAGATAGATAGATAGATAGATAGATAGATAGATAATAGATAGACAGAGTCAGACAAGGTCTGTGTCCAGAGGGAAACAGGCACGGCCAACAGTCTCACAGAGGAAGCTTTTCAAGAACTTCTCAGAAGCTGGGCCAGGGGACGAATGGAATCTCCCCTCTGCCTCTCTCACCGTCAGCGTGCGTACTGCACAAAAGCCACTTCCTAGGAATATGTTGACAAGATGGTCTGAAACTACGATAAAAACAGTTGGGAAAAGCTTGTGAAAGCACATTCTAGTGACACACAGAGAAGGCCGATGAGAGTGAGTGGTGCCCCTTTCAGCCCCTTGGCTCCTCTCCCACCAGGCATGCACATTGTAGCTACCCTACTTGTAGCATCAGCTACCCCATTTGGAACTGCTAGTTGTCTTAAGTGGGCCGAAAGAGAACTGTGTTCTTCAGCCCCTTGGCTCCTCTCCCACCAGGCATGCACATTGTAGCTACCCTCCTTGTAGCATCAGCTACCCCATTTGGAACTGTTGTCTTAAGTGGGCCGAAAGAGCACTGTGTTCCTGGTGGAGGGAACAGCATGTGCAAAGGCCCTGAAGTGGGAGGAAGCAGGGCCAATGTGAGGTTCTCCAAGAAGGCCTGCAGGACTGGGGTGGGAACATTCGGGGGCAGTTGAGGCTGGAGAGAGGAGAGGTCAGGCCAGTCTGCAGCTGTCACCAAAGCAGTGAGAAGCCACCAAAGCTGCTCCCCACCAGAGCTGGGGGAGCCAAGACGGCAGAGGCAGAGAACCTGCCCATTAATTCTTGTCTTCTCACGTAGCCGTCTGTGTGGAGCACACCCATATGGTTCTGTTTTATTCCAATTTTCTGAGATTTGGGGCCATCACTCAGACCTGTCAGCTAACTTCTTTCCATTTTTTTCTTCCTAAAACTGCTTTGTTATGAGACAGTACAGAGCCAGGGAAAAGAGAGGCCCCGATGATGCCGGCACATCTTCCCTGGGGACCTGCCCCTTTTCCGCACATTCTCTTCCTTCTCCTCCAGAAGGGTGGGGGCGGGCCGGGAGCCTGGCCTGCAGGGAACGGGGCGGAGGTGGGGTGGCGGGGAGGCACTCAAGGCAGGGCCAAGACCCAGCTAGCAGCCTGTTGCAGCCCAGTTAGTCCTGGAGGCTGCGGGGAGATGGGGCTCAGAGGAGACACAGGTGTGCTGATGAAGGATCAGCATCATGGGAAGTTTTGGGGGCTGGATCTCAGGAGTAGAAGCACGAGCGGAGTCCTGGGGGCCCTGGGCAGGCAGGAATGGACCACAGAGCCAGACAGAGGCTGAGGCCCTACTCCGGGTCAGCCAGCAGGAGAGCGGATGCTGTTCCAGCTGACGTCAGCCACCCACTGGCATCCGATGCTCACCAGTCTCCCGGGGCTGGGCTTGCTGCTGCTTTCCAGGCTGCGCTATAGCTTCTCAGATTGTCCAGGGCAGGGCTGAGCCCACGGGTGGGGGGGTGGGGGGAGAAGGCAACAGTCCCAGAATGGGGAGAGGAGGGGTCAGAAGGAGATAGGACCATCAGTGTCCACATATCTGGTTTGTACAACACCTGAGTCTCCTGGCCAGACCCTGGGGGGCCTGCGAAGGGGTCGGGCTAGAGCTGAGTACTGGTTACACGAACCAGAGCAAGCAGCTATTGAGTGATTTCTGTATACTGGACATGGTACTAGGGGCTCACATGTTTTATCTCACTTAATCTCATGAGGTAGTAACCGTCATCCTTGTTGGACAGACAAGGAAAATGAGGCTCAGAGAGGTGCAGTGACTTGCCTAAAGCCACACAGCATGTAGCTGGGATTTGAGCTTACCCAGAGCTCAAAGTCTTAACAGCTACTCTGTGCTTCCTTCTTGCTGAGCGGGTAAGAGGAGCCCCAAGAGGCAGAGACGGGGAGGGGCAGGGCAGAGGACAAGAATGTGCTTTTTCCTGGAGCAGATGTCCTGGCGTCCTTTCTGGGCAGCTCCCTCCTCGCCCTGGCCCTGTCCAGGGGACCCATTCGCATCACCACGGCAGCCACACGGTAACAGTGAGGCCACATCAACCATCGATTATCAAGAGCTTATAGTAAATGCACCAGTGACAGACTTGTGGGGTCACAGGCTCCTCCTTGCCTTTAGGACGCATCCACTGTCTCAGCTCTGCCCAGACCCCAGGACCTGGCCCCGCCCCCTCCCTGAGTCTACCTCCCACGTCCTGTCCTGTCTCTCTCTCACTGATCCTCTCTGATCCCACCAGCCTTCCAGCTGTTCCGTAAGTACGCCTTCTTCCCCTCCGCCCAGGGGCTCTAACGAACGCACAAGGCTCCCTCCTCTTAGCGCGGCCCCCACCCCAGGCCCCGTCCTGCCTTGGCCCCAGCAGCTTGCCCTTTCTCAGACCAGTCTCCCGCCACCCCCGTCCTCTAATCCAAACTGGGTCCCTGGCTCTCACTGCTCATCATACCATTAATTTTTTTCCACATCATTCCTCAAACCCCATAATCATATGTTAAGTAGTGGTTTTTTAACACCTCTGGGCCGTGGCCTGCTGGACCGTGGATGACCTTAGAAGAGGGCTGGGGCCGTGTCCTCTGCCGTGGCCATGTGTCTAGACAGCACTAGGAGCACAGGAGCTGTTCAGTGAACACTCGCTGAATGAATACACAATGGGATGTTCTCCCCCATCTTATCCATGTAGACACTGAGGGGCAGAGAGTTCGTGCCATTGTCCAGGTCACGGCAGGTTGGCAGCTGAGCTGGATCTGACCTTGGGTCTGTCCGACTCCCTGCCCAGTGCTCATGACCACTGTGATCTGCCCATCAGTCTACATGCTTCGGGTAGAAACGGCCCATTGAGTCCAAAACCACATACATGTCAGTGACATGCCAGGCCCTGCGGTAGATGGTAGAAATAAAAAAAAAAAAAAAAAAGTAAGATGCAGTGCTCACCTCTGGGGAATGAGCCAGAGATGCATATTATCAGGGTTATGGGCACCCTGGAGAGGGAGGGGCCCACCTTGCCTGATGGCTGTGGGGATGAAGGGGTCAGGGCTCATGAGGGCAGGGGTGTGGAAAATCAGTAGAATTTCTGCCACAGAGCGGGGAGCGGGGCTCCTGGCAGAGGGAGCAGAAGGGACATTATCTAAGCCCATGTTGTCATTCACACTCGGGAAGCAGTGCTGTGGGTGTCAGTCGTGGGGACAGGGAGAAGGACCCCAGCACGGGCTCCCCAGCCTCCTCTCTCACTTCTGTCTCCACCCCTTAAACACACACCCCATCCTCCAGCCATGCCAAGCGGGGTGCTCTTCCTCGAACAGCCCAAATGCTTCCGAGCCTCTGGGCCTTGCACGTGCTGTTCCCCCTGCCTGGAGTGCCCTTCCCACCATGACCTCCTGACAAGCCCCTTGTCCCCCCTCTCAGGTCAAAGTCAGCTCTTCTGGGAAGCTTGCCCGCCCTCCCCAGGCGACGCAGACAAGCCCTGCACATCCCCCGGCCCCAGCCGCTGCCTCCCACTGCGCCAGACTCGTCCTCACCTGTCCTTGCGTGTCCCTCACCTGCCAGGCTCAGAGCTCCGGGGGGACCGGGCCGCAGCTAAATAAACACTCCCGGGTGCCTGAATGAGTGAGTGTGTGAGTGCAGGCGGGGGGGGACCAAGGGGAAGTGGAGGGGCCGCTTCAGCGTCTCCCCGTCCTCTTGACGTGCTAACACCAGGGCCACCAAGCCCGCTGTGACACAAAAGGGGTTTCTGGGACTGGAAATGGCAGGAAGAGGTCTTTCAGTCCATCCCCCTGCCTCTAGGCAGGAAGACAGTGTCACTGTGTCTCTTTTTAAAACAACTTTATTGAGACAGACGTTGTGTACCGGAAAATTCACTCTTTTAATGGGTACATGTCAGTGGCTTTCAGCAACTCGTGCAACCAGCACTGCTATCCAATTCCAGAATTTTCATCGCCTCGAAAGAAACCATGTACTCATTAGCAGTCACTCCCCATCCCCCTCCCCCCGCAACCACTCATGCACTTCTCCAGTCTCTGGGTTTGCCTGCTTTCCACACTGCATATAAATGAACTGTCTTAGCTTGGGGTGGGGGGATAACAAATACCACAGACGAGGGGCCTCAGCCGGGGACATTGACTGCCCACACTCCCGGAGCCTGGGGCTCCCAGATCAGGGCACCAGCTCCGGCGGGTTCTGCTAAAAGCCCTCTTCCTGGTCCGCAGACACTCACCTTCTAGCTGTGTCCTCGCATGGCAGAGAGAGCACACGATCGCCACCCTCCTGCGTCTTCTAAGGGCACCAGTCCCATCACAAGCCTCTTCCTTTGTGATCCTGTTCCCTCCAAAGGCTCCACCGCGAAACAGCTTCCTATTGGGGATTAGGTTTCACCATAGGAATTCCTGGGGACAACATTCAGACTATAGCAGGAACCATACAAGACGCCGTCTTTTGTGACTAGCAACTGCCACCTAGTTTTCAAAGTTAATTCCTGTGGCAGCGTGAGGCAGTACTTCCTCCTCTTACTGTTGCACGGATATGCAGTGTGTCGATGATCCCTTCATCAGGGGATGGACATGCGGGTTGTCTCCAGATCTTCACTATTACGAATAAGGGCGCCATGTACATGCTTTCGTGTGACCGTTTCCTTTCTCTCGGGCGTATATCTAGAAGAGGGGTTGCTGGGTCATTGTGGTCCTCTGTGTTTAACTCCTCAAGGAATGGCCAAACCATTTTTCAGACTAGCTTGGCTATTTTACGTTCCCACTAGCAATCACGAGGGTTCCGATTGACCTCCATCCTTGCCAACACTTGTTATTACCCATCTTCTTCATTGCACCACCCTACGAGCTGTGCAGTGGCTTCGCACTCTAGCTTCGATGTGCGTTTCCCTGATGACTGAGGATGCTGAGCGTCTTTTCATGGGATTATTGGCTATTGATAGATCTTCTTGGAGAGATGTCTACTCAAATCTTTTTGCCCTTTAGAATAATTGGGTTATTTGTCTTTTTATTGTTGAGTTGTAGAAGTTCTTTGCATAGTCCAGATAGGAGTCTTTGTCGGAAAGACGACTCGTAAATATTTTCTCCCACAGTGTAGGTTGTCTTTTCATTTGCTTAATGGTGTCCTTTGACTGTTTTTACTTTTCTTTTTACTATTTTTAATTTTGATGAGGTCCATTTCTCTACCTTTCTGGTTGTTATTTGTGCTTTTTTGTGTCATAATTAAGAACTTCCCCCTAGTTCAAGGTCATAAAGATTTACTCCTATGTTTTCTTCTAAGAGTTTTAGAATTTTAACTCTCACATGAAGCCTATAGCTTGAGTTACATTTTGTATGTGGTGTGAGGTTGGTATCCAACCTCACTCATGTGTTCACCCAGTTATAACAGTGTTGTTTGTTGAAATGACTATTCTTTGTCCATTGAATTGTCTTGGTGCCCTTGTCGAAATCACTTGATCACAAACACCTTACTTTAATTCGTAGACATTGTATTGTTTTCGGTGCAGTTGTAAATGGAATCTTTTTCTTAATTTCATTTTCAGATTGCTCATTGCTCGTGTATAGAAATACAACTGGGCGCCTGGGTGATTTAGTCGGTGGAGTGACAACTCAGGTCATGGTCTCAAGGTCATGGGATTGAGCCCCGCATTGGGCTTGCGCTCAGCTCAAAGTCTATTTGTCCCTCCCCACTCTCTATGATCCTTCCCCCGCCCGCTCACACACACTCTCTCAACTAAATACATAAAATCTTTAAAAAAAATGAAACACGACTGATTTTTGTATATTTATCTTCTATCCTGAAATCTTGCTGAGTCCATTTATGAGTTTTAAGAGTGTTTTTCTGAGAATTCCTTAGGATTTTCTATATTCAGGAACATGTTATCTGTACAGAGAGATGATTTTACTTCTCTGTTTCCAAATTGGAGGCCTTCTATTTCTTTTTCTTGCTTAATTGCCCCAATAAAACCCCTGGGACAATATTGAATAGAAGCGGCGAGATGCACATCCTCATTTTGTCCTTGATGTTAAGGGAGAAGCATTCAATCTTGACCGTGAAGGATGATGTTAGCTGTGGGCTTTTCCTTTATTATGTCCTTTATGAGGCTGAGGAAATTTCCCAACATTCTAATTTTAGAGTTAAATTTGCCAAAGCCAGAGAGGTAATAACACTTGCCCAAAGTCACACAGCAAACACCCACGACGCAAACCTTGATTTCCCACAGCCACATGAGGATCAGAGCTGCATGGCAGCCACACGCTTCTCGTGCTCAGTGCGTGCCCAGCCGTGCACTGTGGGCATCGTATCATCTCCAACACTCACTGCAAGCCAGTAAGGTGCCCAATTTCCCCAGGGAAATATATACTTGTTTTAAAGAACTCAAATATTAGTGAAATGTACATACCAGAAAGCAGCAGTCCCCATCCTCCCATTCCTGTGATTCCCATTTTGCAGATGAGAAAACCAAGGCTTGCAGTACTTTCCACATGATCGAGCCTCAGTCCTAGTGAACACACAGCTGGGCTCTCTGCTCACCTGATGCGACAAGGTTTACAACTCACTGAGTTCCAAGGGAAACCGAGGCCCCGGGGAGGTCTGGCGCCATTGGAAACAACTGGTTCACTTGAATGGACTGTTTCTCTGCCGGTTAAGTGCCAGCAAATCAATCTTCAATTGTGTCACCAGTATGGCACAGCCACCTCCCCACTCAGCGATGACAGAGAAAAACAGTCTTGATGTAATCTAAATAGAAGTGCCCCGAGCACCCTGGACAGAGGCATGTGCGGGCGGCTCTCGAGGAGTCCATCAATCTGCACCCGATGACTTACCTGGGCAGATGCCTCCGCCTGGCACCCTCGGTGAGGAAAGGAGCCATGTAATTACTTCCCTGGCGCCGGTTATCTGCAGCAAGCTGGTCCGTTTTTTCCTTTTATTACCACTGAATTTCAGGGAGTGTCTGCTGAAGTCCCTGACTCCCCCACCCCCTCCTTTTCTAAATGTTGGATTCATTTGATGACTCCCCTAGGCAGGTGCTGAGGGCCGAGCATGCCCTGCAGGAAGGAGGACGCGGTCCCGAGCCGCCCGCCAGGGTGCTCCCGGTGGGTGTGACGGGTGGTGGCGGGACAGCCAGCCGTTCATAACCGTCATCCCCATCAGAAGTACCAGAAGTTGACCTTCCTTCCCTTTTCCCTGCTCTTCAGATAATTGTGCCCAGAACTGTTTTAAGGCTGCAGCAGCTGAAGTGGGGAATTTTCTGGGGTGTTGCCTGGAAGGGAGCACCTTCAAAGGAGACCCCAAATTCAGATTCCCTGCTGGCTGAATATTTCACATCTGCCAGTGAGACTCCTGACTGGAGGAGGCGGGAAGGGTCTCCCTGGTCCCTGGGCCCTGGGTCACCACCTGGAGGGATGCTGCCTGGGGGGGGAAGGGGCAATGTCAGAGGTGAGCCCTGGGGCCTGAGGCCTCCTGCGAGGGGTGGGGCACCATGCGCCTGTAGCTAACGCCTGTGGAAGTGAAGCAGCTGGCTGCCTCCAGGGGCTTGCCACGTCACTAAATCCCGGGGCCTCTTCTCCTCTGCACTGCCCGTGGCCGCCCCGTGGCCCTTTACTTTCTGCCCCAGGGGTCGGGGTGAGGTGGGGCTGAGTGTGACTGCTGGAGGCGGGTGAGGAGAGAGGCTCAAAGTCCTTGAGTAGCGTCCCCATGGTCACCTGGCAAGTCAGAGCCAGTCGGCTCCTCCCAGCTCCCCATGATCACCGTGAGACCCACTGTGTTCCCAGGCGTCTGCATGTAGCACGAAGGGAAGCCACTCTGAGCAGCCCCAGAGGAAATTGTGCAGATCCAGCCAGGCTTGGACCAGAGCCTAGAACTCCAGGTGTCCTAATGTCCAGCCAAGTTCCAGCCCCGCCCCAAGCACCTGTAGATGTGGACCTGGCGCCACAGACCCTCCTGACCTGGCAGGAAGGTGAAGCCTGAAACAGCCTTGACCTGCCAGGCCCTGGGTCCTGCTGAGCTGTGTGGCCTTGGTCAAGCCACTTAACCTCTCTGGGCCTCGGTTTCCACTTCTGTTAAGAGAAGGGCTGGCATTATGCTTCCTTTCATGCTAGGTTTCTATAGCTTGTTATAAGAAGAACTCAAAAATGTACTGATTATTGACTATGAGCCAGGCTTTATGTCATATATATATATATATATCTCAGAAATAAACTTTATGTCATATATATAATATATATCATATTTTATATATGCTGTCATATATACAATATAATATATTGTGTATTGTATATATATNNNNGCGTTCTGGGATCGAGCCCCACATCAGGCTCCTCCACTGGGAGCCTGCTTCTTCCTCTCCCACTCCCCCTGCTTGTGTTCCCTCTCTCGCTGGCTGTCTCTCTGTCACATAAATAAATAAAATCTTAAAAAAAAAAAAAGAAGAAGACTTCAGGTTTAAAAAAAAAAAAAAGAAAGAATTCTATTTCTGTTATTGCTCCCTGTAGTTCACAGACGAGGACACAAGGCTCCCGGAGGTGAGATAATGTGCCCAAGGTCACACAGCTAATGACAAAGCAGACTCTCCCACGCTCTGCTCCACCCCCCGCCCTGCACTTTGATAAATCCAGACCCTGCCTTCAAACAATTCCATTTCCCCAGAGAAGGAACCACTTCATTACAAAAGAAGAACCACTTCATTACAAAAGGTCCCCCTTCACAAAGACAGAACAAGGAGACCAATTAAAGTCACTTGGTTTTGGCGTCACTTTGGAAATCGATGCGCTGTGATTGTGAAGCCGGCCTCTGCGGGCAACTGTCTAATTTTAGCTGCATCTTTGGGGGCCTCTCACCGGGCTCACCCGCCCCCGTGGACTGACAGAGCGGTGCCGAGAGCATCATTGATCTTTTGACTACAGCGTCCTCCCGAAATACAAATCTGCTGTTACTCGGAGGGCCACCTGCCCCGGAGGCACAGAAGAAATGCTCCCGGGAGAACAGGAAGCACAGGTGCCTGGCAGGACCCGCCCTCGTGCGCTGTGGCCCCACCCCTCTGCCTCCTTTGATCTTGGGTTCACGGAGCAGACCTGGTAACTTGATGCCTTTTACTGTCTCCACTTCCTCACAGAGCGATGGAGGAAGGAGCGTTCAATAGGCTGTGAGAGATGTTTTCAGGTGTGTGCCAGCTCTTTATAGGGGCCTTTGGCCTCTCATGGTGAATTTGCACCTGATCATTTGTATGGGCACCATTCACAGGAGGGTGATTCAGGGCTCCGGCTCCGGGACCCTCCCTCCAGACCGTGTGGAAGTTGTAGGCCTTCAAGAAAGAAAACACTGTCCTTGAATAGCGACAGGCTGTCTTGGGCAGAGCCTGCAGGAAGAGCCAAGTGTTCTGTGTCATCACGTGTCCCGGGGCAGCGGGGCTCTCCAAGAAGCCAGAGGGGAGAAGAGAGCCCACTGCTTTGGGGCAGGTGCCTCTCTGGCCGCACAGAGAGCAGATCTGGGTGGGGATGGCTCTGAGGCTCCAGCCTTCATTCAGCAGGTGGGTCCTGAGCCCCACAGGGGGAAAAGTGACTTCTAAGGCCACATGGAAAGTTGGTGGCAGGACATGGACACCAATGCCCCTCACTAGACGGTCAGCTCCTTAAGGGCCAGGGCTGTCACGTTGGCAATCCCATTGTCCAGCGAGGACCAGGGAAGGAGCGAATGGGTGAATGAATGTGGTAGTAGCTGTGAGCGTATACAGTGATGTAAGACGACCCGTGAAGGCTCTGGAACCGTGTGGCCGGGGCTGACATAGAATGGCAACTCCCCCACTTACCGTGGGACCGTGGGTAAGGACCTGCACTCAGTTTCTGACTCTGACACTCTGTGTCCTCGGCTATGAAATGGGGACTGTTAGCCATCACCTCCCTGGGGTGTTGTTAGGATTAACTGAAAACAAAAACGAGTTCAGCACTGCACACCGTGTTGGACATGCAGAAACCAACTAAAATAATCATTATTCATACTAGAATGATTTTTCACCATTAACCTATTTGCTTTATTCTAAGATGCCACATATGGGAAGATACCCCATCAATTGAACAACAGCTTTTGATGGGGGAAGGAAACAGAGAAAGACGAAATAAAATGTCTACATCGATTGAAAGAGGCATCTTGTTTGGGAAAGTTTAAAATGTAAGTCCCAGATCTGAGACGCAGGATCAATATCAAATGGCTGTTTCTAGATTTCAGACTCCTGGAAATGCTCCCAGGAACTGTCAGAGAGGAAGGACGGAAGCAGCGCTGTTTAGGTGCTGAGCCCCGTGTTCTATTCCGCTCCCAGCTGATGGGTGACTGGTGAGGCCCGCGATAGCCCCTCCCCTCTCTGGCCTCAGTTTCCTGCCCAGACAAAGAGCTAGCAGGTGGGATTAGATGAGCCCTTGGGGCTTCCAGCCTTGGATCTGGCAGGAGAAGTGTGAAGTCCTCTGCCTGACTCAGCTGCCGAGGTGAGGGTTCTTGGGGGTGAGGCCTTCTTGCCCAGTCTCTCCTGGGGCCCTGCACCTTCCCTCAGGTGCCTGAGCCAGGAGCGTGGAAGCCAGGACCACGTACTCTGGCCTCCTCCCTCCTGGGCGGCCCCCACCCCGTGTTCTGTTCTCTGGAGGCCTCTACTCACTACTCTTGCTGCATGCCCTTCCAGGTCATGCCCACCTCCCCCAGGCCATCCTAGACCTGCTCACAAGACTTTCGGAAGGAGCTCCAGGGAGGCTTCGAGGGGTGGGAAGGAGAAGCAGGAGAGCCGGAGCCAGTATGGGGAAGGGGCATGGGATGATGGGTTCCAAGTGGATCTCTACTCCCATTTGCTCCAAGTTGCCTTTAAATAGGATAAAATTATACTCTAGTCCCCTTTACTCCATGCAGTGCTTCTAAAAAAAAGAGTACCTTGACATTTTAGGAGGCAAAAAATAAGGAAGACATGAGACATGTGATATTCAGTGTAAACCTAGGAGGGAGAAATTTCCATGGACTCGTAGCCACATCTCCTGAATGTCTTGAAAAGTAAAATGACAGGGTTTGGTGGTGAGAGGGGAGAAGACTGTTCCAGGAGGACAGCCCAGCTCCAAGGTTGAAGGAGGGCAGGTGGGCAAAGGAGCGGAGGCAGGTTGGTCTGAGACGTGCAGTGGGGCTTTGGGGGCTGACGCGTGAACTCTGGGGTCCTGGCTCCCCAGAAACCTCACTTGGCAACCCCGCCTGCTTCCTACCCTCCGCACATTGGCTCCTGGCCTCGTTGTTGCAACCCTCCCCATGACGAGGCCACATCAACAAACCCTTGCCTGGGCCCTTGGCTTTGGCTTTCCCCACTCCCAGCTCTCTCCCTGGCCTTCGTAGCCCTGTGCTGTCTCTGCCCCTCCATTCCCTTCACCGCTCCTTCTACAAAGACGCCCCCAAGCTGTGCTCCACAGTCCCTCTCCTTGACCTTCTAGCAGGGCTGGGCCTCAGGGACATGGACAGGAGACTTAGGACCCTGCAGACCAAGATCACAGGCAAGGGCAGAGGCACAGAAGCAAACAGACCATGACGCCGCCGACAATAAGTGCTTTTCTTGTAGGTGTTTTAAATAACACAAAGCCTTCAAGAGAGACCTTAGGCAAGTTCCCAGGGACCCAGTGCTGGACTCAAAGAACTATTAGGTGTTATATCTCCATGTCCACTTGCAGCTCCAGGCCGGTTATTCCCATACCGTCTCTTACATGCTTACGGCTGCAACAGACTGTCTGAGCAGGGGCCCGAAGCCCCGCTGCCCACTTCCGGCCAAGGAGGCATCCTGCGTGGCTCTTCTGTTCCGCACACGCGGCTCTCCAGCACGTCCTTTCTGCAGCAGACCTGTCCCGCCTCCCCGCCCCGACTTTACTCTGGCACTGCCCCCTCTCACCGCTGCCCTCCCCACTGTCCTGTGGCCCCGGTCTCCTGGCAGGCACATCCTGGCCCCCGCCCGCAGTTTGAGGGGCGCTCCCTTGTTCAGCTTGCAAGTAGCCTTTGTCTTGGAGCACGAGTGTGCCTGACGGACGTGCTCATGGTTCCTCGAAGCCCCACCTGCACGGGCTTGGAAACGGGCCCTCCACAGTCTTTACACACCTGCGCCCATCCCACGGGTACCAGTCCTGCTGCCCTCCCCACCCCAGTAAGCCCCAGACCCCTTGTGATGAGCCCTTACGACAAGACACCCAGGATTTCTTGTCGCTGGTACTTCCCTTCGGAAGTGATGTGAGGCTGGAGGCAGTGCATTCAAGGAGAAAGGGGATGGACTTGGCAGTGGACACCCCTGGTTTCAGATCCTGGTTCTAGCATCTGTTGGTCATGAGACCTTGGGGAAGTCGTTCTCAACCCCTTGATCACACATTTCTCCATAGCAGCCAAGACAAGGTGACTGTAGGGCTGAGCTCCAAGTCTGACACATGCCTCAACAGTCCAGGGTCCACCCGTGCCCCCATTACCCCGGGCTAACCTCTTTTCTAGAATTTCTCCTATTGTATTTTAATCATCTGTTTATTTGCCTGTCATCCTTTCAGGCTCAAGAGCTCCTTGAGGGCAGGAATCACCTCTTGTGCTCTTAGCTTCAAGCCCAGTGCCTGCCTGCCCTGAGAAAGTGCAGTCAGTGCAGCCCGATTGAGTAGAGCACAGTGCGGTTCTTCGAATATTGCTTTGTCCCGATCTTGTCCTCTTCCTCCGTAGCGCTGTTCATGTCTCAAATTTCCTTGGTCTTTCCTCTATGCCTATCTCCCTCTCTGTAATTGTTTTTTCCTAGAGTCACGATGTGTTCAGTTATACATCTTAGATTGTACATTTCATGTATTATCCTTTTTTAAAAATTTTCATTACATATACTATTTTAAAATTTCAATTAACACTTCAGTGCAAAAATTTATGTATAGTATATAGTCTTTGTAATATAGTATAGCATCTGGTATATACATTGATTATATAATAACATAGGCTTGTATATATAGTATATATCTGTAGTATATGTACAGTACACACATCTATAATATATAATGTATAGTATATACAGTAATATATGGTATATATTATATAGTATATATAGTAATATATAGTATGTAATATATAGTATACATTAGTAATATATATTAGAAATATAGTATGTATTACCTAGTACATTTTAGTAATATTACTATATACCATATACTATATACCATATATACTACATTATATATATTACTGTATATATCATATATATTATATGCTGTATAATACATATATAAGCAGTATATTACATATATTGTATATGCAGTATACATACTGTAATATATTATATTATACTTGCACGTTATACTTATATAGTATATAAAATATATAGTATATACTATTAATATGTAGTGCATACCATATATATACTATATTACTAATATATACATTGTATACTATATAATATATACCACATACAAAATAATATAATATATACTATATACACTATATAATATATATACTATACATGTTATGCACTATATAATATATACTATATATAAAATAATATATTATATATTATAATATAGTATAATATATATTATAGTATATATATTATATGCTGTATAATACATATGCAATATATTATATATAGTATATACTTATATATATTGTTTATATATACACTGTAATATATTATGCTTATATGGTATATAAGTAATATACTAACATATTAGTAATCTGTAATGTATAATATATGTATAATATATATTATATATATAGTATAAAGCATTGTATAATAGTATATGGAGTATGTGTGTGTATGAGTTTGTGTGTGTGTGTGTGTGTGTGTGTGTGGTTTTTTTTTTTTTTCACCTAGCATGTAGTTAACAGTATGAACCATGATAGTGGAATGTCCTTTTTGATCTCGCTGCGTTTTCACTGCATTTCATCCCAGCAAAGAGTGTTAGTGGATTCAGTAGTGCTGATTGGAAGCAATGAGAACTTTGTAACCTGGATATTCCTGAAGCCTTCGAGACCCACGGATTATTGTACCCAAAGATTGTCCCCAGGAAACGATGCGTGATCCGGAGCATCTGCCCAAGGACCGCAGCCCGTGGTTGCCCGGTGTCTTCAGGCCTCCCAGGCCGAGGCGGCAGAGTGATGGATCTCTCTCCGCGTCCCTGGGAAGGGCTTTCTCCGTAGGGCCAGCATCTCTGCTGCACGATGAGTAGTTAGCAGTGAGGGTCATGTGCTCACTGTCAGCTCATTGCTTATACATGTGGCTGCAATTTTATTGGAAGCTCTTACAAAGAGATCAATTTAAAAAAAACACCCATTTCTTTTGAAACATTCTGTAAGAATTCCATTAGTTCAGCAGGCAAACCAAGGCACAGAAATTCTAGAACAACAGAAAAAGCTGTGGTGTGCGTGTGCCGTTCTTCCACAGCTATGGAGACTGTTTTACTTATCATGTAACCCATAAACCCACCACCAAGTGCTGTCGTAGCTATGAGATAGTCTTTAAAAAAAAAAATAAAACCCTTTTTTTTTTTAAGATTTTATTTTTAAGTGATCTCTACACCCAACGTGGGGCTTGAACTCACAACCCTGAGATCAAGCGTTGCATGCTCTTCTGACTGAGCCAGCCAGGCGCCCCAGAGTGACCATTCTGGCCCGTGGCCGAGCGACCAAAAGCAGGGAGTGTCTGTAAGTGGACAGACAGCGGCCGTGGAGCAGGCCGGGCCGGTGAGGGTCTGAGCACGGTCGGTACGTCACAGCCACCGCGGTCACCACAGCCCGGCTAACCTGCCGTGCAGACCCACCGAAGTCCGGCTCTACCTGGGCACTGCAGGCTGGGGAGGGGACGGTCTACATTCGTTTCTCCCACTTTGTTCTTTTCCATTTTGATTTGAGTGATTTCCTGAAAGTGCTGTTCTGTGTCCCCGATGGAATTGCATTCATGCTTGCTCATTTTTATCGATTTTTGTGGCGTTCGTCTCTGGACTGTTTGCATTCATTCCCTCCATCTCTTTCTTAAGATAAACCCCCTCATTTTTCAACTCTCTCTTCTTGCGATTCTTGTAACTATTCTTCGAGCCCTTGACTCTGAATTTTTTTGTTTTTGCATTTCGTTAACTTGCTAGCTTATCTGAACTTTTCTTCGGAATCTTGGGTCATTCTTTTTATGAAGTTCTCCATCCACTTTTGGCTTATGCTCCTTTTTTCTCGCTTCCTTTTCCTCGGCGAGGGGCTGTTTCTGTGTGCAGGTTTTTGCGTTCATTCCTTGCTAGTAGGATTTGCTTTCAAAGAGAGCCGGTCAGTCGCATTAGAGCAAGAGGGACTCTTAGCTTTCGTCTGCGTTGGTCATTCTCAAACATCCTCACCCCAAGTACGTCATTTCCTTTGTCAAAGGCGGAGTGTGACATCCTCCCGGCTTCAGTGATCAAGAATTTAGCATGGCTCTTGAAAATCAGTGCAAGTCACAGGCTCTCCGTGAGCTGTGACCCAGCGGTCCACACCCCTCTCTCCATCTCGCTCATGTCCAGGAGACTGGAGGGCAGTGGCCACGGCTTGCCAGCCTGAGGGCTCCTTCACCCATTGTCCCTGCCATGTTGAATCTGGGCACCGGTTCCCTTGTCCACACCTCCACCCCAAATCACCCCTAATGAAAGCTCACTGCCTGACCTTTCAAGGACATTCACATGCAGAAATTAGCCTGCACATTTCAGTGAATGACGATTTAATCCTTCCAGTACTTGAAAGTCACCCCTGACTCCTGTGTTTCTCTCATATCCCACCACGAACCCATCAACAGACCTCGTTGGCTCCATTTTTCCATACGTCTGCCATCAGTCACCTTTTTATCACTTGCATTTGCCACCACCCTGCCTCACGCCACCACCACCTCTTGCCTCGATATCTGTAAGAGATGCCCCACCGGGCTCCCTCCTTCCTCCTTTGTCCCCACACTCGATGCAGTGGGCAGGGTGGTCCTGCTCAGTGTAAGGCAACTGATGTCATCTGCCTGCTTCGAATCCTGGAAGGCTCCCTGTGTCGCTCTGGCTCGTGGAGCCCTGTCCGCTCTGGACCAGCAGCGCGTCTTCGCCCTCGTCTCCCGATCCCAGCACCCACTCCCCCCCCCCGCCGCCCCAGCTCCCTCCGCTTCACCCATGGGGCCTCCTGGCTCTTCCCTCGCCTGGCACCAGCTGTTCCTGCTGCCCTGAAGTCACATCCCTTCTCCGTGCCGCTAACTTCCTCACCTTTTCAGGGTCTTGCTTACGTGTCACCTTCTCATCAGGCTGGCCTTTCCTACATCACTTAGTACCACATCTCGCCCTCGCCCTGTGTGATCTCATCCCCCTTGACTTGGTTTTACTTTCTCCTTTTCCCTGGTGCTTGTATACTGTTGCTTATGATCTGTCCCTCTCTCTTAGAAATGGAGCTCCAAAGAGGCAGGAAAATGATTTTGTCTACTGCAGCATCGTTGGGCCCAGAACCAAGCCCGTCCCACAGTAGGCCCCCAGTAAACACCTGTGGGATAAAGGAAGGAGTGAATGAACGCATGAGGCAGAGACAGCCAGGGCCTGCTCAAGGTCAGAGGAGACCACCCTCAGACCCCCCTCCGAGTAGGTCGGGCTCTCAGCAGAGTGCAGAGGTCAGGGCCGTAGCAGCTCCTTGCCTGGTGGAAGAGGGAGACTATTTTCTTTTCATTCTTCATTACTGTTTGCAGGGAGTTTCCACCCCCTCCCCACTGCTCCCCCCCCCCCACACTGTCATGAACCAGACCAAAGTTCATTGTCAAAGAGCTCAGGATAGGGGCGCCTGGGTGGCGCAGTCGTTAAGCGTCTGCCTTCGGCTCAGGGCGTGATCCTGGCGTTCTGGGATTGAGCCCCGCATCAGGCTCCTCCGCTATGAGCCTGCTTCTTCCTCTCCCACTCCCCCTGCTTGTGTTCCCTCTCTCTCTGGCTGTCTCTCTCTCTGTGTCAAATAAATAAATAAAATCTTCAAAAAAAAAAAAAAAGAGCTCAGGATAATTGTTGGCAGCCCAGAGCCTCTCTTGTCACTGGGCCTGTGTCCGCCTGGACCCCCCTCCTCCCCCCAGCTGATGAGGACCCTGCGGGATGGGCACAGGGACCAAGTGCTCCCGGTGGAGGGGCTCTAGGAGGGAAGGGCAGCTCAGTCACAGCTGTCAGAGGTGTCCCCCAGTCAGCGCAGGGCAGATGTCTCCATTCCCTGCTACAGTAAGAGATGCCATCTCGCTGTCACCAGTAGGCCCACTTTGAAGTCTCTTAGGCCTCGAGCCTGCAGCCCACGTGAGCGACGACTGGCAGCTGTGGGTCTGCATGTCCCTCCTGATGTCTGGGGCAGCCGCGCCTCCCCTCCCTCCCGGTGGGACAAGCCGATACCCCCCCTGCCCCCCGGGCCTGGCTCCCTTCTTGGATCCTCAGTCAGGGATCCAGTCTGCTACCAATGCTGGGCAGCCCGTCAATCTCCCGAGCGTGATGACATCATAGGCCTGTTACGCCCATTGGCTCTCACTCTGCTTTCCCGGGTGAGGTGCTGGCTCCAAGTACCTGTGATGAGCCCAGGCGTAACGGGGGAGATGGGGGAACAGGCCGGGCCCTGGACCCCAAAATAGAGGCAGAAAGACAAGAATCAAGCCACCAGCCTAGTGTGGGCTGTGGTACAGCAGACATTCCAGCACCCACAGTCCCTGCCTTCTGATGGTTTGACTTAGAATTTCTGACTTTACGATGGTGCAAACGCGATAGGCATTTAGTAGAAACCGTACTTCAAGTGTTGAATGTGACTCTTTGCCCGGGCTGGCGATACGCAGTCTGGAAGTCTCCTGACGCTGGGCAGCGATGCCGCGGCTCCCAGTCCGCCAGCGATCGTGAGGGTGAACGACCGTCACACGTACGGCCATCCTGCACCCACACACCCATCTGCTCTCCATGTTCAGTGCAGCCCTGAGTAAGTGACACATACTATTAAGCACTTTATTCTAAAATAGGCTTTGTGTTAGATGATGGTGCCCAACTGTAGGCCAATGTCCATGTTCTGAGCACATCTGAGGTTGGGGGAGCTAAGCCATGGTCAGGCGTATTAAATGCACTGTCGACTTGACAATATCTTCAACTTACGATGGGTTTATTGGGACATGACCCCATCGTAAGCCAAGGAAGATCTGTATCCCTGGGTCGTGATCCCTGAGGCTTCTCTTCCCCTTTCCTCAAGTTAAAACACTCAGAACATTCCCGGAATCTGTCCACGTCTGCCATCTGGGTGGCCATCAACCTGGTCCACACACGCCATCTCTCTCTTTAGCCAGGAGACAACCTGAACGACCCAGCCACGGTCCAGCTGCCTCCCCTGTAGTCCGTTCTCTGCAGAGCAGCCAGAACGCTCAGGCCCTTCCCTCACCTCTGAATCTTCTCCTCTTAGACGTGGCTTTACCTGTAGCTTTAGCTTCAGAGCCTGCCATGTTGGGCCCCTGCCAAGGTCCTGGGTGGGGGCAGCAATGTGGGTGATGCATATTGTCCACTCAAGGATTCATTGGGGTCCAGTTTGTTTAAGAACATTCTCTTTTTGGGGCGCCTGGGTGGCTCAGTCGTTAGGCGTCTGCTTTCAGCTCAGGGTGTGATCCTGGCATTCTGGGATCAAGCCCCACATCGGGCTCCTTCGCTAGGAGCCTGCTTCTTCCTCTCCCACTCCCCCTGCTTGTGTTCCCCCTCTTGCTGGCTGTCTCTCTCACTCTGTCAAATAAATAAATAAAATCTTAAAAAAAAAAAAAAAGAACATTCTCTTTTTGGTACCAAGTGTTCAAAATCCCTGCATATCTTATACGTAATGCACTTCAATTCGGGCCAGCCACACGTCAAATGCCCATGGAGCACCTGTGGCTGGGAGCTACCGCATCACATAGTGCAGGGGAGAGAATTTCTCATACGATTTAAAATCTGCACAGCCATGGAAAAACCTGTTTTTAAAAATAATATTCAATCCTGTAAGGAAAAGCTCATAAAATGAGAGTATGTGAAAAAGATAGAATACCAAAACCAAATAAAGTATGATCCCACTTTTGTTATATATAAAAAGATGTGTATGTTTATTCGAGTGTGTAAATTGATGTGTCACTTGCAAGGAAAAGCAGCAAAATCCTAACAGAGGCCATTCGAGGAAAAGGAATTGTGGTGATCTTAACTTCCTCCCTTCATATTTTTTCCACTATAAGCATGTGTTGTTTTTAGAGTCCGCAGGGAAATTATGTTATTGTTAAAAGAGATCAGGGTATGTTCAGCTATCTTATGCCATGACCTGGCCACAGTGACCATTCGTGGGTGTGTGGCGCTGGGTTGGAGAACTGGTCTCAATCCTTCACCCCGTATCCCTGCACTTGCCACGTGACGTGGTTCCTCGTAGAGAAGGAGGAATGAACCTCGGTCTCTTGGCCTCTTGACATTGGGGTCGGCCCATGTCTTCTTTCGGTCAATGTGGAAGTGACTGTTGTCAGTTCTGAGTCAAGGCCTTAAGAGGAATCACATGTTCTTGTGTGCCTTCCTGGGCCTCTGCCGATGCCATGAGGAGAAGATGCCCTGGCCAGCCCACTGGTCCCAGGAGGGTGACAGACACATGGGACAGACCTGTGTCGACTCTGCAGGTTAGAGCTGTCAACCTTTAGATGTGTGAGAAATGCCTACTTGCTGCAGAATGTCACATAGATTTGGGGTTGTTTGTTCCCAGGCTCTAGCTGACTAACACAGTGCTGCTGAATGGCTTCACATGTGCTCAAATTTACTCAGGAAGGCAGAACTTGATTAGAATTATACATGAGAAAGCTCAAATCTAGAACATTTAAAAAACAAAACAAAACAAAAACAATTCCTAAGGATCTCCAAGGCAAAAGAAGCCCAGACCATACCTTCAGGGAACTTGGCTCCATTTCACACGCTCCTGGTTACTAAGACTTAAAGTCACAGAAGAAAAGAATGCCCTTATTCTTAGGTCTTATAAATTCCTGGGGATGCCAAGTGAAAACCTCCAAGCATCTCAGTCTAAGAGTACATGTTTTTGCTCTTACAAAAATTATAAATGGCCATTGTAGAATATACAAAGAAAACGCATTCTTAATCTTATCACCAAGATACTGTCAAGCCTTCATGTATACATATGTGGTTCTATATGTTTACGTTTTTCCCAGGAAATGGAGAGCATACTGTAACTTCTGTTCCATAATCTTCTGTTTACAGTTACTATATCACAAGCATCCTCCCTTACCATCTAATATCTTCTGCAGAATCATTTCTAATTGTGGAATTCTTGCCTAGGTGTCCACTAAACAGACGGGCCATAAATAACTTTACCTAATTCCTGGGGTAACATGTGCAAATTACACCCAGGTTTTAACTACCATAAGCAACATTGTATATATTCAATACCCACGTACATCTCTGATTGTTTCTAAGGGTTGAATTCCTAGAGGTGGGTCACGTCTGGGATTACCACCTGGAGATCGATGGGGTTATGTGCATTTATAAAGCATCTTACCTCTTCACCTTACCTGTCTTCGTCCGTCCGATGGGAGGGTTTGAAGTTGGTGACCTGCGTGATCATTGTCACTCCCATGGGCTTCTGTTGAGTCCAGCTCCTGAGAAGGAAGTACCCTTTGAAACAGCATCATCCAAAGTAGGGTAGCCCAACTCTATCAGATCTTCCCAACCAAAGAGCAAGACCCTTAGGGGAACAAGCAATGGAAAAGGCAAGTTATGAGGGTGTCAATGTGTGGAAAGTGCCAGAGACATGGATCGAGGATTATGCATTTAGGGCTCACAAAGAGTGGGAAACTTAAAGGCAACAACACAAGTCCCTGAATACAGGGGTTCCCAGGAGGCATCTGAACCAACTTCACAGCCAAGAGCCCTGAATCTGTGGCTCTCTAGTCCCCACCCATGATTCCGACAAGGAGGCAGAGACACTGTATTTACCATCTGTAGACTCCCTTCCCCTTGCTCGAGTGGGCCTTTGTCTCAGGTCCACTGGCCAGTCCTGTGACTCTGCCTCATTCTGATGTGACGTGTAGAGGGAAGAGCCTGGGGCCCTGCTGCACACTCAGGAGTCTGGGTTCTTCTATTAACCCTCTGGGTCTCCTGGGACACCATTTCACCTTTCCTGGGATGGCAGAGACCATCCACCTGTTCACCAAATATGGCTCTTCTTCTCCCTGGGCACACAGCAAGACTCCATCTCCCAGACTCCTTTGCAGATGGGTAAGACCATGTGACTGCACTCCAGCCAATAGAATGTGAGCGGAAGTGACACAGGCTGCTACCGCGTCAGGTCCTTGAGACCCTTTTTCAAGCTTCTTACCTTTCTTCCAGCCTGACACGGACGGGCAGGAAGACCTCAGCTTCAAAAGCCAGGTGTTGAAGACGGCAGAGCTATAAGATGACAGGGCCCTGGGCCCAGGATCACCCTCTGGGGAAGCCATCCGCCCATCAGTGAGACTTATTCTCTGCTTGGGCGAGACATCAGCTTGCGTCACGTGGGACCCTTATAAGCCAGGGCTGGGTTCTCAGAGTAGCGAATACTGTCTTCAGTACCACTCGGGACAGCATTCACTGAGGATCTGTCTTGTTGTGCACAACCCTGGGCTCTGCGTACGATGCACGTTTGCCCTTTCATTCCCAGCAACACAACCATGACCTTGGAACGATGATCCCCATTTTTCCAGAGCACTGAATGAGCCAGAATTCAAACTCAGGTCTTCCAGATCCCCATCCCATGACCGGCACAGCTGGAAGGATCTGGAGGACCTGACATGAGTCTGACGGGCTGAGCACAGGGGGGTGGCATGTGCGGCTGGAGTCTGGCAGTCCGGAAGCCGGGCCATCACCTGCAGAGATCTCAGGTAGGGGGCTGGCCTACCACACTCCCATTTCCGGTCTGTCCCATGCAGCAGCCGGGAGAGGATCCATCACACGGGGTCGTGTGAGGATGCTTTTCCTGATTATATTCAAGGACAGCATTTTCTTCCCTTCCACTGGGTACGTCCAAAGCTCAGCCTTGCTGGGGGAACGGGGATGCTGTCACCATTATTCATTGTTACCTAGGGAGCCAAACTGCGTTTGATGTTTTCTTGACCTGACTTCCTTCTTCAAAGGTCCCCTATCAACAGTCACTCTGGTTTCTACCAATTTGCTGAGATGAGCTATGTCCCCAAGGAGAGAGCTGACTGTAAACTATCAAAGGGAGCAGGGAGAGGGTTTGATTTCATCTGGGGCTAGTTCGGGGGGTCTGGTCTGAGGGAGGCTGCCCCTCAGAGCTTCGAGTGAGAGCTCCCACAGAAGCAGCGGGAGGTCTGGGTGCTGCTGCGTCTGGCAGGTAGAAAGGGCTGAGGGGCACGTTGTCCCCAGAAGGATGATTTGTGTCATCTCTGGGGGACCCCTGCGTGAGCGAGCCTCGGCGGCTAGGGCTCAGATCTCCCCCACCCGCTCAGGTCTCTGTGACCTGCCCCCGACTTCCTCTCAGGACCTCACGAACCTATTTGTGTAACTTCGACTCAAACAAGCCCGTTACTTTTGCCAAATAAAGCCAACAGCCATGGCTGGATTTGCTCGTTCGTGGCATTTTAGAGCCAGAGGCGACTTCAGATGTTACAGAGTCTAACCCTTCAGAGACCGTGACTTGTCGACTGCTCAAACACTTCTGATGGCCCCGCTTTGTGTTTGGATAGATCCTGACCCCCTCAGCCCACATTCGAGGTCAGTCCCGTGCGGACCCCCAGCACACCTCCAGGCTTGCCTCTGGCCTCTGCCCTGTGTGCAGCCTCACCCCTAATTGTAGTATAAATTGTCCTAATACATTAGGCACCCCCCTCCCCTAGTTCTGGGCCTTTCCACCAGTGTCTCCCATGTCTGTGGTACCTGTCCACTCTCCCACCTGGTGAAATGCTCAGCCCTGCCCAAAGACAAGCTCCAGGCGTCACCTCTCCCAGAAGCCTTCCCTGATCCCACCAGGAAGAACGAACCACTCTCTTCCATGCTTCAAACTCCTCTGTCAGAAGATATGGAGTCTTGACTCCTGTCTTTCGTTGCCACTCCTTCCCACAGAGACAGTGAGCCACTCTAAGTCAGGGGCTATCTGTTCTCTATACTTGCATTCTGAGTGTAAGTCCTGTTGTAGGACAGGCAGAGGAACCTCTCACATAGAGTAACAGACTCATTAGGCAACCGAGCTGAATAGGAAACAAGAGGAAGAAGATTTTAAAAATAGAAACTTGTATCAAATGGGATCTTTTCAGTTTTTAGAAGCAGAAAACATAACATTGACTTCCCAATATAATAGAGGGAGTATACTGGCTCTCAGAACTAAAGAGTTCCAGATAAGGGCTTCAGGCGTGGTTTGATCATGGCGTCAGGTTAATTTTTTTTAAAACTGTGTACTCTATTGTAGCCACCTTTATACATTGATTTTGGCCTCAGGCTGGCGTCGTTCATGGTGACAAAGTGGCTACATCAGATTTCAGTTTCCTGTCCTCACTCTAACCATTCTAAAAGATAGAGTCCAATCATTCTCAAATCAAATCATAAGTCTCAGAAAATATCCAAGATTGGCACTGATTTAAATCCCTCTAAATCAGTTGCTGTGGCAAGGCGAATGTGATTCCTGAGCGGCTTAGACCGATCGTGCTCTACCTCAGTTTCTCAGGGTGGTGGGTGGGTCTCCCCCAGCCTACGAGGCTGCGCCTGATGCCCTATTTAAAAACATGAATTTCGGGTTTCCTTGCTTCCTCTTTCGTGCCCCAAGCAAACAGCCTGTAGCTATGCTATAATTCAGCTTCCGTGCTAGGTACTGAAAGCACACAGAAGATTAGGACAAGACTGTGACCTCACGCTGTTGACAATCTTACTGAAAGAGATTCTTGAAAATTATCTCGCCGGCAATGAGAAGCCACAAGGGAATTTCAAGCCGCTGAATGGCTGTAATCATCATGTGTGGCTGTGTAACCGATGACCTCAAAACCTGGCAGGTAAACACGGAGAACATCAACGATGCCATAGTTTCTGTGCGTCAGGGATCTGGGCACAGTTGATCTGGAAGCCTCCCGCTCAAGGCCTGTCACGTGTCTGCAATCAAGGCATTAGTGGGGGCTGTCCCCTCCTCAGAGCTGCCGAGGGGAGGGCCTGCTTCTAAACTCACTCTTGGGCACCTATGTCTCTTCTTAGGACACGGCAGCTGCTTTCCCCCAAGACTAGCAATCTGAGAGAGAGTGAGAAGGAGCCCCCGATCTGCTATTAGAAATGAATCCCATCCTTTCTTGGCATGTTCTAGCTGACAGAAGTGAAGCAGTGATATGCTGGTGGTGGGTATTAAGGAGGGCACGTATTTCATGGTGCACTGGGCGTTATACGCAAGTAATAAATCATGGAACTTTAAAAAATAAAAAACAATAAAAAAGAAAGAAGTGAAGCAGTGAGCTCAGTCCACACTCAATGGGAGTGATTTACACAAAAGTGTGAATTCGAGGAGGGGAAGATCACGGGGGACCATCTAAAAGGCTGCTTACTGCAAGGACTGACCAACAGCTCACCATCCCAGAGTGCCCCATCACATCAGCCCGCAACCTTGTGGAGCAGTAATTAACAAAGGAGTTAGAAGCCAGCAGGAGAAAATTGCGCTGGACTGGATGGGTTCGTTTAGTCATTCAACAAACACTTGAGTGTCCGCTATGAGCCAGGACTGTGCTAGGTGCTGGGGCTGCTGCTGTGCCAGAGATAGACCCTGTCTCCCCACATCAGTGTCTAGCAGGCCGCGACTGGCCGCCCAGCGGAAGGCAGTTGGTGTCTAGCACGAAGAAAAGTTGAGCAAGACATTCACCTTGAATGTTGCAGAAAAGGACAAGAGTCAAAACTGTGAACAACAGCCCTCACCTTGCCAAACCTGTCTGAGGAGTCAAGGAAGGTTTCCTGTAGGAAGAGACATTTCAATTGAGCCCTGAGGGAGGAGGAGGGGAACCAGGAGAAAGGGTGGGCAGAGGGCAGCATAGGGCGGCCTGGGTGTAGAACTGGGGGGTGGGCCTCTCTCTCCATCATTCCTGTCCCACCCCCAGATCTGTCTCCCCATCCTTCCAGGGCTCAGCACCTTCTCAGAGAGGACTTTCTAGTCTTGACAGTCCAAGGTCATTACAGCCAGACTCCACACGTCACCCCGCAGCACTTTCTTCCCAGGCCTCTCCCGCCTGGCGTGCTCCCGTCCTGCAGTGCTCACCTGTCCCATCCTGCCTCCCTGCTCCAGACACGGGCTCTCTCTGTTCACTGTGCACCCCGAGACCCCACGCAGGTCTGCACATAGTAGGCCCTCAGCGAGCCTGGTGCCAGGAGTGGACCCGAGCCGACCCTTCTCCGGCGTCACGCGTTTTCTCTCTGGGGATCAACCCCTGTCCGGAGCAGCGTTGTCCCCGTCCCTCCCTGGGCTCTTCTCTGCGGCAGGAGGCGGCTCAGTGCCCACAGGCCCGCGGCAGCGGCCTCACCCGGCGTGGTTTACGGCTCCTCTCTGGGCCCCTAACAGCAGCCACATTTTGAGAGTTTGGAGAAGGCACGTAAAGGCCAGTCAAGCGGATAAATCACGTCTCTTAAATGGGCCAAACATGGATTTACACATCGCCTGTGACAAACGCATCTTCAGGGGCCGATCTGGCAGCAAACAGCCCTTCTTCCAAAGGGCGCCCGGGCCCTGGGAGAAATGACGAGGTCTTTCTTAGGGTGCTTATGATTGCCGGTGCTGACAGGCCGACGCCCAGCGCTGCCTTCCGCTAGGAGCTCCCATGCACCCCGAGCTGTCTCCGGACCTCCCAGGTAAGTGTCCTGCTCCCGGGGGTCCCCGTGTGTCCAGTGTCTGCCCTCTGGGTTCCCACCTCCCTCCCTCCTGCCCACAAGCGCCCTTTCTCCCCCACCAAAGTCACAGTGCCACTGCGATCACCTCCTGCCACTTGCCTGTGTCCCAGCACTGGTCTGGTGCAGGCTCAGGGGAGAGGGAGCCAGACCCACTGAGTCACACAGGCCTGGGCTGCCTGATCCCCTAGTCCCCACACTAGTGGGCAAGGGCAACGAGGCATCTGGAAGGAGAGAAAAGGTGAGGATTATGAGCTCATCTCTCTAATGGCCCTTCAAGGAGCTGCAGGACCGTGTGGCTTCCTGACGTCCTGCTAAAGAACATCCTGAGGGGCACCTGGGTCCCACTCATGCCCCCACCCTTGTCCTTCCTTCCTCAACCCGGGAAGTCCCTGCCCAGTGCGGCCCTCTCTGTCCCGCAGAGATGTCTCCTGCCTTTCCATCCATGGCTCAGCCAGGGTCCACACCCTCATCCTCCAGTCACCCCGGTCTGGGGCTCCAGGACCCTGCACAGTTGTCCTGCCTGACCTCCACCCCATCTGCACAGCCTCCAGCTTGGACCAAACCCCAGCAAACTCTGCTGGACCCTGCAGTGGCCCCCAGTGCAACCCCCATCCATTCTTGCCCTCACGTGCCATCCTCCCCGGTGGCGGGCAGGGAGACCTTGGCAAAACACTGAATCAAAAATTAAGTCCTTTGAAGTTCTCCCTGTCCGCCTTGGGGGGGGGGGATGGCACGTGGGGGCAAGAATGGATGGGGGACGCACTGGAACCCACTGCAGGGTCCAGTAAGGGATGGTGTTATGGACCAAATGTGTGTGTCCCTGCCCTCCCCCCAAATTCATATGTTGAAGTTCTAACCCCCAATGGGATGCTATTGGGAGGTGGGGTGTTGGGAGGTGATGAGGCTTAGTGAGGTCATCAAGGCAGAGCCCCGTCATGGGATTGGTGTCCTTGTAAGAAGAGGAAGAGAGATCAGAGCTCACTCTCTCCTTGCTCACACAGGAAGAGGTCATGGTAGCGTATGGCAAGATGGCGGCCGTCTCCGAGCCAGGAAGCGAGCCCTCCCCAGGAACCCTTCTGCCGGCGCCTTGATCTTGGTCGTCTCAGCCTTCAGAGCTGAGGGAGATAATCGTGTGTCCTAGCCACCCCGTCCATGGTATCTTGTTACAACAGCCCGAGCAGACTAGGCCACATTGTGAGCCTGAATCATCATCCAACGTAGAGTTGAGAAGGCTGAGGCACCAGCGGCCACGTAACTGTGTGGGGTCACCCGGCCGGCATGGGCAGAGAAGGGGTGACACCCAAACAGTGTGTTGCACGTCCGTGTCCCAGACTCTTGTGCTGAACTGCCTCCCCACCGCCCACTGGGTCCGGGCATAGGCAGATGGGTTTTTTTGTTGTTGTTGTTGTTGTTGTTGTTGTTTTAAGATTTAATTTATTTATTTTGACAGAGATAGAGACAGCCAGCGAGAGAGGGAACACAAGCAGGGGGAGTGGGAGAGGAAGAAGCAGGCTCATAGAGGAGGAGCCTGATGCGGGGCTCAATCCCAGAACGCCGGGATCACGCCCTGAGCCGAAGGCAGACGCTTAACGACTGCACCACCCAGGTGCTCCAGGCAGATGGGGTTCTAATCCTGGCTCTGCCCCTCACCAGCTGAGTGATCTTAGGCTGGCCCTTGGCCTATGGAGCCCGACTTCGTCTCTCCAAGAGCAGGAGGAGGGCTGCCTCCCCCAGGCCTGCGGGAGGGCTCAGCCAGGGAGAGCAGGCCTGGCTGATGCAAGGTAGGAGGCCTGCGGCTGGGCCCCACCCCGAGGCACTTGCAGGGTAAGTGTGTGCATGGGAGCCTCATCCCTAACCCTTCCTCTTCCCAGCCCCAGCTCTGTCCTCAGCCGCCAAGGCCTGACTCGTGCCTGAGTCCATAGTCTGCCCATCCAAGAGCCATCTGTACCTTCTACCCTCTCCCGCCAGCTGCCCTTTGGCCCCCATGGGCCTCGGGGTGCTCACACAGGCAGTGTGGGCTGCTTTTCGGGGAGCCACCTGAGGAAGAGTCCTGTACACGATCTAAAATGGGTTTGGGGCCTTCGGGCCAGGAACTCTAGGAGCCGGACTGGCAGGGCGTGGTGCAGAGGGGAGTTACAGGCTCAGGGGTCACGTCCTCTGGGCCCTGCAGAATCCCTATGGGGCTGCGGAGCTGTGGGGTCAGAGTGCGGCCCTCCCATGGGAGGACGCAGGGCAGGGGCCCTTTGCTCCAGGCCTAAGTGTGGGTTCCTTGAAATGTGGGTCCCTTTCCTCCCCGATCTGCCTCACCCCAGGGCTTCCAGAACCACCCATCCCCACCCCACCCCTGCCTCGCTCAGCTCAGCCTGGCCCGGCTCAGCCCACCGGTCTGCTCGGCTCCGCTCAGCACAGAGCGTGGCTGATGAAACGTTATCAAAAAATCTCAGTGTGAGTTTTCCCTGCGTGTCAATGCTTCATCTTCTCCCAGCACGGCTCCCTGAGCATCCCCTAGCGGGGGGAGGGGAAGGAACAAGCCGCCCTGGCATTTATGGAGATAAATTGTGAGAGTCTGCAAGGCTGAATTGTTAAAAATGCATCTTCGCCCACCGCCGATGTCGTGAGTGCCGCTGATAAGTCAAGTTCTCTTTATCTTCTGCGAGTGTCTGCGCAGAGCGAGGGCTCCGTGCCCACCTCCTCCCACTCCGGGCGTCCGGACTGCAGGGAAGTCCCCAGCCCCGATCCAGCCTGGGACGGCAGTGATTCTCCCCGACGCTTGCCATTCTGTTAGGAGCAGTGCCCTGGAACGCTCGTTCCTTGTTGCCTTCTGCGGAAAGGCACGAGGGAGTGACTCTCGCTGAAAGGCAGCTACGTTCGGTCATTTTGCCGGCTTTGTCAGTCAGCTGTTGGGGGGTAGCCCTCCCCCAACATGCAGAGGCCTCGAACAAGAAGCACTGAAGTGGCTCATGGGGCTGGGGACCCGTGGAGGCCGGCTGGCGAAGGACCGCTGCTCGCACGTCCGGAGGCAGTGAGCAGTGGGCAGGGGTGGGCTTGGCCGGTCTGGCTGGGCTCTCCCCTGCCCCTGGGGCTCTGCTGCTGCTACTGGGCTGGCGTGACTCTGGTCCATGGGTTGGTGCCTGGACTTCCACCCGTGGCGGTCCTGGGGTCCCGGGGAGAGAAGGAGAAGCAGTTTCCTGATGTCGGGGGCAGAGGCAGGGCCATGCCACTTTGGCACATTCTCGAGGCAGAGCAAGTCACAAGACCAGGCCAGATACAAGGGGCAGTGGGGGCGGGGGGAGGGGGAGGCCACACGTCCATGGAAGGAAATGCACAGTCACCTGGCAGAGGGCCGGCATGCAGACTGAGGGCTCTGAGAATAACTGCAGACAATTTTGCCAATGACCTAGCTCGTTCACATCATGACTTCGAATCCCTGAAGCCACCCTGTGAGGGAGGAATCAGTCATCCTGTTTTTCAGGTGAGGAAACAGACCAAGAGAATCATTCCTTCCTCCTTCCTCTCCACTGGGCCTCCCAGTGTTCGGGGCATGGACTGGCCTTGGGAAGCAGCTGAGACTGGGACAGGGCAGCCCAGTACTGGGGAAGCCCAAGGCAGGAGACAGACATGGAAACAGACCCAGGGATCTGATCCCAGCTGCAGAGAGCATCTTTGGGGCCAGAAACGCCCCCTGGGGTCATAGGAAGAGCACGGGGGCGGGATCTGATCCGGGTCTTCCCAGGCTAACTGTGTGCCCTTGGGCAATGTACTTGGCCTCTCTGAGCCTTGCTTTCCTCACGTCTGTGGGGAAGCAGCACCAATCCTCAGGGCCAGGGCAAGGAGATGTCAGTGCCTCTGAAACCCCAGAGCCCAGGGCCTGTCCCTGCTGCTGGCCTTCATCCCCCACAGCTTTCCTGAGTCCTGGTCCTACGTCTGTCACCTGATCGCCTCCAGCCTGGAGCACGGGACTGTCCACTAGATGGAATGCTACGGGAGCAGGACCCTGCCTGTCCCCACCACCCTGCACCTAGAACACTGCATGGGACACTACAGGCACCTACCACCTATTTGTTGAATGAATCAACTATTCCTGATTTATAGACGAGGCAGCTGATAGCTGACAGTCAGAGCAGCCGAGACCCAGCCAGGTATGGAGGGCTCCCAGTGCATCAGGACACCTTGGTGAGTGTTTCTCGGGTGCTTTGGGAGAGACCCTCAAGTGGGGCTTGAGTGTGACATGCTGGGGAACCTGGGACTTCCTGGCCAGCCCTGGCTCAGCCCTCACCTGTAGAAGGGCGAGGTGGGTCTGGGAGGGATACGCCGAGGTCACACGGAGGTCCCAGGACGCCATGACCTGGGGGCAGGTGTTTGAGGGGGGCACAGCTGGAGGTCCCTGTGCTTTCCGGGGCCTCGGCCCAAACCCTCTGCCTTGGCAGGAGCGGGCCAGACACCCGAAGCCAGCTGGGCTCAGGGCCTCTGCCCTTCTCCAGGCTGAGGAACTGAGATTGCTCTCCGGCCCCTGGCATCTCGCATGTACCCAGCTTAGTGTGAAAGGACCCTCGTAAGACATGTTTACTNNNNTTCCGAAATGCAGAGTCTGACTGGTGCTCACGTGCCCCCGAGGCCCAGAGCACCTTGCCCTTGCTTCAAATGGTACAGGTCACAGTGGGAACCGCTTTCCACCTTCTCTCTGCTCTGCTTCCCTCACTTCTCACCACCCATGCGTTCCCAGTGTTCTTCTCCGTCTCCTGTCCTCGTGCTGTGCAAGTCCCTTTACATCCCCCCCCCTCCCCCAGGCTTCCCAGTCCTGTTGCGTGTCCCGCAGCGCTCAAGGCCCCAGGAAGACTGGTGGTGCGTGAGATGACCGCAGTCCTGACCTGCCCTCCTGGAGCTTCTGGCCTGGAGGGGAAATGACAGGGAGAAGATGAAAACCAGACCCCTCCTGCCACCTTCTGGAGTCTAAGTCCAACTCCCTTAGGGGACCCCGGAGCATAAATCAGCGATGTCTCTGTAGGGAAGTGCCCAGGCTGCTGAGGGGGGGGGGCACAAAAGTGTGTGTGTGGGGGTTCATCCTGTCGTTCGGGGACGGATCCCCGGAACAGAGCATGCCTGAACTGGGTGTGGTGTGACCGCGGGGAAGAGGGTGGACGAACACCGGGGCAGAGTGCGTCAGGGGACTCACTCCAAGGTCATATTTGTCAGGCGGATGAGCGAGCATGTAAGGAACCCACCCCCAACTCTCCTTTCTGGTGCCACACTGTAAACACGCCAAGGGCCCTGCCATTCTCGGGACGAAGACTCAAATCTGTAGCCTGGAATGCGTGGCCGCACAGGGTCTCACCTGGGCCCCCTTCTCCAGGCCCCCACCCACTGCCTGCCCTTCAGCCCCATGGGTCTTAAAGCTCTTCATGGGCTCCAAACACCACCACCACCCTGCCTCCAGCCACAGGGCCTTTGCATGTGCTGTTCTAACAGCACTCTAACCAGGGCTAACCTGCTTCCAGCTTATGTATGCCTTGCTTGCTGACCTAAGTCCCTTGATCTGCAGCAGAATTAACTTACTTTCTTTGAAACTTGTGGACCACTGGTCTTGAGGAGTGAGGGACCCATCTTTCCCAGAAGATAGGGCCTGAGTCCATTTCAAAACAGCTACCTCAGATGCCAGCACGCCTTCTCAGGGTCATGTCCACATACGACTCACAGCCTGGGCACCTGCTTCTCCGGCACGGAGGCCCCTCCTTTGTCCCATGTCTTCCCCTTTACAACCTCCTAACTTCGCCCGCACGGGGAAGATGGGCCTTGAGACACGAGTCCACGTCTACCCAGATTGCCGGCTTCCTAAATAAAGCGACCTTTCCTCTCCCACCATCCCTTGTCCCTCGGGTGTTGATTTTCAAGTGGAGAGCGGCCGAACCTGAGTTGAGGACCGGTTCCGTGGGGTAGCACTGTTCCCCTGACAGATAACTCCTGCTCCTCCCCCAGACCCAAGTTCAGGCATCCAACCTCGGGAAAGCCGTGTCCAGCCTCCCCTGACCCCCACCGCCCATTATAAGCTCTCACGGCACCGGGAGCCTGTTCCTTAGACCCATGTCACTGTATTTAATTGTGTGGTCTTCTTTTTTTTTTAAAGTAAGCTCCATGCCCAACGTGGGGCTTGAACTCATGACTCCGAGATCAAGAGTCGCTCACTCAGTCGCTCACCAACTGAGCCCGCCAGGTGCCCCTAATTGTGTCACTTTAGAATAACCTCATCTCCCCTTCTAGAATGTGAGCTCTGTGGGGCAGCAGCCATGTGGTTTTGCTTACTGTCAGTTCCCCTCACACAGTGGCTGCCCCCTGGTAGGTGCTCCCCACGTCCCTGAGGACACACAGGAGCACTGTCACCACAGTCTCCCTCTGTCCCTGCGCTTGGAAGAGACGGGCTGTCCGTGCAGGGCTGGAACCTGTCTCAGTTGTCCCCATAGCCTGGTCTGCATGGAACTGGAATCAATAAACATCTTTTGAAGGAAGGGAGGGAGGAAGGGCAGGCAGGAGGGGAGGGGAGTTGAGATTTAAAGAATTTCTGACTCAGCTTCATGATCCTTCTGGAAAGCTGCCAGGAAAGGGGTGCGGCTCCCACCCCCACAGGGTGCTTCCAAAATAGTCCCAGCTTCACTGGCGCGGGCTCTGGCTCCCCAAGGACACCCCACGGAGCACGGATGCGTGTTTTCCTGCCCACGGGCGGTGTCTACTTCTGCGGGCTCCGTGCGGGGAAATGCGCGTCCGCGGTGGAGCAGGGAGGGAGGCGGACTCATCTCCCCGACTGTGGACATAACGGGGGTTCTTACCTTCCGGGGTGCTGCTCACTTGGGGGATTTGCAGGGAATCTCCGGGGGGGAGACACTTCGGGGGAGGGGTCTGCGTCGTGTGTGGGGCTGACTGGCTGGTGGGATGTGGTCTGATGGCCGCATCAGGACACTTGTGAGACCTCCGTCCCCTCACAGCAGACGGGCAAGGACACTGCCATCCTCGCTCCCATTCAGGAGCGCCTGGGACAGAAGCCAAGAGAACAGAAGTTCCCAAGAGCTCCTGCTCTCCCTGCCCACCTCCCCCTACCTGGGAACCACCTCGAACCCGGCAGGACACAGCTCCACCTGTTCTGGGGTGGAGGGTCCCAGCGCCCCTGCTCAGGGAAGTCCCTGAACCTCTTCATGGAGAATTCCAGACCCAGAGGCCTAAAGAACTGGGAGCAGCGCATCAGGAGCTGCTCCATCCTCCCTGCATTCTCTTCTCCTCTAGTCTGTCCTTAAGGGCCCAGCTTGGGCTCCCCCTCCTCCAGGAAGCCCTCCCTGATGCTTCCAGCCCATGCTGACCTCTTCCTTCCCAAACTCCTCTCCTAGGCTCTGTGGGGCAGGGTGGGGTGGTGGAAGGAGCCTGGGCCTTAGTGGCAGATGCCTGTGGGGTTTGGACCTGGTCTGCCATCCTGAGCTATGTGACCTGGGGCAAATCACTTGATGTCTCTAGGACCCCATTTCCTCCATGTAAAACAGAGGCAGTAATTACAGAGACAACAGCCCTGCTGTTCGCCCTTTGTTTCCAGGTCAGCCTCCTTCGTGGGGTGAGAGGCTCTCTACAGTGGGGACCATGCTGATTTCTTGGATCGAACCCACACTTTCTGTCTCCAGAGAGCTACTCGCTTTTTCTTTCAGAGGTTTTACTTGTAGTAGCACCCGACAGCTGGCCTGAGACATGAGAGGAGATGTGGTTTCAAAAGCATCACAGATTGACCTCATTCATAGCCCCCAGATAAATCAGTGCAGCCCCATGGCGCCTACTGCGTGCTGGGCCCTGGGCTTGCGGCTTTGCCGGGGAGACGGGTACGTAGTAGGCTTCTCATTCTTGGCTGTTATTCTGCTGCTGCTGCTGGTGACACTCCCGCCCCATCCTCTATCCCCTCTCCTGCCATCGGATTTCTTCCCCTGACCTCCCCCTCCCCGGTAGCCTGTTTCCCCCAAGGCTCAGTCATCGGGAGGGGCTTCACTCCTTGTCCCTGGCTCAGTTCCTCCTAAGCCCCATCCCTGGGAAGGGGCACATTGGTTTTGCTCAGGGCTTCATCTTGCTCCGCTCACCTGGGAACGGAAGCTCCCTGCAGCCAGGCCAGCCGTGACAGGCACGCCGCTGGGTCCTTGGTTCCTGGTCGTGGTGTTCATGGCTCATAATCAGGACGAGGTCTGTCCTCCTTTCTCATCTCCCGAGGAAAGACCGTCAGAATAGGACTTGCGCCATTTCCCATGAATATCTCAGCAAGACCTTCCTGCCCAGAATCAGATTCTTGGAGCACCAGAGATGGAGGCACCAGGAGATCACTCAGTCCAACCCTTCATGGTACCATTGGGGAAACTGAGGCCCAGAGTGTGGATGTGACCTGCCCCAGGTCACTGAGTGAGTGGGAGGCAGAGCAGGGAGCAGGACTCGCTTGGCTGACCCATGGCTGATGCTGTCTCGGCTCCCGTAGCCACAGGGTCTCAGGCTGGGGAGGGCTGGGCCTGAATCCCAAGCCTGGAGCAGAAGAGGGAGGGGGAGTTAGATAGGAAGTGTGGGCCTGGGTGGGGTGGGGCGGTGGGGGGCGGGGAATGGAATGGAATTAAGTCCATGGAGTAAATGCCTCATGCTGGGATCCCTCAGGTTCTGGAGAGGACGGTGAATGAGGGTCTCCCCAGTCCTGACTGAAGCCAGTGGACAGACTTGAACCCAATGTCATGGCAGCCCAGGGTGAGATTGGCACAGGCGCTTGATAAAACAAGGGGGGGAAGAAAAGGTCAGTGATTCCTGGTGCTGTAAATTTACCAACTTTTTTTTTTTTTTTGAAGGGTCTTTATGATGAAATTGTGTTGTTCTGACATTTTTGGAAAGAAACTCTTTCTGGAAGGCATTTGAGAGTAAATGTTAGTTTCTTCTTTTGAACTTTCTTTGCAGCAAGGGTAGAGTTTTGTACCTGCAGGACCTCCGCAGACACGTACCCAGGGATGTGTGATGTCTAACGTTCGTGCTCCCCGGCGGTGCAGGTGGGCGGACTGGCTCATCTGGGGGGAGCAGGGCTGAGAACCGGGCAGGGCTGGAGGCAGTGGTGGGGGAGGTGGGCCTTAGCAACGGCCTGGCCAGGGCAGTGTGCGTGGGAGTAAAGGTAAGTGGGCGGCTCTGACAAGGGGACGTCTACGTACGCACCCGCACCTCTAGGACTTGCTGATGGCTCTGATTTGGGGGCCGTGGATGCCTGAGCCCCAACGGTGGGTGGCTGTGCCCTGCCCTGAGCTGGTCGGCTGGGGAGCAGAGGCTTGGGGGAGGAAATGCAGAGTGCTGTTTTGGACAGTAAGGTTTAAGATCCCGGCCAGGCCTCCAATGAAATGCCAAGCAGGCCTCTGGATGCGTGGTTAGGAGCTCAGAGAGGCTGGGGCTGGGGTGTTAATCTGCAGCCATTTGGCTTAGGGAACACAGAGTCATCATGGAATGAGGGATTCCTTCCTTTCATTACTGTTGACCTGAGTTTTCATAGGAGGATTCATTCTAGAATATTCTTTTAAAAGATAATTACTGAGAGTGCCCCTAGGCCCTGTGCTGGGGTGAGGATTGTGTGGGGCGTTGGTCAGAGGAGGCCCTGGGAGCCTGGGCTCAGGCAGGAAGACCGTGGAGGTGACCAGACCCGCTCCCCTAGCACTCCTCAGTGTTCCTGTGGAGGGGGCTCTGGGCAAGGAGTGGGGGGCTGGTTCTTCACCCCATCTCTCACCTCTGCCCTCAGCACCTGTGACCTGAGGGTCTCTGTGAGCTGCTTTTTGCCCTGCCCCTGCACGTTCTCTCTCCTTCAGCCTCTGCCCCTGCACTGGAGCCCTGGCCACCCTCTGGTCCCGTGAGGAATGGTGCGACAGGAGCCCCCTCCCACCCCTGCAAATGCTTAGTTACCCACCTAGCTCTGCAGCTGAGACACTTAACTCACCAGTGGGGACCGTGTGATGTGGAAGTCACTTGAGGCTGAGCAGAGATCAGGCCAAATCCCCTGGTGGACAAGGCCCCTAGGGTCAGGAGCACCAACCAGTGCCCCTGCAGGAGGATTGCTCCTCCCCAAAGGCGCGCGGAGAGAGCCCCCGGTGCGGGCCTGTCACAGGTCAGGATGGCATCCCAGCTGGGACCGGGAGCACAGGCTCCGGAGTGCCTCTGATGGGGCTCCCTCCTGCGTGGGCAGCACCCTTGACCCCTCCCTGCGACAGCTGTGACTAAGAACGCTTCTCTAGTGCGGGCTGCCAAGCGTGGGCGGTGTGCGCGTGAAGCCCACCGTCGTCCCATCGCTGCTGCATGTGAGACGCGCCCGCAGGGGTGGCGGGAGGGACGTGGGAGCCCAGAGCCCCTCGATCGGGGCCTCGTGCTAGCTGCGATGCAAAGCTCTTCACCTCTCTGAGCTTGGTCTTCCTCATCTTCGAAAAGGTCACGGTGGGGATCCGATGAGAACACCTGTGGGAAGGTGTCTGTGGACCCACGCACCACATGCCGTTGCCCGTGTCGGCCCGGCCACGCCCAAGGACATGGGTGCCCAAGGTGGCTCTAACATGCTGTCGGGCCCTGCCGGCCCTGCCTCTGCACCGCCTCATTCATCCTCACCACAGTCCCAAGAGGCAGGTGCTGTCATTGTCTCCATGTGGCAGGTGAGGAAACTGAGGCACGGAGGGGCTGAGTGACTTACCCAAGGTCACTCGGTGAGTGCCGGGCAGAAAGGGGCTTGAACCCAGGGGTGTCTGAGCCCAGACTGTGCTTGTGCAGCCCACATCACCCCCACCCCCACATCACCCACGTCCCCCACTGCCCACACACTCTCCATGCTCCCTCACCCCCATGCCCACCACCACCCACAGCCCCCACCTCCATCCAGGCCACCCATACCCTCCCAGCTCCTCCCACATCCCCCACACCTCTCCCAACCCCACACTCCCCACACTGCCCACATCCCCATATCACCAGGAGGTGAGTGGAGGAGGCAGGCACAGATACCCCTCTCTCCAGGGTGCCACCCCCCACTTTCCCGTCACCTTGCCCTTTTGCACCTCCCTCATCAGCCCCGCCTGGCTCTTCTGTCTGACTGTCTCCCCACCCTCTCAGGTCTCGGCATCTCTGTGGTAAAGGACAGGCACCACTAGGAGGGTTGCAGGGCTGCAGGGCCGTCCTCAGCACTCAAGCAGCCCTGTCCTTGTTCCCGGCAGGGCCCGGGATCAGGGGTGCAAGCCCAGGATGAGTTTCCTTCCTGCAGCCAGGAGCCCGGACACAGTCCTTTGCTACATGCCTGAGCCTGTCTCTGTTCCCGAATCCTGTGGCTGCTAACAGGGGAGCAACTCAGGGTCCCAGAGCAATCTGGGGGTGGGACAGGGGAAAGGGAAGAGCCAGGGCACAGAGCTGCCTCAGTCTGGCAGGAACTGGCCAAGGGAGGAAGAGGTGAGGGTGAGAGAACCAGCACGTGCAAAGGCCCAGGGGCCTGACAGAACCCAGTTCCATCTGGTGCTGGGGATACTGTGGCGTGGCCCCAGTGCAGGGAGAGCATGTGGAGGGACCTGGGACGGAGGGAGGCCAGAGGCATCATGAAGAGTCTTGAAGGCCAGGCTAAGGCTATCTGTCTGGGGCAGCAAGACGGGGGGCCGGGGCCACAAGACAGGCCCACGAGGATGGCAGCCTGAACCCAGGCCGGGACAGGCCCCGTCAGCGCATTCAAAGGACAGCGACCCAGGCGTCTGTGGGGCTGCGCTTCCTTCACCGAGTCTCCCCCCTTCCAGGCTCACAAAGCCCGGGCCATGGAGCCTGGGCCTGAGTCAAACTCACCCCTCACTGTGGCCAATTAATTTAACTGGTCATAAATTTGTAACAGCCTGCTGATCGATCGGAATCGGGCATCCGGCACCGGGGAGTCTCAGTGTGAAGGGTGTGAGCGTGGAAATGATGCCCGCCGGGTGGGTGCACTCACGTGGGTCCGTGTTTCCCGCCTGCTGTTCTGAGTGACTTGCGCGGTGCCTGACAGCCTCTGCCGTCAGCCTCAAGCAAGGCTCTGACCATCCGCTCAGGTTCGCGAACGCGCCTCACTGGCCGCGGTGTGGGTCCACGTGAGCGCGGCGTGACTCCCGCCCGCAGGCCTGTGGGAAGGAGGGACTGACATGGGGGGCCACCTTACAGCCTCCGAATGGCCCGGCTGCTCCCTGAACCCCGCCAGGTGATCTGCCCCCGTCTGTCTGACTTCGGAGCCCTGCCAGTGCCCAGCGCAGCATCCGCCCCGTGGTGGGGCCGCCCTGCCCTCTGGGGGGCTCCTACTGCACCGGCCAGAGTGGGCCCAGACCCAGGGGTTCGCGGAAGACCCCACATGCCCGGCAGAGAACGGCCGCACCTGTGTCCCCATGGCCGACCCCAGCTGGGGGATGCTCTCCGTCCTGCCCCCTCCAGCCTCGGCCTGAAGCCTCTGCACACCGAGGCCCTTCTCAGTCCCTTTGGCCTCGGCTGGGCTCGCGGCAGCCCCATCACCAGCCCTGCCTTACAGTGAGCGCGGGATTGGCACCCTGTTAAAATCCGTGTCTGGATCAGCCCCTGGCTGGAGGAATTAACTCATGTACACACAGAAAATCTCCGCAGACTTGTCTTCTGTTTATTCCGGAAACTGGGACATGCAGATAAGGCAAGCGGCTGGCTCCAGAACTGCAGGATGAACTGGCGTTCTCCATGCCACAAAGAGCTGTGCATACATCCACTCTGTGAGCCAAGGGAAAACTCAGACCCAGTGGATGGAACGTTCTGGCAAGTGCTTCTCCAGCAGCAAAGGCCACCACTGGAATCCCAGCCTCTAAGGACCTGACTGCCAGCTTTTAAATCCCAGAGTCTTAAATTCCCAGGTCTTAAAGGAATCTTAAAACTACAAAAGCTTGAGTCTGAATCCCAGGATCTTAGATTCTCCTCTCTTAAACCTTTTACTTTAATGGAATTTTTGAAGTGCAAAATACTGAATCAGAATCATGGAATGGGAACCTCATGTCAGATCAAGGAATCTGAGGATTTCCAGGACTGTAATCATCAGCTTGCTTAGACGCCCAACTCACAGGCAAGTTTCCTCCACGACGTGCCAACAAGTGGCCTTGAGGCCACAGGTGTCACCTCCTCCAGGGAGCCCTTCCTCATGAGATCACAGGCTCTCTTGGCTCCATCTGTGTTGTCTTGTCAGCCCTGCCACAGGCGCTGTTTTATACTTATTGTCATGATTATATCTCTGAGTTTGTCTCCCCCCATTTCCCAGACGTGAGCCCCCTTGGAGTGGGTTTGGGCTGCTTTGTTCATTGCCGGATCCCTAGCACCGGGCACGACATGCAGTAGGTGCTCAATCAATATCTGCTTAATGAGTGACCAAATGAATGATTCGGATGGATGGATGGATGGATGGATGGATGGATGGATGGATAGATGACGGCTGGATGATGGCTGGCTGCCAAAGCCTCTGCTCTTCCCACAAGTATTTATGGACACCACCCACCCACCCCCAGTTGCCCCAAAGGCTGGTCAGGAGACCTGTGCTCTATGGGCTCCGTCAGGCTTCTGGGCTTCTCTGACCCTCAGTTTTCTCATCGGCAGGACTGGAACATAATGCCCTTTCAGAAGGCTGCCTTGGGGGCTGAATGTGGTGATGTAAGTCCAGGGCCATGTGTGGAGTGGCACACATGCCATGGGACAGGAAGAGCAGTGAGGCCAGGAGCCAAAGTTGCCCTTGACTGGACTCTCTGCTCTGCCCCCACCTCGTTGTGCATTTAGGGTGAGCTACTGCACCTCTCTGACCCTCTGTCTCTTTGTCCGTAAGACAATTCTACTTGTCCCTAAAGGAGAGATGGGTGACCAGACCTAAATGGTGCCTCGAAGTCCTTCCAGGACCCAGCGTGTACCACTCAGGAGAGAGCCTGAACAGTCAGGCAGGACAGAACTGTCCTCGTCAGGCTGTGTGAGAGGCCCAGATTGACACGCGGCGCAGGCGTCCCAGTTGGAAGTAAACACTTCATTACTGAACAAGTTTTCCTAAAATTGATTGCATCGCCTGTTTCTCCGCATTTCTTAATTGCAAAACCAATTAGCTTTGGCAAAAGGGAGGGAAGACGGCGCTCAGATTGTCTTTGCAAACTCTGCCTTTTACGGTGGCCGCAGCGGGAAGCCAGAGCAGGCCGGGGAGGGCAGGGGCAGCCGCTGCAGGGAGTCCACTCCCATCCTCAGGGTGACCCCCGAGATTCAGGGAGACATGGTTGGGCAGACCCCTGGGGGCAGGCGGGAGGAGCCCGGCCCGCGGCCTCCTAGAGCAGGCGAGCTGAGCAGCCCTGCGTCAGCCAAAGGAGTGGACAGTCCCCAGCGGCAGCCAGAAGTGGCCCAACATCAGCGCCCCTCTGCCCCAGGACCCCGGGCTCGTTCCTCGTCTGACTCCATATAAGTGTTGTTGAACCAAGCCTGCTTCGTGAAGGCACAGCTGCCTCGTTTGCTGCTGTGTCCCTGGGCCTGGAACTGGCACATTATCTGCGTTACTATGGTTGATGAAGACACAAAGGGACGAAGGAAGGAATATCAGCTTAGAAGGAAGAATTCTCACAGCCAGGCTGATCCCGGTGGGGGGCACTTTGCTCTCTCGTCCAGAGGGTTTTGAGGACCCTGGAAGATCCATGAAGGAGGCAGATGGGAGAGAGTCAGATGTTGACTGGGGGGGACTCTGTCTGTCCTTATGACCTTGGGCCTTCCCCACTCATGACCCCTCTTCTCCTCCTGTGCCCAGAGCTTCTGGACTCCTCTGTCTCTCTGAGGGAGGCTGTGATGGTGCTTTACCCCCTCAAACCCAGGTTCGAGTCCACCTGCCCCACGGACAGCTGGGAACTCGGGGCAGACTGCTTGCCTCTCTGTGCCTCCTTTGCGACGCCTGTAAAATGGGACTAGTCCTGCCTTAAGCGTCTGTGGGCTGTGGAGAATGGAGAGGGGAAAAAATGCTTTGTAGAGGATTTTGCACGTAACCACACACACAGAGTTCATTAACATTCTCAAAGCATTCCCTTCCAGCCCCACGAATGCACACGGTATGGACCGTAGCAGAAATGCTGCTGGGAAAGAGCCCAGGCAGCCAGACTCCAGGGGTCAACGTGCAACACGCCCCCCCCCCCCCATGAAAGCTTCCTGCCCAAGTCACCCAAGGAGGGGAGCAGGAGGCCCCGGGCGGCATGAGAGGGTGGGGATGGGGGCCTGGGGGTCAGGCAAGCGTTCCGTTCCCTCCTCCTTCCCGGAAGCCTCACTCCCCTGCTCGGAGGCTGTGCGGTATCTCAGGTCGGCACATGGGCCCCCAGCGTAAGCAGTGCGTGAGAGGAGGAGAGAGGACAAAGCCCAGGGTCAGCTGGACGCAGACGGACCCATCACACGTCGTCACTGGTGCGCCACTAGGCACACAGGCCCGAGAGGGAGTTTCCCCAGAGCCCCTGGCGGGGCAGGGGCTGGGGCTGGTGGCCAGAGGGGAGGTGGGTGAGTCAGGAGAGGCCCTGCCTGCGAGGAGCCCTTGAGGAGTGGTTCCCCGGCCCCGTGTGTGCTCTTCCCAGATGCTGGATACAGAAGCACACAGGCGTGCACGGCTGGGGTACCGTCCGTCCCTCGACAGGGGGCTTCGGCTTTACTCCAGACTCTCACTGAGGCTTTCGGCTGGCGGGTGCTGGGCTGGCCTCGGCGGGGGACACTTCGTGAGTCTCACTCAGCAATGGGGCAGGAGTCTCCTCTCCTCCCCAGAGGCAGACATGTGGAACCCTCCGGGCCTGAGGCAAGGATTTCTCAGGGAGGCGGTCACTGGTCCGTGTCCATGTCTGCTGCCCTACCCAGCCCGGTCTCAGCAGCTCGCAGAAGAGGACGCCTGGGTCCCAGCTCCACCTCCACTATTGACCTTGAACCCTGAGACACTGCTCCAACCCTCTTCCCTGCGGAATGGGGTTGCTGAGCATAGCAACCTCAGAGAGGTGACACGACCCATGAAGCTCTTGGGACTCCCTTGACGCCCAGCCGAATAAGCCTGAACCCGGAGACAACGTGGCCCAGCCTCAGCCCTGCGTCGGCTCCCCCCAGCTCGGCAAATACGAAGGGCTCGAGTCAGCCAAGCCCAGGTTCAAATCCTGGCTCAGTGTCTTACCTTTGTGACACTGGACATGTCACTCAACCAGGGCAAATGGTCAAGAGGAGGCCTCTCCTCTCTCCCTCCCCCACTCTTCTCCTTCCTTGTCCTCTTCCTCTCCTTCTCTCCCCCTCCCCCTCCTCTCCTCTTCCCTCCTCTCCTCCTTCCCAGCTCCTCCCCCAACCGTCTTACCATTCACTCTGCACATACTGAATTCTCTGTACTCCGAATCATACAATTTATTCAGCTATTCAGGGTTTTTTTTTTAACTCCCCATACATCATCAGCATTTTCCCCATCACTGAAAATTCCTCAAAAGCGTGGTGTTAACAGCTTCTTAATGGTACCTCATTTAGATGCGCCAACACTGACCTCGCCGTCCTCCCCATCAGGCAGGCGCGTGGAGGATTGCAGCCCTTTCCTCGTGCACGTTGGGCTGTGATGGCCGTTGGGGGCCCCGTGCGCCTGGGGTGCTGACCACGTTCTCAGCACTGGGTCCAGCAGGTGGACTCAGGACATCGAGGAAAGCGATGTGTCTCAGGCTCAGGGACTTTGTCACCCAGTTGCCGCCCGGAAAGTTGGCCAGATGGACCTCCCCACCCCCACCCCTAGCCGCCCATGAGGGTCATGTCTCCCCACCCATGGCCCTGGCCTGTGGCACCTGCTTCCCAGCCACGTGAGCAGCACACAGATTCCCGGGTGTCCGCAAGCCTTGGGACAAGGACGAGAGGCAGCCGGGGGTATGCAGGTGGGCAGTGGCAGGCGCTGGTCCCGGCTGACAGGTCACTACCTGGGCTTCTGTCCAGGTTGCTCCCTGGGGCCCGTGTGGTGCCATGGACAGGGAATGGATTTTGGTATCAGTCCACTGGACTGCAGCCCCAGATCACCACCCTGTGAGGGCTGGGTGCGCTCTCTGAATATCTGTCTCTTCTTCTGTACAATGAAGGCAAACATCCCCACCTTACCAGGTGCCCCGGGGAGCTGTATAAACACTATTTAGAGGATCTGGTCCAGAGAGGGTGCTTGCTAAAAGTGAACTCTCATCTTCCTGTGGGGAGGGAACGTTCTGCATCTCCTTCCCTCTACCCACTAACTGCTTCACAGGGATCAGAACCACAGTGCAGCTTATGATGGTGTCAGCCCCCAGGGCCCTCTCCGCACTCGCCCCTCACAGGGCTCACCTAACTCATCTCTTGCATGTATAATCCCACGCTTCTTGGAAGGTTCTGACCAGCACAGTCTGTGGCCCGAGGAGGGTGTGGGAGCTGTCCAAGGAAACCGGTGGGGAGAAGGTCTTTGGGGCTGGCTCACTGCCCTTGCACAGGTAGAAGTCTCCATCCTGGGAAGGCTGGGCATGCCACGGGGAGTGAGTGGCATAAAGTGCTGCCTTGGTTGTGAACGATTTTATCCGCGGTTCCCTGGGGAAACGCCTGTGGCAGGTGTGACGAGGCCGACAGTGGAAGGATGCATGGGGCGGGAGGCGTGGGGCGGTGCCCGCAGAGACAGCGGAGGTGGCCGGGCACGGACCCACCATTTCCACTTCGTTGAGAGTAGAGCTCTGAGCGTGATCACATGGGGGGTGGAGGAGCGGGAGGTGTGGAGGAGAGTAGGTGTGACCTCAGGGGCTTGCACCACGGAGATCTTGGGGGATGGAGTGGCTCTGTCCTTGAGTGTGGTGTGGGTTCTGCCTACGTGACAGAATGCCACGGAACCATACAAAGAAGCCACACGGGGGTCGATCTCCTGGTTTCGATATTGTGCTGCCGTCGTGAAGGTGTAACCGTTGGGGGAAACTAGCTGAAGGTTACATGGAACCTCCCTGTACTATTTTTGCAACTTCCTGTGGATCTATAATTATCATAAGATTTAAAGTTAAAAACAAGACAGGAATGGAGCAGGCGGCTTATGGCCACCCCCTCAGTAAAACGAGACATAACGATCACCTTGCTCAGTGATCACGCCCGAGCTGGTTGTGAGACCCGGAGCCCATCGGTGGAAGGTAGGGGTGGCCAGGGCCCTAGGAAGAACGGTCCTCAGCAGCGCGGCAAGTATATACCATGATGATTCCCCTTGACCTTCCCCCAAGGGACTGATGGCTGTTTATTCAGGTGACTGGGCCCTGGGGAAAGGAAATAACCAGTCTGTGGGGGTCCCCTGAGGACTGTGGGGCATAAGGTCTAAACTCACATGGGCACCTGGAGACTCAGTTGGGTGTCCTAGCACCCACCTTTAGAGTGGGGGCCTATAGGACCAGGCGTTCAATCGCATTCCGGCGGCGGTCTGGCTCCCAGCAGGCCCGCTGGCTGTGTGGGCCTCTCCGGTGGCCCTTTCCCCAGTCCGAGAGTAGGTACTTGGAACTGATACACTTGGCAGTTGGGATAACCCCAAATTTGGGTCCCTGGCCTGTGGGGTAAGAACTACATAGTAAAGAAGGCCAAAGAAAAATCTTTTGAGGGGCGCCTGGGTGGCTCAGCCCATGAAGCTGTCCAACTCTTGATTTCGGCTCAGGTCATGCGTAGGGCTCTGAGGAGCCTGCTTGGGATTCTGTCTCTCCTTCTCCTACTGGGCACCCCTGCATCCCCCACCCCATGCCCTCTGTCTCTCAAAAAAAAAAAAAAAAAATCCTTGCAGCCGCCCTTGCCCTAGCCAAGATCACTTCCAGAAACAATACCACATCGGGGAGGGGGGGCAGGGGGTGGGGAGAGGATGGCAAGGGATCAGTGCCACCCTTGAAAGCCCAGCAGACCCTGTGTTCCTGTCATGTCTCCATTTAATCTGCAAGTCTGGCCCCTGTAGAAACGAGTGGATACTGGGAGGAGACCTCAGCATAGGCCAGGCTCAGACAGGTGGCGGCTTTGAGTGGAGGCGATGTGCGGGACCCAACAGGTCTCGTTGCCAGGATGACAAAGGCCCCGGGGAGGGGGTACGTGACCCAGCTTAGAGCACGAGGGACGACTGACATCATGCCGTAGACACCGCTTGTCTCCAGCTCTGCTCTCCGGACTCCGCAGTGTTGGAGGTTCTTGTCCCCGAACAGGCAGCCCACACCTTGCCCACACCTTCCTCTCCTGAGTCTCCCGTTAGGAGCGCCGGCCCACGGGAAGCCTGGAGGAGCTGCTCCCCAGCTCGCAGGGGCAGGGGAACTGCACGGCCGGTGGGGCTGCAGGGGGCTGCGGGGGCTTCGGGAAGGCCTCTGCCTGTGCACCTGCAGAAGGTCCTGACGGCCGTGGCCAGTTCTTCATCCAGGGACGCACTGGGCCACCTCATCCGAATTCGCATCCCTCGGGGCCTGGCTGCTCCATCTGCACCAGAACTCTGTCTGTCTTAAGTCTGTGGTGCGGATTTATTGGGCAATTGTCTCTAAAGTGCTCGGAACAGAACAGCGAGAGCTCAGAAAGCATCAGCAGTTAGAACGGGGCCTCTGGCCCCTGGTGAGCCCGCCTGAGCCCGGGGTCTCCGTCCAGGGACACCCACCCCGCAGCGCCCTGCGTTCTGCTGCTGCTCCCACCAGAGCCCTCCCTTCCCCTCCCTTTACTTCTCCCACTTAACAAACAGCTTCATTTAAAAAACCATCTGGGAGGATGGATGGCACAGGCACAGTTTGTAGAATAAGTTTTCAGGGAGAAGAGCCAAGAAATTAAAGGGACAGCACTTAGGATGCTACTCTTATGGAGCCCCGTAACTCTGACGGCTGGAGGATTGTTCCTGTATTATACAAATATCCCTCACCCCCTCTGCCCGGTGCTCTCTCTCCCCAGACAGGGGCTGCAGCGGGGGCTTTCCTCTCTGAGCCTCTCCCCTCCTGTGGGATCCCTGTGGGAGTCCCAGGGGCAGGTCCGTCTACTTCCAGGGTCTCCCAAGGCAGATGCGGGGCCAACAGGTAGATGCCTGTGAAGGAGAGATGCGTCCACAGTTGGGATGCATCATGACCCTGGGGAGGGGTAATGAACTCCCCGTCTCTGGAGGTGTGCAAGGAGGACAGGTGAGCACTCATCAGAGGGACCTCCAAGGAGGCGAACCAGCCGAGAGGCCGAGACCCTGGGCTTCAGAGGCCGAGAGCTGGGGGCCGAGCCCTGACCCCGTCCCGAATGCGCTGATTACAAGGTGTCCGACCTTCAGCAACCCCTTACACTCACTGAGTGTCGGTTTCTTCATCTGGAAAATCAGGCAGAATAGTAGTTTGCCCGTTTCAGGGTTGTCATGGAGACTAAGTGACATAATGTGCGTGGAGCGCTGAGCGCAGAGTGCGTATTGTCATTAGTGGGGCAGGGGTGGGGTGGGCTGGGTTGTGACATCTCGAACAATCCGAGATCCCAACTGGCTTTAGTTTTTAAAACTTAAGACTCTGAGGTCCAACCATTCAATTATCCTAAAATTATAAGATTCCCTAAAATTCTAAGGCTTTAAGAAATTATTTTATTATTCTATTTGCCTAAGGCTTATTAGTCACCTGAGGCTGTGGGCTTCAGAGAAGCGTGTTTTGAAACCCTGAGCCTTCGGCGTACTTCTCCCAGCCTCACGCCTATCTGATGGACAAGGACTGTTTATCTCTGGCCCCTGCCTGACCTCAGAACTTCTGTCTTTATTCCCACCAGCCCTTCCCTTCTGCTGGGGTCCATTTTTATTCAAACTGGCCTTACCTACTGGATCTTTTGTCCCGGACACACACCAGACCCCTCAGTATTCCTGAACCTTCTGTGCCCCTGGGCTCTTCCTTCCCGGACCCCAACCCTGATCCCCATATCTGCCTGTTGAAATCTTCCTTTCAAGTCCTAGGCTGCAAGTAGAGCTTTCCTGAAGCTTCTCTTCCCAGTTGAAATCAGCAGTAATGTCCTGTTTGGTGTTTCCGGTGTGCTTTGTTCAAACCAGTAGGACAGCAACTGTCACCATCTCCTTCATTATTATTATTACTAAGGAGAAAACCTCTGGTTTTCACCCCATAGCAGACCCACTTCTGGCGTCCTTCTGAGTGCCCTCCCTGCTCCCCAAGGAAGACAGCTGCGTGGTCCTGACTGCTAAGAGGCGGGACGCTGGTCGGCCACACTCACTAGCGGCAAGGTCAGGGCACGGAAGGCCAAGGCGCCGGACAGGCTCCTTCCTTCCCCCTCCTCGTCTGCTGCCCACAGCTGGAGGCCAGTCAGCTCTGCGGACCCAGCCGGTGAAGCCAGGACGGAGGAAGCAGGAGGTCTCACTCGAGCCTCCCCTTGACCTCCAGGCCTGTCCCAGTCACCGCGCAGTCCGCAAAAGAGAATCCACTCTAGAGACTGAGACAAGAGCTTGAAGTGGGGAGCTGGTGACACGGGCCACAGAGGAGCTGAGGAGCCAACAGCCCCGCGCTGTTGGGAGTGCGCTCGGCTGACCAGCGGCGACAGCATCTCCCGTGCACCCTACAGAAGGTATAAGGATCTCAGGCGCCCCTGCCCCCCGCTCCCCGCGCCAGGTCGACTCCATGCCAATCTGCATGTCAGCCCGATCCCCGGGGGACCAGGGGGTCGAAGGAGGAGGAGGACAGGTGGGAAGCAGGGGTCCCCGGCTGCGGCTGAATGTCAGGATTGCCTGCACCATCCTGGACCGAGGGGGACAGCATCTGGGGTGGGTGGGACCCCAGTGCGCCTCCTGGGTGAGAACCGCTGATCCCCCCAGGGCCCTGATGGTGTCTAGTTTAGGGGGGAGTCAGTGATTGTTTCATGCTGGGACGTCTGGGGAGATCAAGCGTGGGCATGTTTATACACCACAAGGCTGGTTTCAGGGGTGAAAACAAATACGAGCCTTTGTCTCTGCCGCTGCTGCTGTGCACACTTGGCTGCGATGAGAAAGACGGACCCGTGGGACTGGAGCCCTTTTGTGCTGTGATAGCCTCAGAGGCTGTGGGCCCAGCTCTGGGGGTAGGAGCAGAAGGAAGCACCCTGAGAATCTTGTGGGTGTGCGGTGAGAGGGTGGGGTACAGTGGAAGACCACCTGTGGGGTCACGGGAGACTCAGCCATCCCACATGGCCCCCGGGCATCCCCAAACAGACGCCCAATGTGGGGCCAAGGGCAGGCAGGTGTTCGTGACCCGACATAGCTGGCCCCTGGGGGGGCCCCTGGTCTGTCCCCCTTGGGGGCCGAGGCCAGTGGAGCAGGAGGGGGGCCCTGGGTCTGCTGCCCCTGCTTCACGCTGCACACCACACCCCGCTGGAGGGCCCGGCCTCCAGGGCAGTGATGGCAGTGAGCGGCCCCCACAGGTGCCATTTGAGAGCACCCATGTGATCATCATGACTGCCTTGCAATGGAAAATTCTAGAAGTGGCAGGCATTTTAGCTGTATCTGGATCTGGTGCTCCACTGAAGCTATCGAACTCTGGGGGCCAACATCTCCCTGTTGTCATCCTCCAAGCCTCATCCCCAACAAATCTATCCCCCCTAAAAGACCCTGAAGGCCTCTTCCCTTAGTAGAGTAGAGATCTCAGAAATGACTTCGACGGTTCATTGGGTCCCATGCCCACTGCAGATCCAGTCACTTCATCAGGAGAGTGGAAGGGTCCAGCCCTATGAACACAGGGGAACAAATGGGTTCAGGAGAGACAGTCCCAAGAAAGATGGGATTCTGACAGCAGAGAGGATGAGTGTGGGTCGGCTCGACAGCCATGCCCTCAGTCCGTGCTTTGGCAGGCCCCAAACAGGCCTGGGAAAATGGCAGGACGCTGCGGCTCTGCAGGGCCAGCTTCTACCGAAGAGCCACCAGCAGGACAGATGGCTGTCCCTTAGCTGCTGCTCAGCGTGAGCGGGGACACATCCAGCCTCGAGCGCACCTGCTCGGGGGAGGCGGGAGATGGCCGAGACACCAGCAGCCTTGACCTGCTTTCTGGAGTTGTGCCTGCCAGAGAGAAGCATCCGCAGGAAGTCGGGGCCCATGCCCGGTGCTGGGGGCACTGCCCGCCCCCGCAGGGCCTCAGCACTTCCATCCAGGAAAGGAGCAACCCAAGCCCAAGTCTCTGGGCCCCAGCCCACCCCCAGCAGCCCGTTTGCAGCCCCAGCAGCTCTGGTCTCAACCCAAAGGCACCGAGCACAGCTCTGCACTTTGCATCTCTGCTGGCAGGACCTGGGGGGACAGATGAACTGTTCCAGAAGGAGCCCTGGTGACCTCATCAGCCCTGGGGGTTCTGACGTGGGGAGGGGGAAGGAGGGCCCCACCCCGCCTGGGCTTGGACACCTGGCTCTGGAGGCCTCAGCCTGACTCAGGGCCTGTGCCTCACCAGCCTCTCCAGCCACCCCGTTTCCGTGGCAACCGGAGCTCTCTGGCCAGGCTGAGCCCCAGCCCACCCCACCCCTGCCACTGGGAAGGGAGCGTGCCCTTGTCACAAGAGCAGGTGGGAGGACACGATCATTTCCCCAGACTCCGGGTGGATGTCAGCCAGGCTATGATAGTCACAACCTGTGATGTGTCAGGTGATTACAAACCTCGGCGCCCCCTGTCCCGCATGTTTCTGGTACAAATCAGGGAGGTTTCAGAACAGGGAAGCAGGAGTCTCTGCTTTTCTTGGCCTCTGAAGCTGAATGCACCGTCCTCCTCTGAGATGTCAGAAGAGGCCTCCTGGGCAGGTGGGGCCGAGTTCAGAGCAGCGGGCGGGGTGGGGGGCGGGGGGCGGGTTCCTGGAGGCTGCTGGGTGGGCGGGGTGGAGACAGGAGCCCCAGGGGGGAGTCCTGGCCCTGAGAGCAGCTGGCAGAGGCCTGGCTCCTCGCAGGGCTCCGCTGCTTCCACTCTGGGCTGACCCTGCCCTGCTTCCCTCCCACTGCCACCTGTGGATCCCTCCAAGGGGGCGGGTGGGTCACTGAGAGGGGCTCAGCTAAGAGTCAGGCTTTGGAGGCGGCAGACATGGGTTCAAATCCCTGTTCTAGCCCCAGGCCTGGCGCAAACTTCTTACCTCCATCCCTCTCTGTCTCCTCACCATGAGAGTGGCAAGATGAGGCCACCCATGCAGGCCGGCCGTGAGGCCCGGTGGGACTAGGGGGCAACACAGGGCACGAGGACAGCTCCGTGAGGGGCGGGGCACAGGGACAGCTCTGTGAGGGCAGGAACGGGCACAGCCCAGGCACAGGCTCTGGGCCAGACTCTGTGTCAGCAGCTGCGGCTTCCGCCACCTGGCAGCTCCCCCCGCTGTGTGACCTCAGCAGCTCACTCCCTCTCCCTGATCCCATATCTGCCAGTGGGGTCCTGGGGACACGAGGACACAGGCGGGTAGAGTGTGGAGGTTGGCGTGTGGTGGTCACGCTGTCTGAGGCCGGGACACGCACTAGCCTGGGACATCGGATGGGAGCAGGGGTGGGTTTAGGGAGCTCGTGGGTTAAATGCATATATGGAGCTGTCAGAAAATACCCCCCGCGTGGGCACAGCCTCCCCCCTGCTCTCCTCTCCCCCATCTGAGGGCCAGAAGGCCACCAGACAGCCCAGAACCAGCTCTTGCGGACCTCAAGCCTCAGCCCTGGAGAAGAGCTGTGTGCCCCGTTCCCAGCTCTGTCCTCGGCTCGGCCCCCGTCCCCCCGCCCTGTGCCCCCCAGGCTGAGGGATGCGGGCTTGGGCTAGGAAGGTGCCCCCCCCCCCGGACGGCTTGTCTCCATGTGGGTTGGCTCCCGGGGCCGGGCCAGCTCTCAGAGGAGCCACGACAAGACGTCTGTGTTGAGAGGACAAGGACGTCCTTCGGCCTCCGGGCAGAGCTGTGCTGAAAGCAAGGAAGCCTTGATGGCAAGTGCCAGAGCTGACCTGGGAACCCCGAAATGTTCTCTGCAAGGCTGGGCCCTTCACGGGGCAGGACGGGGGGCCAGTCCGGCCCTAGACTGGGAGACGCCTCCAGCCTGGCGGGGGCAGGAATGGGGTGCAGACACCAAAGGGTCGTCAGGCACAGCCGTGAGGACAGACCTACCCTGGCCCGGTCTCTGTGTCTGAGGTTCGGTCCCAGGAGCGCCCCCACCCCAGAAGACCACTCACCACCTGGGTCCCTGCGAGCTGTCCAGCTGACCCTCTCTCCAGGCCTCGGTTCTCTCTCTCTATCTTTTGGAGAGCTCTGGAAGGCCTGCCCTGCTATCTCCAGTCTGAGCCAGGCGGGGGGCACAGCTTGAACATCGGGCCCTTCCTTCCCCCCTTCCCCACAAGGGGCGGCCCTTGTACCTTCCCTGTCCCTCTGCAGAGATGCTGGGGCTCTCCCCTCCCTGCCCTGCTCCTTCCCTGCCTGCCCCTGTCCCAGTGCACCAGCATCCTGTTCTTTATCACCTCACCGGGACCCGCCGTGTGACCCAGATGTCCCCAGGCCCCTCCAGCATAGCCAGGCTGCCTCTGCATTTCTCTGTCCCCTCGAGCCTGCTCTGTTTTCCTAGTTAGCCCCCCACCTCAGTGGCTCTCACCGCCCCCAAGTCCCCACTGCCCCAGGCCAAGCAGACACTGAGGTCCCCTGGGGTCACTCTATCCCATCCCCTTCTGGCCTCTCTGCCACCTTCGCCCTGGGCCAGACCCATCCGCTCTCATCCCAAAGGCAACGTGGCCTTTTCTGTGTCCCCAGCCCCTAGGCTCCTTTAATTTGGACAGAAGATCTTCCTAAATCAGACCCTGACACTTCCCTCCTCAAAAATCCTTCTGCCCTAAGGATAAAGTCCACGTCTTGGTACAACTTTTAAAGCTATCTATTCGTTCCCTCACCCATTCTTTCATTGACTGAACGAGTATTAACTGAATCTCCACTGTATCTGAGAACCGTTCTCGGTGCTGGCCAGACAGCAGTGAGCACAACAGGCAGAAATCTCTGCCCTCGTGAAACCTGCAGACAGTCAAGCGGCGTGCTGTTCCAGGTGGCTGACCCCTCCTCATCCTTCAGGTCTCAGAGCAAGACTGCCTCCTCCAGGGATCCCTCCGTGAACTCTCCTCCACCCTCTCCCAGACAGGGGCAGAGCTGTTTCCTTGCTCTAAAACCTCCCTGTACCTCCTGGGTTAGGCAGGCCTTGGGATTTCCAGTCGTCTGAGCTCCTCAGATTATCCCAAGTATGTTTCTACCTCAGGGCCTTGGCCCTTGCTGTTCCCTCTGTCCATACATCTCAGACATGCTCATGAGTCACACTCTCACTCTCTTCAAGTCTCTGCTCAAATGTCACCTCCTCCAAGTGGGCCTCCAGGCAGTCAGGGGCTCCTTCTGGCCACTGCCTGTCTATAGCTGGTGGGGATGAGCAGTCAAGACGGTCTCCTTGCTCTGTCATGGCCCTTCCTCCCGTTCTGCTCTCTCTCCCCCGAACGAATGCTGCTGTCCCCAGTGGAGCCCTCACGGTGTCTCTCCCACACCCTGCCACCTAGGTGCCAGCTGCCCTGCCCCCCCCCCCAGCTCCGAGCTGCACGCTCCAGCCCAGTCCTTGTCCTTCTCACTCAGGAAATGGCGGCTCCATCCACCAGGCCCCTCGGCCAGAGTCCCAGGTATCCTCTCCACAAACCCCTCAGCCCACACCCGCCCAACCCCAAGAGGGGGGGTGTTTCTTCCTCCAAACACCTCCTGACCCACCCACTGCCATCCATTCCCTCAGCATGGCTCTGGTGCCCCTCAGCCTCCTCACTGACTCCCGCTCCCACTCCGGCCTCCTCCACGGAGGAATCAGAGGATCTTGTGAAATCCCCAAACTGGTCAGGGCACGCCCTCACTTAACACACTTCCGTGCTAATCAGGGAGCCTCCAGTAAACCAGGCCCTGCTGGCCAAGGCAGCGAGGACCCCTGCAATGTCTGGCTGCTCCCTGCCCCCTCCTCATGCTCCTTCCTCACCACACTCTGCCCACAGTGGCCTTCTTTAGGCCTTTAACACTCCCTCCTACCCCAGGGTCTTTGCACATGCTGTGTGCGCTCCTTAGATCACACCGCTCCCCACTCTTCAGGTAACCAGCTCCTTCGGGTCTTGAATGAAATATCGGCTCTTGATTCTCCTGCCTGCGTTAGTCCCCCTCGTTATCCTCCCACGTTGCCTCCTGTACACAGCATGCTTGGCCCCATCCGGAGGTGGAGCTGTCTGCAGGACTTTTCCTTGAAAGGCCATGTCCCCCTCAGGACCTTGGGCCCCAGGACGCCGGCGCATGGCCTGACTTGAGCATTTCCCATCCCTGGCCCAGCCGCTACCCACACGGAGTAGATGTTTCGGAAATGACCCGGATGGACACGTGGAGCTGCTGAGAATCTGAAGGGAGCAAAGAATAAAAAGTCCATGTCCCTTTAAATTGAGCAGAAATAGCTGTGAGTGTTGTTAATTGTTTTTATTTGGAGGATGTTGGTTTTCATTTTATTTTATCTTTTAATAACTCACACTGCATGATCAGCTGGTAATTACAGCTTCCATCTCTGCCATGTGCCTCCCTGACTTGGGCTCAGAGGACGGGAGCCGTTTCATATTTAATCAGTATCTGAGCCGGAATGCTCTCGGGGGAGCGAGCTCATGTCGGGGTAGAGAGTTTAATTCTCAGTGATGTTAATTAGAATAGGAAAACTACCTGAGCCCAGAGCACAGGGCTGCTGGGGGGGCCTCCCAGGGACAAAAAAACAAGAGGCCACACCCTGCTTGACTCATCCCAGCCCAGTGCAGGCGAGCCATTGACAGGTGTCATCCCGGCCAGGGACACAACGAAATCAACTATCCCTCCAAAGCCTCTGTGCCTTCGCCAAACTGGACAGCTACTGGTGGCCTGCAAGCCCCCTCAGGGGCTTTCTGGTGTGAGGGGAGCATGAGGGATCCTAGTGGGAGATTAGGGACATTTCTGGACAGTCAGCCCCATGCCCTCTGCAGCAGGGACAGGACCTTTCCCTGATCAACCACCACCTCCCTCTCTCTGTCCTCACCTGCCGGCCTGGGGGCTGCTCCCTCCAGCAGAGGGAGAGGAAGGACCCCACCCGCTGGCCTGAACCATCACTACACACACGTTTTCACTTCCTGGAACATCACGTCCTCTCCTTCTTGGAACGCGTCACATCCCCAATCCACGTTTGTTTGTGGGACTAGATGGTGAGCGTGGGAAGGCGAGGTCTGCTTTTCCCTCACCTGCCGCCCCAGCCCCTAGCGCTGTGCCCAGCACACAGCAGGTGTTTGCTGGTTGAGCAAGCGAACCGAGCGCAGAGCAAGTGAAAGGCAGTGCTCGGACCAGGGAGGGGGCAGTGCTCGGACCAGGCCAGCGCCCGTGCCAGCGGCAGGTCCAGAGGTGGACCGACCCAAGCCACCGGGCCAAGACGTGCCTCAAAGTGACTTCCGGGAGCAGGGCCCTCACTTGGCTTGTGGAAATCTCACACAATCGACACGTCAGCATCCTAAGCGTGTTCCACGTCAGTGGGAGCCAGTGACACAGGACTTGGGACACGGAACGCATCTCGTGCGAGCCAAGAGGAGCCGTGGCGAGCTCAGCCTTCCAGTTTTAGTGGGTCACCTCTTTGCCGCACTAATCAGGGTTTCTCAGAAGAGCTGAGCATCCATGGAGCACCTGCTGTGTGCCCAGAGCTGGCATCTGGACCTCACACATCTGGACCATTTTCACGTCCACATCAGCCCTCCAAGGGAAGAATGGACTATCGTATCATCCCCATTGTACAGACAGGGAGGCTGAGGCACAAGAGGCGTGGCCACCTCCCCAACGCCTCATAGGTGGTAAATGTGCTCCAGAGCCGCTCCAACCCAGTTTCAACATCAGCCTGGTGACATAGCGGTCCCCTGCCCCGGGGCTTGGATGGCTGGGATGGAGGGAGGTGCCTTATTTGGAGACAAAACTCGGGGAGGCTGAAGAGAGATTGGGTGATCACTAGATGTGGGCCTGCGGGAGGGGCACCCACATGAAACGTAGGCGTGAGGATGTGATGACCAGTCTCCAGCCTGGCGGACAGTGAAGCCCCTGACAGAGCCACCCGGAGGCCTCTTAATGGGGTCACCATTCATCTCTTTCGATGGCACAGTCTGGAGGGCCTGGAGCCCGAGTGGGATCCGGCTACGCCATCCCCATCCTAAGGAATGAGGTGGACGATGGCCACAGAAGCCTGGAAACTGCTGGGGTCCCCTGGGCTCCCTTCTTCCTCCCGCCCCCACATGGCAAAGAAAAATTCCTTTGAAAATGAAGGTTTAGCTTGAAGTAAACAGATTAGTAATGGTGACGAGCTAGTGCTTTGTTAATTACATGTCCTCAATCCATTTAAACCCCGGCCTTTAATTCAGATTTATAGGAATAACTTAGATTTATAAGAATAGTTATTATGCATTAAGTACAGAAAATGCCAATTGGTTTTCATGGGCAATATTTATTGAAGTATAAAAGGGAAAATATGTAAAATCTAATTGCCCTTGAGTTTCGCTTCGGAGCTGACTGGGGAGTCAGGGGGTGGGGTGGGTACACCTCCGCTCACAACGCATTCTCATCTCTCCTGGGTCGTAATTTTGTCCTCCCCGTGCTGGTTCATTTAAATAAAAACCAGACATCACACCATGACTGAAACACACACCTGCCCACAGAGGAAGATGCTGTCTGGGGCTGTGTCTACACCAGCCTGAGAGGGAAGGACAAATAGGGGAAGGCATGGTGGAAGGAGCACTGGATGGGGAGTCCAGAGCCCCGGGCTCTAGTCCTGGCACTCACACTGACTTCTTGCAGCAGATCAATGAACCAGGAGGGCTGGGGCCGGGCGGTCTGATGCCCTTTCCGGCTCTGAAGTTAGACGGATCTGGAAAAGTGGTCTCACCTCCTGATGGGGATGGGTATTCAGTTTCCACCAGCTGTTGGTGCCATGGTGGTGACTGCCCCCGTCTCTCTCTCCCACACACCCAGCCCTGCATTCCCAGAGCTATGGCTCTTATGAACCCGAGGTGCCTCACTGTATGGCCAGGTGGCCCAGTGGGCAGGCCTCCTCCAAGTGGGCTCAGCCCCAAGATCCAGGGAGCATGAAGGAAAAAGAAATGGGAGCAATGAAGGCCAGGCTCTGGGCTGGGGGCATTCATGGTCTGGTTAGTGAAACAAGGTGCTTGGCTCCCAGGAGCCGGATTTGGGGGAGCCTGGGAGGCTGTGAAGGGTGCCTGGAAGCTGCTAGTAAAAATTTCAGTGATCATCTTTCCAACCCCCTGATTTTCCAGAGGAGACCCTCACAAGGTCCCGCGGCCAGGTAGAGACCTATTACTTGAGGGCAACATGACAAATCGCCTAACAGTACATCCCACTGCTCCCAACAACTTCCTCCCGGCGTCTCTCCTGAGTCCCAGGACAGTGGTGCAAACCACTCCTGATCCTTCCTTCTTCCGTCTCCAGGAACCAGCTCCTCTGCTCTGTCCTTTTCTCAGGATTCACGGTCAAGGTCAAGAGCCGCCTGGCAGGAGGCAGCCGCAGGGAGCATCTGGAAGCTGGGGTGGGAGGTCTGCCTCCCAGGACAGTTTCCATGATGACTACAATCATAGCCGCAGCCGTTTTTCAGACTCACTGAGAACCAGACCCTTTAACGTATCTTCTCATCGAATCCTCCTGACAGATCTCAGAGGAAGCCACTGCGATCCCCGCTAGACTGATGAGGAAGGCCAGACAGGTTCAGTGCCTGCCCAAGGTCACAGAGCTAGAAGGAGGCAGCGCAGGAGGGGACAACCCGAGCTCCTGCCCTAGGCTGCTTTCCTAACCTCCGTCCCTGCCGTTTGTCACTTGCCTCTGACTCCATTCTGTAGCTGGAATGACTTTCCCTAAGTATCGTCTAGGCCACAGCCTGCCGTTTCTCTCTGCTACCCCTGGAAGGGGTCTTGCCCTGCCTGTGTGTGCTAACGGCCTTTCCCAGTCTAGCTCTGACCCATCAGCCTCCTCGCCCGCCTCTCTCCTCTCTCACCGCGCACTGACGACGGAGCATCCCAGACAAGCTGTGGGGTTTCAGAGCCCTTGGCCTTTGTGAGCCATTCCCTCTGCCCCGACGCTGCTCCCGTCAAAGCGGACCCCTCCCTCTGCGCTCCAGCAGGGCTCACCTCACACCGGGGCTCTCAACTCGAGTCCCTGAACCCCTCTGCCTCGTGCTCTGGGTCAGGGATCAGCAAACGTTCTCTGTAAAGGGCTGGATAGTAAATATCTTAGGCTTTAAATCATATTGTCTCTGTTGCAACTTCTCAACTCTGCCAGCGTGGCCGCGTTCCAAAAACTATTTCTGGATACTAAAACATAGGCTGCATATACTTCTCTTCTGTTACAAAATATTCTTCTGTTGATTTTTTTGGTCAACAATTTACAAATTTAAAAATAATTCTCAGCTTGCCAGGCATGAGAAACCGTAGCAGGCAGGCCTGGGCTCGTGGGTCCTACAGTTTAGTAGCTGCCGCTTCTCTAAAACGTGAGCTCCTGAAGGGCAGAAACTGTGTCTCATCGCTTTGTGTCTGGGCTCTGTTGAGTGGAGGAATTGATTTACTATCAATCTGTTGGGAACACATCTGCTGAGCCCATAGTCACCCTTCACTGCAGAGAAGCCATGAGAACCACAGAGAGTGGAAGAAGAGCTGTGCTCCTCCTTTGGCCCCCTACTGACCCACCAATGCGTCCCATTGGCTGAATGTAACAGGAAGGCTGCTGGCAAAGGATTCTGGGCAATGTAGTTTTCAAGGGTCCATCCCTAGACTATGGGCTAGAGGAGGAGGAGGTGAGGATGGAGCTGGTAGCAAACAGGAAATGCCCTCTTCATCACCTTTCCGGCTCAGCATGCATCCTCTCCTTTCCACCCATATTCAGGAACAACAGCTTCCGTGTGCAAGAGCCACAGCCTCAGGTTTCCACCCAGCGTGATTAGCCCTCCCATAAAGGGACACATCCTTTCTCCTTTCCCAGAGAGGGGACACACCGAGTTCCATCAGCCACTTCCTCCAGCTCTGCGTGATGAGGATTCTTTTTTTTTTTTTTTTTTTTAGATTTTATTTATTTATTTGACAGAGATAGAGACAGCCAGTGAGAGAGGGAACACAAGCAGGGGGAGTGGGAGAGGAAGAAGCAGGCTCCCAGAGGAGCAGGGAGCCTGATGTGGGGCTCAATCCCAGGACTCCGGGATCACGCCCTGAGCCGAAGGCAGACGCTTAACGACTGAGCCACCCAGGCGCCCCAAGGATGATGAGGATTCTTACTCGAGCTCCATCTCGGTCTCGCCTGGATGTTACGTTAATGGAAAAAGTGCAGTTGTCTAGATCCTTATAAGTAGGTCCTTCCTTATTAGACCCTTATAATCTGGCTCCTAATCTGAAATACTAGAGAAAGAGAATGGGGAAACATAGATGGTGTTTTTGTCCATTTGGGCTGCTGTAACAAGATCACTACAGACCGGGGCAGCCGGGGGTGGAGGCTTATAAATAACAGAAATATATTTCTCACGGGTCTGGAGACAGGGAAGTCCAAGATCGAGGCAGATTCTGTGTCTGGTGAGGGTCTGTTTCTTGGGTCATAGACAGCTGTCTTCTCTCTGTGTCCTCACATGGGGGAGGGGTGAGGGAGCTCTCTGGGGTGGCTTTTATAAGGGCACTGATCCCATTGACGAGGATGCACCCTCCTGACCTAATCACCTCCCGAAGGCCCCGCCTCCGCACGCCCTCACACTGGGGATTAGGTTTCAACATAGGAACTTGGACGGAAACGTTCAGGGTAGGGCAAATAGCTACTAAATATATAATTATCAAGCACAGAAATAAACATATTCATAACTGCTACAATCCTTATTTCCATACTGACTGAAGGCAATGGTTATTATTCGTAACTTTCTTCTTCTACCGCCCTTTTCCTGGTCTGTTGGCCCTCAGATCATGCTATTTACCTTGTGGGTGATGTAATCCTTTTTCCTAAAAGATCCAAGCCCCGGGTGGGCCTGTCTTTATAGAGTCGAAGGTAGCCTTCCATCACATTTTACTACTGGAGACATCCCAGAGAATCTCCTGGGTTTCAAACGAAGATGCCCCTGCCCTCTTTCCCATAGCTGTGACCCCGGTCACTCTGGATAATCGGGTGCAATCACCCAGCCAGGTCAGAACCCTCCTCTTTGCCTGGGGATTCAGAGGCAGGAGCTGCCCAGATTGGCTGAGGGGCCATCTGACGCTCCTAGTTCAAAGGCACCGTTGCCGTGATTCCTAGGGGGAAACACTCTCTCCTTGGGAACTACTCTATTTTAGCCATCAAAGCCCAAATTGTGGGGACAGGAAGCAAAGGTTCTGTGATTGGGCAATTAGGTCTAATAGTGAGAGGAAACCCTCCCGCTTCCACTGCTCAAATCTTGGACCTAAGACCACGTATTGGTGGTTGATTCACATAATAGACCCCATCTCGTAGGACCCCACCCAGAACTGGCAAGGTGTTCTCATCGAACCATCGGTAGGCCATTCTCCCATTCAATCCGGGTAGCTGCTTCGGGAGGGGGGGAAGCACGGCATGCTATGAATTCCACAGATACGAGCCCCTGGCTCATGTCTTGTTCTGGAAAATCAACTCCTTAAAAAAAGCAATGCTGCATAGGACAGCATGGTAGTAAGTCAGGTGTCCTGTAGATCCATAGTTAGACGAGTTGACAGAAACATTAGTTTCTAATTCATCCGTTCTGGTGGAAGAGATAAAAAGTAATCAGCCTGCCACCAGGTGGCTAGCTGGTCACCCCAGGTAATGTGGCCGTATTAAAGCTTCGGTGTTAGATTCCGATATTGAAAAATTGGGCTTTCGGTGGTTGCAGCTAGATTAGGCTAGGGCGAGAGGAGTTCGTGTTTCTCAGCTCGTGCACAGCATCGGTCCTTGCCACCACGACCGTGGCACCTGGGAGCATTACAAGCACGTGAGAGTCTGCAGACACGGGCTGGGTCACAGCCACGGGATGGCCGTCTCGTCAGCTGCTTCTCGGGTGTGTCTTTTGCATAAGCGTCCTTTGTAGACTCTGCCACCACCAAAGACCCACATGCCTAACTCTTCGCCAAATCTCCCCGTCGCCGGGACCCCCATCTTGTGATTTCCCTAACCACCAGGCTACATTTTAGACCGAGCCCACGGGTCAAGGGAGATCGCTGCCTCTGGCCCTCTGTCCACTCAAGCCAAGTGAATAGACGGACGTGCTGCTTGAAGCTCCCATCCCCGACAGAGTGTCCCTTCATTTCTGCCTTTCAGGGACACTCCTGGGTGGGTCTGTGGCAGCCATCCCTGTGTGTCATCGACACTTCAGGTACCATGACATTTCCTGGATCAAAGGTCCAGACGGCAAAACATCTTGCACGGCAGGCTGGCCCCACCGTGGCCCCTGTCCCTGCTGTGTGCCCCACTCCCCGTGGACAGCTCCACCTGCTGCCGAGTCATTCTGAGTGGAAGCAGTTGGGGCAAGACACAGACAGTTTTCTCTCTTTATGAATGACATAGCCCCAGATTCCCCATACCACTGGACTCTAGAAACTTCTCCAAACTGACAAGCCACTGAATATCCATGGGGTTGTTTCCCATCCATCCACCATGCACACACCTTAGTAAGGCCCGTTTGGTACTTTCTACTTCCCGACGAACATTCCCGATCAGCAGGATGGCATTCACCTGGCGAATCAGCATGACGTTCCCTGAGACACCAGAATGACCAGGGTGACTCAGACGAGATTGAGACTGATCCAAAGAGTTGACAGAGCCCTGACACAAGCTAAGCTCGGCTGTCTTGTCTTCTGGGTTCGAGGGAACCACTCCTGGTGGTGATTGGCAATTAGTACACGGCAGCGAGCATTTGCCAGCTTGGGAACAGCAAAGGGCATCAGAAACAGTGTTTCTTTCCCAGGGGCTAGAGGTCGTGTTGACCTTGACGAGCAGCTGCAGCTCCGCTCACCAGCTGATTCATTCTGTTGAATGAATATTGAAAAATTGGGCTTTCGGTGGTTGCAGCTAGATTAGGCTATGGTCATCCGCGGCTATTTGCTGAGCTGGAGATGCTGCCTGCACAGGCCACACCGGTAAGTCAAACGGGTTGTGATTGGAATTACCACCTGTGAGTGTCTGTTATTATAGAATCTTCAAGAAACGAAGGTTAGTTTCCTCTGATGGCAGAGGGAAGTTGCCTTGATGACCAAGAAGGTCTCAGGGAGCTGTGCACGGCAAGACATTCAGGTTCCTCCCCATTCTCACACTTATTCTCAGGGACCCTCTGCTCTCAAACAAATGCCCTAAATTCTACACATGAAAACTGCCAAAGCTGTGAGTCCAATTTACATTGTAATTCTGGAATGCACACGAATGAATTTGGGGTCTGATTTCAGCCATATTTGATCTATGGCTCCCAAAGAGAAGAGTCATCATAGAAGGTCCCTAGTTCTGTGACCTGGCTTTGAGCTGATGCTTTAGACCCCCGAGACTGTGAATTTCCATCTCTAAATTCTTCGGTACAGTCATCGGCCATAGGTAACAACCGCGCCCCACGTTCCTTGTGTATCGTCACGAAAACCACCATAACCATCAAGTTAGCACCAACTGGTTCTACATAAGGTTTTGCCCTCAGCTGGCACTGCACCCCACACAGCAACATCATTTAAGCAATTTTGGGAATTTAAGAAATTTAGATGCCACTGCATCTAGGGAGTCCCGGGATCCCATTTTTCACAGTCCCCGACAATCGACACTGAAGTCCCATTCTTGATGGGTTGTTTCCTACAGTCACTCCTGGGGCCAAGTGCTGTCACCTTCAGGGTTCATTCTGGGAAACCAGAGGAGAAATTCCAAGTGCAGGAGATTGGATTCAGGGAACTGCCTATAATGGTCTTAAAAGAGCTGGCGGAGTAAAAGGAGAAGATGAGGCAGCCTGAGGTCAGATGCTTCTGGAAGCTGCTGTCACCCAAGGGACGAGGTGCTTCCCACAGGTCTCAGGACCTCGCTTCCCGCTGGCTCCAGGGGTGGTCTGTGCCACTGCCCCTGCTGACCCCCTAGTTGCCAGAGCCACCCGCACATGGAGAGAAGCACCATAGAAGCGGGAACATCTTCCTTTTGGATATGCCGGAAGAAAGAGAGAGAAGGAACACCCAATGGCACCTCCTCTCCGTGCGCCTTCCAGTTTTCCTCCAGGCCTCCCTTCGATCGCAGGTAACTTCAAGCCAGGTGACAAGGTTAGCCCGGTATCTGTTGGCAGCAGAGGTCCAGAGGACGCAGGAGAGCAGGAATGGAGGGATGAGATACTTCAAATAGGCAAATGATGTGCCCCGTGGTTCACGGCTTGGATTTTTATATCAAAAATGAATACGTTTGAAAACCAGCTCTGTTTACTAGCTGTGTGACCTTGAGCAGGCACTCAACCTCTCTGAGAATCAGTTTCCCCATACGTAAGCTGGGAGATAGGAACATCCGCTTCCCAGGGTCACTGTACGAGGACTGAATGAACTCAGCTATGTAAATACCCACCAGACGGGGAAGCCTCAGAGATAAGGTGGGTTTGGTTCCAGACGCTGCAGGAATGGGAGTATTGGAATAAAGCACGAACGAATGAATTTTCTGGTTTCCCAGTGCATATACAATTATGCTTACACCGTACTGGGGTTGGTAAATGTGCAATAGCAGCATGTCTAGAAAAGCCATGTACGTGCCTTAATTAAACAATACTTTATTGCGAAAAGAAACGCTCATCATCATTTGAGCTTTCAACGAGTTGTCATCTTTTTGCTGGCGGAGGGTCTCGCCTCAAGGTAGATGGCTGCTGACGGATGGGGGTGGCTGGGGCCGAAGCCTGGGGTGGCTGGGGCGGTTTCTTAAAATAAAACCACGATGACGTTTGCCGCATCGATGGACTCTTCCTCGCAGGAATGATTTCTCCATAGCTCTGCGGCGTGCGATGCTGTTTGATAGCGTTTTACTCCCAGTAGAGCTGCTTTCAGAATTGGAGTCAATCCTCTCAAACCCTGCTGCTTGATCAACTCAGTTGATTTGATATTCCAAATCCTTTGTTGTCGTTTCAACCCTCTTCACAGCGTCTTCACCAGGAGGAGATTCCTATTTAAGAGACCACGTTCTTGGCTCGTCCCTAAGAAGCAACACCTCGTCTGTGGGGGTTTTATCATGAGATCGCAGCCGTTCCATCACATTTTCAGGCTCCACTGCTCATTCCAGCTCCCTTTCTATGAACGCCACATGCACTTACTTTCTCCATCGAAGTCTTGAACCTCGCAAAGTCACCCAGGAGGGTGGGAATGAACTTCTTCCAAAGTCCTGGGAGTGTTGATACGTGGACGGCTTCCCATGCATCATGGATGTTTTTGATGGCATCTAGAATGGCGAATCCTTTCCGGAAGGTTTTCAATTCACTTTTCCCAGATCCACCAGAGGAATCACTCTCTAAGGCACGTACAGCCTTATGAAATGTATTTTCTGAACAATAACATTTGAAAGTCAAAATTGCTCCTGGATCCATGAGCTGCAGAACGGATGTTGTGTTAAGCAGGCACGAAAACAACATTAATCCCGTACCTCTGCATCTGCGCTCGTGGGTGACCAGGTGCATTGTCAAGAAATAATAATATTTTGAAAGGAATCATTTTTTCTGAGCAATAGGTCTCGACAGTGAGCTTAAAATATTTAGTAAACCATGTCATAAACAGATGGGCTGTCGTCCAGGCTTTGTCGTTCTGCTGACAGAGCACAGGCAGAGTAGACTGAGCACAATTCTTAAGGGCCCTAGGATGTTCGGAATGGTAGACGGGCACTGGCTTCAACTTAGTCACCAGCTGCATTAGCCCCTAACAAGAGAGCCAGCCTGTCCTCTGAAGCCGGGCACGGACTTCTCCTCTCCAGCTATGAAAGTCCCGGATGGCATCTTCTTCCAGTAGAAAGCCGTTTGGTCTGCACTGAAAACCTGCTGCTTGGCGCAGCCGCCTTCATCACTGACCTGAGCCAGGTCTTCTGGAGAACTTGCTGCAGCTTCTCCATCAGCACCTGCTGCCTCCCCTTGCACTTTTAAGCTATGGAGACGGTTTCTTTCCTTAAACCCCATGAACCAACCTCTGCCAGCTTCAGACTCCTCTTCTGAAGCTCCCCCCCCCCCCCAGCCTTCACAGAATTGAAGAGAGTTAGGCCTTGCCCTGGGTTGGGCTTTGGCTTCAGGGAAAGTTGGGTGGGGTTGGATCGCCTATCCAGACCAAACTCTCTCCATATCGACAATGAGGCCGTTTTGCCTTCTTATCATTCATGTGTTCCCTGGAGTAGCACTTTTAATGTCATTCAAGACCTTTCCTTTGCATTCACAACTTGGCTCATCGTTTGGCACAAGAGGTCTCGCGTCTGGCCATCTTGGCCTTCAACATAGCTCCTCGCTAAGCTGAATCATTTCCAGCTTTTGATTTAAGTGTGAGACCTGTGACTCTTCCTTTCCCTTGAACACTTAGAGGCCAACGTAGGGTTATTAATGGGCCTAATTGCAGTACTGTTGACTCTCAGGGACCAGGGAGGCCCGAGGAGAGGGAGGCAGGCAGGGGAATGGCCGGTGGGTGGAGCAGTCAGAACACACACAGCATGTATCGATTAAGTTCCTTGTCTTATGTGGGCACAGTCTGGGGTGTCCCCCCAACAACAAAAAATTACAATAGTAACATCAAAGATCACTGATCACAAATCACAATAAAAATATGATAATAATGAGGAAGTTGGAAATATTCGCGAGATTACCAAAATGTGACACAGAGACACCACGCGACCAATGCCATGGGGAAAACAGCGCTGAAAACTTGCTGGACCCCTGGTGGCCATAAGCGTCCACTTTGCAAAAACCACAGTATCTGCAAAGCACAATAAAGAGAAGCACGATAAAATGAGGTCTGCCTGCATTTTCCTCGATGACCTTGAACCGGTACCTGAAACTCTCTGGGGCTCTGTTTTCTCATCTGTTAAATGAACAAGGCTGGACTAGAGGCTCCCTAAAGTCCTTCCAGATCTGATGAGCTGGATGCCTGTGAATCACCCCTTCAATGAAGTGAACAGATTGGGGCTGGCAGGAGGGGTAGAAGGAGGATCCGGCTGCTGGGACGGAGCCCGGGGGAAGGGCCGAGGGGCGGGAGGAGGCTGTTATTGTGCCCGGGGCTTCTGGCTGATGCACTTTGCTGGAGAGTATGTTCAAATAACAAATAGATCATACTTCAGTGCCCTTAATGTGTCTTAGAACTCTTGGCTAATATCGCCCCTGGCAACGACCACTGTGGTCTCTGTTCTCTTTGATGCCCACTCTCAATACTGCTCAGACGACAGGAGAGGGCCTGCTGCGGCGGGTTCTGCACCCCGGGGAGGGCAAAGCGAAGCAGCCTTGTATCAGAGCCATCAGGAAGAGTGGGTCTGTACACTCTCAAGCTGCCCGGCTCTCTGAGCTTTAGGAAGTCTTCCTGGCTGGGTCAGAATCACGAGCTGAGGCCAATTCGGGCTCTGGTTTAGGGGCTGGCTGAGTGGTGAAGAGCCTGATGGCTGGCGGCGTGGGGCTCCCGAGTCAGGCAGAGATGGAGTTCAGGTTCTGTTTTGCAGTGCGCTGACTCACGTCACTTATCGACTCCTCTGAGACGGGGCTTTCTCATTTGTTAAACTGGAACGGTGATAGCTACTGTTTGTGCTCGCTCCGTATCTCCTCCCTCTGTCTGGTAACTGGAGCCCCTCCACCCTGTTTTAAAGGAGATACTCATCCCCACTATTTCGACCACACAACTCTGATAGGATTGCCCAGCCCGGCCCTTACCCTATCTCCTTAGATGGGAGTGAAAGGCCCAGGCTGGACTAATGACATGATAGATTCCAAGAGTGAGCAGATGACCAATCTGGTTCCTTTCTGGGATTGTATATACGGAGATTGGGAGACCACAGCTCTCCCTTCCCTCTAGAGGCACCAAGTGGGATGACATGAGCTTGATGGTTCTAGTTCTCCCTTCTCTCTCTGCTTCCTTTTGAAGGTCCAGCCGCAAAGGAAGAAAGAGGCCTCCACCCAAAAAGAAGTCCAATGATTAGAGGGAAGGATGGAGGGAGGGAGGAAAAGAGAGAGAGAGAGAGAGAAAGAGAGAGACCCAACTGGACTTCCCTGGCTGGTTGAGCCAGTGTGAGTTGGGTCTCCATCATTTCAAAAGAATTCTGACCGATACACCTACTTCTCTGGTATGTTGTTAAGATTAAGTGAGATCATTTAAGCAAAGGGCTTCAAAGAGCTCATAGTGCATGCTCAGTAAACACTGGCTCTTTCTACTGTTGCTCCTACAGTCTCTATCTGTCTCATCCGACTCTGGCTGGAGAGCTGCTGTGACACATGACCTTTGCCCCTGGTGTCGCCTTTGCCCCAAACACTCCTCCCAGCTCTTGGCACAGCCTCTTCTCATCATTCAGGTCTCAATGCACATGGCCTCTCCCCGAAGGGCTTCCCCTGGCCACCCGAAGTTGGCCTCCTCATCACTCCCCAGGGCACTTCCCACTCATCTCAAGCTTCAGAGCTCACTCGCTGGTGGTGTGTTTGTTGTCTGCCTCCCCTAGCAGACTGTGAGCTCTCAGAGGGCAGGAACCATGTGGATCCTGTCACCTCCGTGTCCCCTGAGCTAAACACAACACGTGACACGTGCTAGGCACGTACAACAGTCAGCCTTTGCTGTGTAACAAACTACCCCAAAACTCAGTGTCGAGAACAACAGCAATTTACTCTGAATCAAGCTTCACAGATTGGCTGGAGCTCAGTTCCCCAAGATGGGGCTTAGGGCGCTTGGGTGGGTGGACACGCTTCAAGCTGCAGTTCTGGCTGGGCTGATCTCCTCGCTGTGTACTGGGCTCAGCCTGTCACGTGTATTGCTAAGCCAGGGTTCACGGAAACCCCGCCACATCAAGAGCCAAACTAAGCCTGGAGCACACCAGGCGCTCACAACCTCTCTCATCCCTGGGACCCTGGACCAGGCTGCTTTCCCAAAGCCTGTGCCAACCAGGCTCAGCCCCACCAAGCCCCACCACCCCCGCTGCTCCTGGCCTGAGTCAGCGGGAGCCCAGGAGCCCAGAGCCCCAGCAAGAAAAAGGAAGCACATTTAAGCCCTAAGCTCACCTCCTTCTCTTTCTCTGGGGTGAGAAGAGGGCATCTGCCCAGGAATGTCATTTCTTGCTCCATTCAAAGTGAGCACTTCATCTTTGTGGGGCCCTGCTTATTCTCTGAATGCCCCTGGTTTGAAGGGAGCTGGAGCCTCCCTGAGACCCCACCCCCGCTCGCCCCTCCCCCTCGCCTCTCCTCCCCCACCACTGCCTCGCCCCGCACTGCAAGCCCCCTTTCTTTGCCCAGCCCATTTCCCACAGTCCTCGCTTCATTTTCCACCCTGCCCTGTCTGCTGCCCGTACCCCCAGCTCCCTCTTGCTTCTAGAATCCTCTCCCCTCGCCTCCTCCTCCTTCAGATCTGTCTTGAGAACCAGCTGGCTGCTGCGCAAAGATAAGGATTCTTCTGAGAACTTGCCAGAAAAGGGCACTGGAGAACCCCTGCCTTTGACTGAACCAACTCCTCCCGGGAGGATTGACAAACTACTGGCTTGGAAGGAGCCTAGGCCTGTCTGGGCTCCGGGCCCCCCTCATTTTGCTGATGGGGAAACTGAGGCAGAGAAATCATGATAAATAGCCACTCGCGTTGGAGCTTTTCAGAATCGCAAAGATTCCCACGTCCGAGAGTGTCCCCTGCTTCCTGGAACCCTATGGGAACCCTGTGAGGCTGGCCGGACAGATCTTACTGTCTTTCCGATTAATGGAGGCCCAGAGAGGGGAACTGACCACCCCAGGGTTGGAACCAAAGCAAGAGGCAGATTTTAGACAAGAGTGAGTCCCCCTGTTATTCTCCCCTCGCCCACACTTGCCCTGGCCTAAGGGGTGGAGAGGAGACAGGAAGCCAGAGCCTGTCTCCCGTCAGTGGCCATCCCCTTGGTGCCACCCTTCCCCGCCCAAACCCGGTCACTGTGGTCATCTGCTTTCTCCATCCCTCCATCTTCACCTCCAGCCCCACGTTGTTGAGGGTGGGCCGGGCCAGGGCTGTCCCATGCCCGCAGTAGGGTGTGGAGAGCGTGGCTGGACGCATTGGCGTCTGATAAATGTGCACATGGTGGGGTTAGCCCGAGCTGGCGGGAGCCCAAGGACTGAGAAAGCCTTTTCATGAAAAATAAAATGCATCTAACCCTTCCTCCTACTCGTGCCCTATCTCCGGAGCGGGAAGCCTGCCCAGGAACGCGTCATTTTCTGTTTATCTGTAAGCTGAGCAACCTCTGCTGACGCCAGCATCACCCCTCCCTCCAGGGTCCCTCCCTGTTCTGCTCCCCCTTCCCTCACCCTGGCAGACTATCCCAGACCTCTGCCCTTCTGGAGCGCTAGCTCCTGGCCCCTCTGTTGCCGCTGGTCATCTGGCCTCCACCAACACTGTGGAAACGGAGGCAGAAGAACACACTCCCAGTCTCCTTACCTACTATTCTTAGCCGGCTTGGGCAGAGAGGCCCTGTCCTCGTGGAAGGCTGTCCTTCTGGTCATCTCTGGACTCCCTTCTGGCAGGGGTGTCTGTAGGGGTGCAGCTATCTCCAACATCCTGTCCCTCTCCCTTTCTCTCCCTTTTCTTCAGATCATCCCCTCCAGTGGCCCAAGGCTTCTCCGTGTACATACAAGCCGCCCAAAGCTTTTCCATCCTCGGCCTAGAAACAGATCTTGTGAACTCTCCTGGCCCTCAAGCCACTTCTCTCTTCCCATCAGCAACAAGTGTCTGAAAACAACATCCTGCCTTTCATCCCACATCCCACGCTGTCCAGCTGCCTGGAAAAGCCATTCTGCACACCTGCTTTGGCTGAAAACTCGTACCGGATCTTCAAGGTCCACTCAGACGTGTCCTTTCCTAAAACCCTGCAGTAGATGCTGTCCTCAAATGTCTCCTCCACTCTTCTTCTTTGCCTGTGGGCTTTCTCTGTCATCACAACACCCAGGTGGAGGGGATTTACATCCCACTGGGGCAGGGAGGGGGGCAAGATGGTGCGGGGCAGTGGATAAAGGCTTTAGCTTCCCAGCCACCAGGAGGATGGTCCTGAGATGTCTTCATGCAGCTCCTTAGAGTTCCCCAATGCGGCTGAGCCCACTGACCACAGAGGCAAACACTCAGCAACGCTACCTTTGCGGCTTTTCTACCCTCCTTGTGTCATGCTTCACACTTCCTCACTGGGCTCCCTGAATCAGCCCCCAGATGAAGTACCAGGACTCGAGCCCATGTCTTGGTCTGCTTTGGGGCACCCACTCGAAGATAGACATCTTCATCACCTACCCCTTCCCAAGGGAGTTAAGGGCTCTGATGTCCATTCAGACACTTCTCATGACAGAGTCTCCCTCTGGGGCAAGACTGGGTTCCCTGAGGCTAAGGGGGTGTCCTTGTCACCCAGTGCATTAGTCCAGCAATGAGATGCTCAATAAATGTCTCTTAAGAGAATGAGAAAGTGAATGAATGCATGAGCGAATGAATAAAAATAGTTGTGTCTCTAGGGTATCTAAGCTGGGCGTCTGCTGGAAGAGATTCATTCCCATGTGTCTGGCCCTGCCAAAGCCAGCCTTCTCCTACCACATCAAAAGGTCTATAAACTGCACCCCTGGCACCCCCAAAGCCTTCACTCTGCCACCCCATTCCACTGTTCACAACAACCATCTCCGTACAGTCAGGACATCCTCCTGCTAGGAAAAGTCTCCAGACTCAGCAGGACGTTCCAACTCCAGTTAAATAAAGGTTAAAGAACTGAGTAAAATGCTATTATAATGTGCTAGAATTCAATGTCGCCTCCCAGAAAATGTCACTTGGGAGAGATAGATTTATCCCAGCTGGACTCCAGGGCTCATTCAGAAGCCCTCGGACAACCACCTGTTCACAGCTGATGAGAGCAGCTCCAGGGAATGGTAATTTCTACACATCAATTTATTGAGTCCACATGCACGGGTCGGGGTTTCTAGCAGGAGGGATTAAGTCATCGTAGGGGAACTGAAGTAGCTGCTGCCAACAGACATCAGCTGAGTGGCACAGACCACATCTGGCTTTGACGTCCCTGGGGGGGGGGTAGTCTAAGCACATCCAGAATATCTGGGTCTCAACACCCTGGGCCAGTGAAAGAACATTCTCCAGAGGAGGAGACTGAGGCCACATACATTGAGTCATTGGCGGACCCGGGACTCTGAGCTCCAGTAGCTGAGACCGGAGACCTCAGACTCAGATAGCTCCTGCCCCACCCATGGCTTCCCTGAAGAGCAGACTAAGGAAGAATCATGGTGAAAAGACAAACAAACCCTGGACGTGTTTCTAGCCTGTGTGACGGATGGCGGGGAGAGACCTGGTGCTGGCCTCCCCGCCAAATTCCTTCCCTTCTCTTGGTCTGTTTTCTCCTCTGTATCAGGAGCAGGTTGATGACATCTGACGTTTTTCTACTTCCAAAAATAGGTTACTCTGGGCCTCAGTTTCCTGTCTTTCAAGTGGGCATGATGTTCTACTTCCCCAAATGCTGTGAGGGTCATAAGAGCATCAGAAGCTCATTGGTGTAGTCGTGTGAAATCAGTCCTGACACAGGAGGTCATACCTCACACAGCAGCAAAGCGATGCTTGGAGGAGTGTGGGGCCACATTTGAGCTGCTGCAAAGGGGAAACTGATGTGTTGGTTCCCAGATAAGAAGCTCCAGACCAAGGAAAGTGGTCTTAGGCTGGACGATAGTGCTTGAACTCCTTGAGATGTTCCCTATAAAATGAGGGAGATTTTAAAGGCAAAATCCTCTTTGCTGCCAGAGCAAACTGGATGGAATCACAGACCTCAGGCTGTCTGTGCAAGGAGACTTGGAAGTTCTGGGCTGTGGTCAAAGACCTGGGGTGGAGGAAGGGGAAAAGGAACTCAAAGGAGGAGGGGCAAGACAAGGACAGCCTCCTTTCTTGATGCAAAAATGCCAGAAGTATGACCTCTCGGGTCAGAAATGACTGAAACCAAATGCTGGATCCATCACTCATTAGTTAAATGACTGAGGGAAACTCACTCAACTTTTCTAAACCTCAGTTTTCCATAGCTGTGCAGTGGAAGATGAGATTGGCACCGTGGTCTGGCGATGTTCTCAGCAGCACACCCAGCCCAGGTCATTTTTAGCAGTGGTTACAATAGCATCAGGAGTAGTTACTATAAATCTACAAAGTGGTGTGTTCTCTAAGGAAGGGAGGCAGAAATTATCCCACGGACAGTGGGGACAGGAGGAGAAAATGCCATGGTTTTGGAGAAGAGCAAATAGGTTGGCCAAGCTGAGCAAAATCTGGTGTGGCACAGAGAAGCAGATCATGCAAGTGAAGGAGTGCAGTTAACAACGTTTGATTATGTTAATGATAGCAGGAATTATTCATATCGGTCCAACAGCAATTATATTAGTGGCAAGAACAGTTATGAATCCGTGTTCTAATGGTGGCTATAATGAGTATTGTAATAAGAAGCTGAAGGCAAATTCCATCTAGTAGATGAATCAAGAAGAAATTAAAATGGAGAATTACGAGTGAATCATTGTTCTGTGTACAACTGCAAAAAAAAATGGGTGAAAATGTTAGAGCAATGGGAGAGGGGAATTCAGATGGTTCAGCCTGACTGTGAATGATTACCCATGAAGCTAAGAAAGTGAAATAATCATTCCCAAAATTCCACAGAGGGGAGTAGTGGAGCCTAGACCCAAACTTAGTTCTGTCTGACACCAAAGCTCCATCCATTTGTCAAAGTTGATCAACTTTGAGTCTTTGTCTATGACTGGCTTCCCTTGCCCAGCAAGAAATGGACCCAGAATGGCTCAGGAAAGAGGGGTGTAGACATCCAGGGTGAGATTCCCCTCAAAGCTGATTGAGCTATATAGGATATATACCCAGGACCTATGGTTTTCAAAACTAGAATGCAGAATTATTTTTAAAATGGGGGCAAAACCCACATACATTGCCATAAGGAAGTTGTAAAGTCCTCATATTATGGGGGTCATTACTAGAAGTGCCCTTAGAAATCATAACGTGAACCCCTTCCTTTTAAAGATGAAGGATTGGAGATTCAGATGGTGAATATAACTTGCCCAAGGTCATGGTGTGAGCAAATGGTAGGAGTTTCATAAATTCATATTTTTCTGAACTTCCTCCAGTGTTTTCCCCGTCATGGCTTGATGACATTCTCTGCACATTTGTAAATATGAAGCGGTCTAGATAACAAGCTGAGTAGATGCAATGAGCGATGTTTCCCACGTGTCTTGACACCATTAGCCAGAAGATACCAGGTTATCTTCCTGGGCCTGACAGTACAGTAGCTACCCTCCAGCTCTTCCTCAGTGGGGTGTCTCTGTCCGTGGTACTGAAACAGTGTTAACATTTCAAGAGATGTATTCTCTTCATAATTTCCCTATTCTGTCCTCACACTGTGAAAAATGAATGGAGAGTAGAGGGGCTGAGTACTACTGAGGATTAGGGAGTGAGTTGTTTTTCTTTTTAGTCAATTCTATTGCATTATAATTTACAGGCATTAAAAATGGACACACTTTAAGTGTACAGGTCAATAACTTTTGACAAATCTATACACATGTGCTTACACTATTCCAGTCAAGATATAGAAAGTTGTCTCATGCCCCTTGTCTGTCAATCTCTTCCCACCTCTCTCCATCCAGTATGGTAAGATATGATGGGGCAGAACAGGCATAAGGGATGGTAGGACCATGGGAGGGGAACATGCCTGTCAGAGAAATCTTCCTGGGGAGAAGGAACTTTAATCTAACACGTGTAAGTGTCGGCCAGGCAAAGAGGTGGTGGAGGAGAGAACTCCAGGGCTGTATTCTGGCTTGGTGTTACTCATGTATCTAACTACTTTTAGCTTTGTAATTCTGAATGAGAAGAATACTTATTTAACTCTCTGCAATCACATCCCACTTGGATGCTATTAATTTCAAGCCATCCAAGCTCACAGCTTTGTTTATGAAAATAACAGCCAACCTTTCTTCCCAAGGACCAAGTTTTATTCTTCAGTGGCTACACCAGGGAGGAAAGGAGTAAAAACAACCCCATCTACCTTCTGCCTAGGGAGAGGGGGATTGAGCTGGTCTGCTGAAGAGTAGAGTAAGTCACCTTTGTCACCACAGACCCTAAAAGTCTTTTGGAAAAACAGACCCAAAGTGGTTCCTGAGAAATCTGAAAAGGTTTTAGATACGTAAGTACCCATATGCACAAAACATACACATAGAAGCACATGGACATGGTTACCCATAAGCAGATGTACATTCCCACATTCACACATAGCCATACACACACAGATGCACATATGTATGTGTACCCTTCATGTCACAAATGGAGCATTTCATGATGTGATCCTGCTTCCCCAGCTCCATAATCTGTTAGCTCCAGGTAGGACTGAACCATAGGAATTTGATAAAGTCATTAATTGTGAGTTTGGGCCGTCACTTCTACTTGAGTCCTTTAGGTTCCTCATCTATAAAATAGAGGTAGGGATAGGAGTGGGTGAGGGTAGGGTTTGAATTGGTTGATTCCTTAAGGACTTTGAGCACTCACATTGCAGGGGTTAGGATTTCACCTGTAAAAAGATGACAGTAAAATCTTCCTTGGGGAGTTGCTGGAGGATTACATGTAAAGTGTTAGGTATAGTGCAAGGTATGGTCAGTCTTTTTAATCTTAGCCATTCTAATAGGTGAATTTTCATATCTCACTGTGGTTCTAATATTCATTTTTCTTTTTTTTTTTTTTAAGATTTTATTTATTCATTTGACAGAGAGAGAGACAGCCAGTGAGAGAGGGAACACAAGCAGGGGGAGTGGGAGAGGAAGAAGCAGGCTTCCAGTGGAAGAGCCTGATGTGGGGCTCGATCCCAGAACTCCAGGATCACGCCCTGAGCTGAAGGCAGACGCCCAATGACTGAGCCACCCAGGCGCCCCTCTAATATTCATTTTCCTAATGAATACTGTTGTTGAGTATATTTTCATATGCTTATTTGCATCGACTTTGCTATATCTGCTTTGGTGAGGTATTTGTTTAAATTTTTTGACCTTTTAAGAATGAGTTGTTTGTTTTCTTCTGTGGAATTTTGAGAGGTCTTTATATATTATGGATGTATGTCTTTCAGCAGACCAGACTTGCAATTTTTTTTTTCAGTCTGTGGCTTATCCTTTCATTCTCTTTAAAGGTGTCTTTCAAAGAGTGGATTTTTTTTTTATCTTGATGAAGTCTGATTTATCAGTTTTTTCCTTTTTGAATTGTGCTTTTTGAAGTTATATCTAAGAAATCTTTGCCTAGGCCAACATCATAACATTTTTTTCCTATCCTTTCTTCTGAAGATTTATAGTTTTATGTTTTACATTTAGCATGGATCAAAGTTCTCTCTCTATCTCTGGATATACAATTGTCCCAGAATTATTTGTTGGGAAAATCTGTTGCTTTTCAGCTGAATTGTTTTACTCATTTAAAAAAACAATCAGTTGTCTGTATGTGTGTGGGTCTATTTCTAGTCTCTATTCTATTCCCTTGATCTATTTGTCATTCCTGATGCCAACATTACATTGTCTTAATTACTTATTGCTTAATTATGATGTCTTGAAACCAGGTACCGTTAGTCCTCCAACTTTGTTTTTCTCTTTTAAAGTTGTTTGGAAAATTCTAGGTTTTTTGCATTTATCTATAGATACTAGCATCAGTTTATTAATAGCTGCAAAAAAAGCCTGCTGGCTCTCTGATTGGTATTGACTGAATCTATATAATAATTAGGACAAAACTGATGGTGTTTTGTAGTTTTCAGTATATAGGACTTGTACATATTTCGTCAGATCTGTCCTTAAAAATTTCATATATTTTTTTAAAGATTTTATTTATTTATTTGACAGAGATAGAAACAGCCAGCGAGAGAGGGAACACAAGCAGGGAGAGTGGGAGAGGAAGAAGCAGGCTCATAGCGGAGAAGCCTGATGTGGGGCTCGATCCCATAACGCTGGGATCACGCCCTGAGCCGAAGGCAAACGCTTAACCGCTGTGCCACCCAGGCGCCCCAAAATTTCATATTTTTATGCTATTGTCAATAGTATTGTTTTTATAATCCTTATTTCTTTTTTAAAAGATTTTATTTATTTATTTATTTATTTATTTATTTATTTATTTGAGAGAGAGAGAGAGAGAGAGAGAGAGAGAGAGATTATGAGCAGGAAGAGGGGCAGAGGGAGAGGAAGAGAATCCCAAGCAGACTCTGCAATCAGTATGCAACCTGACGCAGGGCTTGATCTCATGACCCTGACATCATGATATGAGTTGAAACCAAGTCGATCATTTAATCAACTGAGCCACCCAGGTGCCCCTATAATCTTTGTTTCTGATTATTTGTTGCTAGCATATAGAAACACACCTGATATTTGCATACTGATCTTTATCCTGAAACCTTGCTACACTCACCTATTAGTTCTACTACCTCTTTTTTGAATTATAAATTTCATAATTTTCTACATAAACAATCATGTTATATGTGAATAAAGGCAGTTTTGTTTTTTTCTTTCCTTACTGAGTGATTTTAATTTTTTTTCTTGTCTGATTGCACTGGCCAAAGCTTTACTATAATATTGAACAGATGTGGTGAGAACAGAAATCTGCCTTCTTCCTGATTTTAGGGGTAAAGCATTAAGTCTTTTACCACGAGTTTGATGTGAGCTCTAGGGTTTTTATAGATGTCCTTTATGGGTTGAGGGAGTTCGCTTCTATCCCTTCCTTACCAAGTTTTTCTTAGGAATGAATGTTGGATTTTGTCAAATGCTTTTTCTTGTCTTTTAAGATAATCATATAGGTCTTTCTGAATTTGTTAGTATGATGAATTACACTGATTGATTTTCAAATGTTGAACCAACTCTTCACTCCTGGCATAAGTCTTACTTAGTCATGATATATTATCCTCTTCATGTATTTGACTTATTATAATTTTGTTTAGAAATTTTAAAATTTATCTCTATGATAAATATTGGTTGTAGTTGTCTTTTCTTTGACAGGTTTTGGTATAAAGGAAATGCTGGCCACAAAACATGAGTTGGAAAGTATTCACTCATCTCCATTTTGGGGAGAAGTCTTGCATAGAATTGGCATTATTTCTTCCTTAAATGACTAGTAAAATTCACCTGTGAAGCCATCTGAAGCAGAATTTTTCTTTAGGGAAAGACTTCTAATTTCAAAATATATTTAGTAGATTCACAACCTTTCACATTATTTATGTCTTCCTGAGTGACTTTTGTTAGTTTATACCTTGCAAGGAATTAGTCTATTTTTTCTAAGTTGTCTAATTTATTGGCATAAATTTGTTCATAATATCCCCTTAATTTTTTTTAATATCTGGGAAAGCTGTACAGATGTCGCTTCTGTCATTTCTGATAGTTGTGATTTGTGTCTTTTCCCTTTTTTCCCAATCGGTTTGGTTAGAAGTTACCATTTTTTCTGATCTCTTAAAAGAACTAGCTTCTGTTTTATTGGTTTTCCCTGTTGTTTTTCTGTTATTTATTTAATTGATTTCTACTTTGATCTTAGTTAATTCCTTTCTTCTCTTTGCTTTGGTTTTTGTTTGCTCTTCTTTTTCTAATTCATAAGACTGAATCTGGGATCATCGATTTGAGACCTTTTTTCTTTTCTAGTACAGGCCATCAGTGCTACCATAAAGGCCCGAAGTACGGATTTAGTGGCATCTCACAAATTCAATACATTGGTTTTAATTTTCATTCAGTTCAAAATACTTTCTAATTTCCCTTTTGGTTTTTTCTTTGACCTATGGGCTATCTAGAAATGTGTTTAGTTTCCAAATAGTTGGTGGTTTTCCAGGGGTCTTTCAGTTATTAATTTCTAATTCAATCCATTGTAGTTAACGTATTTGTATTGCTTGAATCCTTTTAAATTCTTTGACACCTTTATGGTTTAGTCTATGATTCATCTCAGTAAATGATTTATGTGCATTTGAAAAAAAAATGTGTGTTCTGCTATTATTTGGAGTATTCCATAATTGTCAATTAGGTCCAGTTGATTATGTTGTTTAAATCTTTAAAATCTTTTGCTATAATTTTGAATTTGTCGATTTCTCCTTGCCATTCCATCAGTTTTTGTTTCACGCATTTTGATGGTTATTAGTGGCGTAAACATTTACGATTATATATACTCCTAATGAAGTGACTTCTTTATCATTGTGAGATTATCTTGTCTCTGGTAATATTATTTTCTCTCATATAAAGTTTGTCTGATATTAATCTAGCCATTCTAGCTTTCTTTTGATTAATGTTTGCATGGTATATCTTTTTCAAACCATTTTCTTTTCATCTATATGTGTTTTCATATTCAAAGTGTTTTCTTTTGTAGATGGTATATTGTTGGGTCTTTCTTTTTTACCCAATCTGACTCTCTCTGTCTTTTAAATGACATGTTTAGATTATTAACATGCTGGGTTATTGTGAGCATGACTATATTCAAAGATAAATATCAGTTAACTCTCTCTCCACACCTCCTCAGCCATGTGTGCTGCACATCTTTTAATCATTTATACTTGACTCCCTATCATGTCCCTCTTCATGGCCCTTATTACAGTATATAATATGATATAATATATTATATGATATATTATAAATATATCATATAATAATTATATAATATATAATTATATAAAATATTAAATATATAATAATTAAATGCATATAAATAATATAATATATCTAATATATAATATAATATAATATAATATAATATAATATACGTGTAATACAATATGTACTTTCATATGATTCCTGTTTATAACTTCCCCAATTAGCAACAAGTTCCAGGGTGGAAGACACTAGTGAATGAATTAATGAATGAGTGGTGAGTAAGTGATCTCATGTTCCACGATGATTCTTCGTAACCTTATAACCCTGTACGGCACCCCAGGCCCTCTCCCTTTGCCTGTCTCCTGCTGCTCTCAAGAGAGGAACCCGAGTCTTAGAGAGGTTGGAGATGGGCCTGAGATGGCCAGCCCACTCCTCACCCCAGAACCACCCCCTGTGGTCTCCCAGCCCTGCCTTCTCCGCTCTGGCCTGTGCATGCACACACGTCCTCTCACTCTCAGCAGCCTGAGGAACAGTTCACACCCCCAAGCAGAGCAGAGCAGTGGGCTCTGGTTTGGCTCCCACCAATTGACTTCACCCTTTGAGTTTGTTCGCTGGCGGGGGACCCTTGACCATTGCCCTCTCCCCGTCTCCCACAGACACTAATGAGCAGACGGAGGAGCGAGTCCCAGAGCTTGGCTGCCCAGAGTCGCAGCCGCTGGAAAGTTAAGAGCTGAGCTTGCGGTGGATTTTTTCTCAACCTGCAGTGTAATTATGGCTCAAAATCACTAGAGGTTTTTTGTGAGCTGAGGCCTTTGTCATGCAGCTTGCAGGTTATATCTCCTCTTGCTAACTCTCTTCCTGCTGCACTAACTTGGGGCCGGGGTCTCCAGGAGGCCCTTGGGGTGGACAGAGGAACAGCAGCTGGTCCCCATCAGCATCACACGTGGTCCTGACCATGGGAGGTTAGTGCAGGAAGGTGCAGTTCCTACACTGATTGGTCAACAGCCTTACTACACTTGCTCTGTGCCAGGTCTGTCCTGGGTTCTGGGGCTGCAGGGCTGGCATGGTCATCACCCCTGCCCCGGGGGAGCTCAGTCTGGGGGCTGGTGGGTGGATCACCAATGGAGGCCCAGAAAGGGTGTGTGATTCCACTGGGCTTACAGTCAGATGGGGGCTGGGTTAGGATAGAACCCAGGATCTCTAACGCTGGGCTGTCCACCTGGGACTTGCATCCAATGTCACGCCAGTGTTAGGGGTCAGGAGATGTTTCCTGGGGGAAGATTTTCACACATAATAAGAACTGTACGTGGAGGTGGAATCCACAGAAAAGGCATCAGGCCAACCCCGCCCCATCCAGGGCCAGGGACCGCTGGCCGCTCCTTTTCCAGCTCCACCCAGTGCTGGAGTCCCCCAGAGAGGCCCTGCACCAGTGAGGAACTTTTCCCTTGAAAGTAACAACAGGGGCTCCTGGGTGGCTCAGTCATTAAGCGTCTGACTTCTGCTCAGGGCCTGATCTCAGGGTTCTGGAATCGAGTCCCGCATCAGGCTCTCTTCTCCCCTGGCGTGCTGGGAGCATGCTTCTTCCTCTCCCGCTCCCCCTGCTTGTGTTCCCTCTCTCGCTGTCTCTCTCTGTCAGATAAATAAATAAAATCTTAAAAAAAAAAAAAGTAACAACAAATGGGCTGAGCAAATGGGAATTTGCTGGTTCTGGTTCAGCCGAGGACAGCAGGCCTGGGTCTACCCAGACCCCATTTCTCTGACATTCTCTCCTTTCTGCCCTCCTCCCCATTTCACCTTCAACCCCTGGCCTCCAACACCTTCCTCCATGGAGCCAGACGAGGAGTGCAAGTGTATCTGGGAGCTCCCTTGAAGGAGAGGGGAGGATTTCCCAGACCCCCTGGCAAATATCTGGCTTTTCATTGGCCGGAACTGGGCCACATGCCCTTTCCTGAACCAATAGGGTACCAGCAGGATGGGACTAGACTGACTATTTAAACCAATCAGGCCCCACCCCTGGAGCTGGAGGTGGGTTATTCAGGCCACGTGGCTGGGAGGGGCACAGGGCAGTTCCCCAGAGGAGAGTCTAGTGGGCTTGGTGGGAGGAGGTGAGGGGGAACTGGGTATGGCGGCAAAGTGTTGGGACAGAGGCCACCCCCTGAGATGACGAGTAGCATCCAATCAATGAGAAGCCCTCCCTGCCACTCCAGTCCCACCTGCCATGTCCTACCTTATGTCCAAGCCTGCTGAGTGGCATGTAGTCCCCACAGCCCACCATGCTGGCTCATGACCCCATTCGTTTGCCCTGGCTGTGTCCTCCCGCTGGGATTCTCTTCTTCCATGACAGATCGGATCCCTATGACCCTGAGCACCACCTAATTGGATCACCCCTTGACCGTTGGTACCCACTTGCCAGCCCATCACTTGCAACACAGTCGTGGGTAGGTTTCCATGTCTGCCCTCCCCAAACAGGTGCGTGCCCACACTCACACAGCTTGTGAGTTCCTGGAAAGAACGAACTGAGTCTTCATTAATCACCCTATCCCCAACCTCTAGCCACTGCCTGGTTTAAAGAAGGGACTCAGAAAAGATCTGTTGAATGAACGAACATGCTCTTTTTGTGGAATGCCTGGCTGCCGTGTAGGTATTTGCATTTTTACAAAGGACAAAATGGCAAAGCCAAAGTGATGAAGCGCCCGTGGTAAAATTTCAGGCACCAGTGAGCTGGGCCTGGAAGCTTCTTCAGTTGTTTAGTGCCTAGGGGAGGAAGTGGCTGTCACAGCAGGTAGACGTACCCATTCATTGCTTTCCAGTGCAAAATTAGGAAAACAATCACACTGTCTCCTGAAAAACATTAATGTGTCATGGAAACAAATGCATTTCCCTTTGGCTTTCTGGAAGAGCACACTTCCTAGTCCTGTCAGGTTTTCCTGTGGTGGTTCCAGTCGACAGAACCTTCCTTCCTGACTTCTCTGTGGGCTGTGAGGGCGATGCCCTGGCGGACGCTAAGGTCATCTCAACAATCTGACCTCACAGCCACCTGCCCTCCCCGCCCTGCCTGGGGGTGAGGAGCCTAATGTTATCTGGTAGTTGAAGGAGCCAAATTCCACGGCTTAGATGTTTCCACGTGGAACGCACTGGCTTGGCTGCTTTTCCCACGCTGATCGTGGTCCATTCTGATAGCTGAGTTCCTCCCTGGTCCTCTGACAGCCCTCCCGGTGCCCCAACTCTACGCACCGCATTCTCTCTGCCCTCAAGCCCACCCCTTCCGGCCCACCCTCCACTCTGCTCCAGAGCGATCCCCAGCAGCACAAAACTGACTGGGTCGCTTCCTGTTGGAAAACCTTCCCAGGCCCCACAGTATCCTCAGGTCACAGTCCCAACTCCTTAAGCCCTGCACCAGCCATACAGAGGTTGGGGCGTTAGGCAGGTACACATCGGGCAAGCACCCACCCCCGCTCTGCACCAGCCATTCCCTCTGCCTAGATGCTTCCCTGTTGGCCTGGTGAGCTCTTACTCACTCCTCAAAACCCAGGCCCCAGCATCCCATTCTCTGCGAAGCCCTCCCTGATTCTCATTGTAAAGCTGATTCTCCCCAGCCTTATGTCTCCATCACTAAGCCTGGTTTTGTCTCCACATGCAACACCTCATTACCAATCCCCCCTCATCTGTCCCCCTACTCAACTGTGATCTTCCTTAGGCCTAACTGTGTTCCCAGCACCTGAAAGCAGATGTGTCCGGAAGAGTTTATGGAGGGAATGGACCCGTGAATAAATACATAAAATCACCACACTCCAATCCCTTTCCTACTGCCGTTGTAATAGCAGAAGTGGCAGCAGTAATTCTCTCTTTTCTGGAACACACACTACAATGCCAGGCCCCACAGTTGGCCCCTTGGCTTCATCAGTCCTGACAACTTGACAACCTTCTCGAGAGTTGGCGTGATTATTAGGTCCATTTTATAGATGAGGCACACTGAGCTCAGGGAGGTCAAGGATCCCATTCAAAGTCACACTTCGGAGGGAGTAAAGAAGCCAGATTTGAATTCAGGGATGTCTGGCTCTGACTTCTTCACTTCCTGAGGACCTACTATGTGCCAGGTGCTATCCTGTGGTCTGGGGATATAGCAGGGAGCAGAACAGGCCTGGCCCTTCTGCCTCCCTGGGATGTTGTGCTGCCCCCTCTCCCAGAGGCAGGTGGGCTCGTAAGGACCCAGTGGACAGCACTGAGGACCGAGCCACACACATGAGCTCCTCGGGCCCTCGGGGAAGCCCTCAGGAGTGGGGAATCTCAGCGTCCATTCCTGAAGAAGGAGCTGAGGTTCAGAGAAGCTCAGGGGCTCACCCACGACCGGGCAGAGGAGCTGGGAGGCGGAGCTGGGGCCCTAACACCTGATCTGTCTGAGCCTACCTCACCTCTGCCACCAGTCCTGTAGGAGTTAAGCCCCCTGACATCTTGGTCAGAGTGAATATGGACAAAGAATGAGCTTCAGGAGAACTTCAGAACAAATTGGATCATGTCATTTCCCCCATTCATACTCTGACCCAGCATCTATGAAGTCCTTCATGGCCTGGCCCCGCCCAAATCCCCACGCTCCTATCAAGTATGTCTCTCTCCCTCCTTGCTCCCTACCCCCTGCTCCTGGCAGTTCCTAGAGCAAGCCTTTCTCCTGCAGGTCAGACCTGGAATGTTCTTCTCCCTCCCCCTCTTCCACTTCCCACTGCACTCTCCACACTGCAGACAAAAACGCTTCACCCACACAAACCCAGTGACCTGGCAAAAGACAGCTTAAACCTCTCCCAAAGCCCCTACTACCCTGGGATAAGCCCCTGGGTCTTGGCACAGCCACATGGTCCCACTGGACCTGACCTTTGTCAGATTCTAGCTTCGCTCCAAGCCACAAGCTCCTTCCTGCCTCAGGACCTTTGCATAGGAAAGTTCTTCCCTTCCCTTTCCTTTTGGATTCAGTTTAAACTGAATAGAAAATTTAACAGAAAATTTATTTTTCTATTAGAGCCCAATGCAAGGCTTGATCCTACCACCGCTAGATCATGACCTGAGCTGAAACCAAGAGCTGGGTGCTAAACCAACTGAGCCACCCAGGTGCCCCTAAACTGAGTTTCTTAAGTGAGGCCTTCCCTGGATCCCAACTCAAATAAGACTCTGGTTCTTTCCCCTCATGTTCTCGCATTCCCTCCCTCCTAAGGAACATCCCAGCTTCAAATGATATTTTCATCTGTTTATCTGTTAACATTGGCCAGTCCCCTGGACTGTTCCATGTATGGGAACCGGCCACACCCTGCGGGATCCTTTGTACCTAGCACTTCGAAGACACTCGGTAAACACCTGGTGAATGAACGAGTAAACAAATTGGAAGGTCTTAAGTGTGACCCAAATATAAAAGTAAAAAATCAATAAATCAGACGTCATCAAAATTAAAAACTGTACCTTACCAAAGACACACAAAACTGAAAAGGCAGAGCATGGACCGAGCAGAGATGACCCACACACGTGTCCGGCAAAGGATTTTCATCTAAAATATAGAAGGAACTCGTCAAACTTGAGAAAATAAAGCAAACATCTTACAAAATACTTTAAAAGACGTGGATACATGAATAGCAAAGAAGTGCATGGGAAGATTCTCCACCTCAGGGGTCATTAGGGAAAATCCAAATGAAAGCTACAAGCCTGTTAGAACAGCTAAAACCCAGGGGCGGCTGGGTGGCACAGGGTGTGATCCCGGTGTTGTGGGATCGAGCCCCACATCAGGCTCCTCCGCTATGAGCCTGCTTCTTCCTCTCCCACTCCCCCTGCTTGTGTTCCCTCTCTCGCTGGCTGTCTCTATCTCTGTCAAATAAATAAATAAATAAAATCTTAAAAAAAAAAAAAAAAAAAAGAACGGCTAAAACCCAGAGGGCCCCCGACAATGCATTTTGGCAAGGCTGTGGAGGGGCCCGAATGGAAAACTGCACGATCGCTGTGCAAACCACGCTGACGGTTTCTTTTAAGAAGTCAAGGGGAGCCTGGGTGGCTCAGGTGGTTAAGCCTCTGCCTTCAGCTCAGGTCGTGATCCCAGAGTCCTAGGATCGAGCCCTGGGTTGGGCTCCCTGCTCAGGAGGAGAGCCTGCTTCTTCCTCTCCCTCTCTCTCTCTGTCAAATAAATAAATGAATAGTCAAAAAAATGCCTCCCGATGACCCAGCTATCTCCTCCGAGGCTCTTAACTGTAATGGAAGGAAGCATCTGTTCATATAAAGATGTGTTCATGAACGTTCATTACACCCTTGTTTGTAATAGTCCTGTATGTCCACCAACAGGAGAATTTGCTTATTCAAGCAAAGTGAGGTGTATCTATTCTATAGAATATTACTCAGCCATAAAAAGGAACAAAATGTTGATACAAATATGAACATGGCTGAATTTCAAAATTATGAGTGACTCTATGATTCGGTTTATGAGTCTAGAAGACACTTGTTAATCCGTAGAGAGCATACAGCTCGGTGGCCGCTTGGGGGTGCTGCAGGAGCCTGATACGAAGGGGCGCAAGGAAATTTAGGAGGGGAGGGGTATGTTCGCTATCTTGGTTGTGGCAATGACTGCACGGGTGTAGACATTCGTCAGAGCTCCTCAAGCCGTACACTGTCAATACATGCAGAATGATGTACGTTGATTTTACTGCAATAAAGCTATTTTTAAAAAGTTGAACACAGCCCCAGAGATCCTGAATGAGACTGACACGACGGAACAGTCTCCTTTTCCCCAACCCATGTGGGACCCATGGATGACCCTGTTCGCTCAAGGTCTGGATGTCTGCATGGTGACATAGTCAGGGACCTGACAAGTATTTAACCCTGTTTGATTCCGCTGATCGCTTCTCCCAGGAAGATCATAACATTTTGACACCTCTGCCGAGCTTGATGACTCAAGTATATATCAAAGAGCCACTGAGATGCCAGGCAGGACCCCACCTGTGTGCCTTGCGCTGGGGGATACTCTTATGAGGCCGTTTTGTCCTGAACTTATCAGAGAGGCTGTTCCCGGTGGAGGGAGAGGTGGGGAGACCCCGGGAGGTCATGGAGAACCTGAACGCACCACCACCCCACCGGTCTCTTAATAAGAGCGCCTATCAGCGCTCAGTACGCGATTGGCTGAACACACCAATTCATCTGATTGGTCCAGCTGACATGAGGCAGCTGCTGATTGGTTCATCCTGTGATTTGCCGGCCACGGCGGTAGACAGCTGCCTTATTGGTTGGCTGTGATAGAGGCCCACACCCCCAACCCTAGGTTAATCTAAGACATCCACTGTTCTATTGTTTGCTGGGCACAAGGCAGCCTAGAGGAGGCCTAGAGCCGTGGAGAGCACCGGGCCCGGGCATTTACTCTTTGCAGGAGCCCTGGAGGCTGGGCTGGGTATGCCAGTCCTGGCTCCCAGTCTCTCCAGTCTTTTCTTCTCTACCCACCACCGTGCAGGGAGCCTGAGGAGCTGATGAGGGCTTTTCTGCTTCCTCTGCAAGGCTTGTCTCGCAGCCTTTTTTACATGGCCTGCCCCTGTCTTTGCCCACCGGGCTCGGGCAGAACAGACCTGGGCCACCAGCTTGGGGGTGGGGGAGAGGGGTGGTCTCGCTCTCACCCTCCACGACTGAGGGGGGCTGCAGTCACACCAGGGAAACCCTTGTTTCCTCTAAATGACGTGCAAGACACCCGAGTATTTGACTTTCTAGCACCCCCACCTGTGGCCCCACGGCTGCAGGGGACAGAATCCTGGCTGTGAAGGGGAAACAATTCTGGCCGGTGCAGGGGGCACTGCCCACCGGAGCATAGGACATCCTCAGGCAATCAGAGTCCTCCCTGAGATTTGACACGTGGGCAGGTAAGAGGAGACTTGTCTCTCTGGGATCACAGCTCGAAGGACCTTGGTGGCCTGGGGCGGCCGCCTCTTCCCCATGCTTTGCACAAAGCCCGCCTGAGAAGGGCGTCAACAGAGGGAAGTGGAGCTAAGAGAAGGGAGGAAGAAAGGAGGACCCTGGGGAGACAGCTGAGCCCCTGCCTCCAGCCGTGCCTGAAGTCCGTTCGATCCCCTACATTTCTGTCGTGTGGGCCAATAAATCCTTACACCTTTTGCTCCAGCCATTTGTGTTCTATCCCTTGCAATAAAAGGTTCTGCCTACAACGAGCTGCAATCAAGGGGCACAATCAAACTCCAAAAGGAAAGCCAGTCTCGGAACCGAGAAGCAGAGAAGCCGCGGAGCTGAGCTGCCAGGAATGCTGGGCAGTGTCACGCTGGTGATGGCGCCGCCGTGGGCAGGGCTAGGGTCGGGGTCCCAGCGCGCCAGCCGCACAACCTACAGAGGCCCCGCTCCACTGCGCCCAAGACACGGTGCGTTTGCCCTTGGTCTGGCTGTTTCTCTCATACATGTTCCCTGCCTGGTTCTTGTGGGCATTCAGGGTTGGGATCCTAGTAAACAGAAGAGCAATTTAGAATTCTAGAATCATAGAGTCACAGGATCCTAGACTCAATCATCATCTAAGACGTTTAGGATTATAGAACCTTAGAATTCATGAATTCAGTAGATATGTTCTGAATGCCTCTTTTGTGCTAGGCGCCGAGCTGAGTGCTGGGAATACAGGGCTGGACAGGACATGGATCTTCTCTACCCTCATGGACGGTCCATTCTAGAATCACAGAAACTCAGAATAAAGGGGGCTCGGGGAAATTTCTCAGGTTCACTTTTTCATTCCCCCCTCAACGCCCAGAGGAGGAAGAAAAGTTCAGGCTTGTAAAAGGACTGGCCCAGAAGAGAAAGATACAAGGAGGGTGAACTGGGAAGGAATCAGAAGGAAAGTAGCTCTGGAGCATGGCCTCTGTCCCCATGGAGGCGCCCCGGCCCCATGGAGGCCCCTTGTCTTCATGGAGTTCACATGGCTCCCATGGCCTCGCTGGCCTCAGGGGCCCGGCCGGTGGGGTTGCTGCCGGAGGGCCCCTGGGGAGGGAGGCAGGAGTGGGATGAACCGAGCCAGGGGCTGCCTGGAACCAGTGTCCCAGGGAGGTGAGGAGCCTTGTCACATGCCCTGTCCCTCGTGTCTCTAAGTTCCCCATCACTGCCCCTACCAGGTCTGGGGACACTCCCTTGTGGGTTCAGGGCCACCCAGGCCTGGGCACTGTTGGGTCTGCATGGGTCATGGAGGGAAACCTCGGGCACTGCAGGGACCTTGCAGAGGGGTGAGCCCAGCCTTTCCTCCAAGACGAGAGTCCCTGGGATGATGGTCTCAATGACCAAGTCCACCTCCGGCCAAGTCCCTTTTTCTTTAAACACCAGAGAGAACGTTATCCCAGGTTCTATTTTTAAACTTGAAGAACACAGTCACATCAACAAAACAGGCTACGTGGCTTTTACCGTTTACCTTCCTTAGTTTTAAGTATGCGATTTTATTTTTATAAAACAAAAAGGAAATGGGCTTTTTCAGCCGAGTCAACAAAACAGTGTGGAGAGACGGATAATGGAAAGTAGCGAGCCCTTGAACCTCTCACCTGGAGCTCCGCTCAGCAGAGGTAACCACTTGCAACCTGTTGAGCTGTTTGTCCTACCAATTTCCCCATAAAACTAAATAATATGCTTCTCCCGCCACCTCCCGGCTCCCTGCGATGACGAGTGAGGCTTTAGCTCATTTCTACACCAGCCGGTCTCCCGTTCTGCCAACATTATTATATTTTTAGGTCTCTTGGTTACCTTGGAAATTTCAGGTAATAGACTCATATATTTATTTCTCTAAAAATAAGGTCACAAGCTGTAAGATAACAGGGATTACTATTTACTGGCCCATGTAACCAGGAAGCAGGAGGTAGAAGGAACGTCGTTTGCGGCTGGCTCCGGGGTCCCACCTCCATCCTTCGGTTTCGTATCTCTGTTTTCTTCTGTGCTGACCTCGTTCTCAGGAAGGCTTTCTTCACACTCTGGGGCAGATGGCTGAAGTGGTTTGGCTTCCGTCCCTTGCTAGGAGAGGTTCTGCTTAAAATGAACTACACCCGAGGGTCAAAACCATATTCCAAGAGGGAAATGAGTCCTGGAACTGAAAAGTGCCGTGTGTTTGCCAAGGCCAAGCCCCTAATCACCCAGCCTCAAAACAAGTATTTATTAAGTGCGTAGTTTGTGCCAGGCCTTGGGGATTGCAGTAGGAGCCAAGATTAGCCCAGTGTCTGATCTCCCGGAGCTGAAGTCTACTTCAGCAGACAGATGCTAAGGATATCATAGATTGATGTGAATTTGTAGCCGTAATAAATACGATAAGGGAGAGGAGCGAAGTGCTATGAAGGCATATACAGAGGGGATCTGACCTTGTCATAGAAGGTCCAAGAGAATATCCCTCAGGGGACGATGGTTGAGCTGGAATTAAAGGGTTAAGGGAAAGTGGGGTCAGAGAGTACTACAGGCAGAAGGAACAGACTGTGCAAAGGCCCTGTGGTGGGAAGAATTGTCACTCACAGAGGACTGAAGATTCCCGAAGATCTCTAGAGTGGCCAGTGGTGGGGAGCATGTTAGACAGCATCTCAGGAAGGAACAGGGCAGGGGTCTGATTGTTCAGGACCTTTCAGGCCAACTTAGTGGGTCTGTTCTTTATCTTAAGAGAGAGGAAGACATGGAACAGGGCAGGGAGGATGAGAGGAAGGGACACAAATGACTAGTTCTGTACTCTGCCAAGATTTCTTGCCTGCCACATTGGGAACAGCTTGCGGTGGGGAAATAAGAAATGGAACTTGGGAACCCTGCCCACGAGCAGCAGCTGCTGGACAGGTTACTCCCACTAATTAGGGGTCCCCTGCCTGCCCTGGCTGCTCCTGCGCCCAGAGCCAGCAGACAGGAACCTCCCTCTTCTGGAAGAAACCAGAATGTCTACAAATAACTTTAATAATGTCCAAGATAAAATCCCGAATTACTAGAAATATGAAAATGTGAACTAAAATCAGGAAAGTGGCAATCCATAGAGAACAATCTCAGGGCGATCCAGATGTTAGAAGTTTGAGACACAAATTTTTTTTTCTTTTTCCTTTCTTTAAAGAGAGAGAGTGCACGTGAGCAGGTGGGAGTGGGGAGGCCAGTGGGATTGCTGCTGGAGGGCCACTGGGGAGGGAGGCCTCAGCTCGCTGAATCTTCTTCCTCCCAGGTGACGGTTTTTCGCTCCCGTCTTTTGCCCCAGGAACACGTGGGAGGCTGAGGTCCAGAGCGATCGAGGACGTGCTCCAGCTCACTCCGGGCGTGAGTGGCAGAGACAGGACTTGAACTCAGGCCCCTCTGGATCCGGAGTCTGTGCAGTGTGTGACGTCAGCACCTGAGCCCTGAGACAAGGCCTGAGGCCGGGGCTTAGCACCCCAGGTGATTGGGAGGGAAACTGGAGAATGTTGGAAGCATGATGTGCTTGCTCTCACGGGGATCTCCATTCCAGAAGGGCTGCTGTGCCCGGGGCAATGCTGACCCCACGGCTCAGCGGGCCCACGGGGGTGCGCCCCCCCCCCCCCCGAGCCCCACAGAGGTGCTCCCATCCTGACTCGGGCACCGATGGAGTGCCCAGCGCCGGGTCCCCGGGCAGGGCCTGATCCAGCCACCCCAGGGGCTGTCCCAAAGGCCAGCACCCCAGGGACAGTTTGGGCTCATAGGCTTAGTGCTGTGTTGGCTGATTTTAATACTGGTATCAACGGGTCCACACTTGGAGAAGCTCTGGGATTTTCTCTGCTTTGCAGGCTGAAGGACAGCAGGGAGCAGGGGAGAGGAGCAGGAGCCAGAGTTGACTTTGCCTTTTGGAAGGAGGCTTGGGGGTGTCTTTTAACCCAAGGGAATGGGGGAGCTGATGGTGGGCACGCAGTCTTCGTGGTGGTCACTGAACACGTTAGAGCCACCTTGACTCTCCCAGCCAGGCCCCTGCCGCAACCCCCCCCTGCACCCCTGCGCCAGCCCACTCCAGCAGCCAGCCTCTCCCCACCTTCTCTCTCTTGCAAGAGGAAATGGGATCTGTCCATCTGGATTTTGTCTGGGAGAGGGAAACGTGGCAAGACTTATGAGTGTCCCCTCTCCACCCCTGCCTCCGCAGCTCCCATCTGTGTGCAAACTCCAGGGGTCCATCCAGCCTCAGGTGGGGGCTCCCAGTGTCCCTGACAGGGCGTGGCCAGGCCCGAGCATTTCTGGGGGAGTGACAGCCATGATCACTCTGTGTGACAGACACGGGGGTCCTGGGATCCAGGTAAACAAGCCTTTGTTTACCAGAGCTCTTCCGGGCCGAGGTCCGAGATTCCCGTCTTCACCGTGGATTAGCTAGGGTGTGACCCTGAGCAAGTCACTTCCCTCCCCTGGGCCTCGGCTCCTTATCTGGAAGGCAGGAAGACCCCGTGATCACCCAGGCCCACGGCAGGGAGAGGTGGCTGATGGGATGGGGAGAGCACTGACTTGGGTGCAGACGTCCCCAGAGTCTAACCCTGGTGCTCCTTCTCATGGAAGCCTTTCTTGGGGACCCAGTTGTAAGTCAGCATCGGTCACTTCTCCCTCTACCTCACGGAGTTTCCTGTGCCCGCTGAACCATGGCTGACACCCCTCCCTCACTCCCCAACCCCCATCACCTCTCCTTCCACAGAATCAGCCCTCGAAGAACCGGAAGCAGAGCCAGCTCTCCATGACTGGGCATTTGCTCCGGCCAGTCCCGTTGGGGCTGTTCTTGCAGAAATGGCCCGTGCTGGGGGTGGATGGGCAGATGTGGGGCTCAGCCGAGAGGTTGAGGCCCGGGCAGAGGGACAGAGCGAGCTGCTGTCAGCAGAGGGGAGGCCGCTGGGGCTCCAGGGGTGGGGAGGATGCAAAATCAGTGGGAGTCTTTATAGCCACGTGAACTCCATGAGTTTGACCCCAGTTGGGGGGAAGGAGGAGTTGTGCAAAGTCGTGACTTTTGAGGGTCTTTTTGCTTTGTGGTCAAGTCCCACCTGCCCTTCCAGACATACTGTCTCTGATGCTTCTAGAAACGGCACATCTCTCTATTCCCTAAAAATCCTCAGCACCCTTGAAAGCACAGCTCAAATGCAGCTTCTTCCTGAAGCCGGCCCAGAATCCCCCAAAGCCGCACGTTGCCTCCCGTCCCCTTGCCCCGGGGCCGGTGGAGCGAGCTCCATGTAGAGCCCGGCAGGCTGGGTGTGCACCCAGCTCCTCCCTGCCTGGCTGTGTGACCTTGGGCGAGTCTCTGCCCCTCTCTAAGTCTACTTCCTCATCTGACTACATTGTTGCCGGACACGGAGAAGGCACTCAAAACAGGCCAACTTTATTATTTCCCTTATGGCAGTCTTCTTATTTATTGCTCCGGCATCCACAGTCTCTCTAGTTACAAAATGGGCTGCGGAACGGTAAGCATTGTAATTGTTCAATTTCCTTTAGCAATGTACCTAATGTTCTTTCCATTCCCCCTCTACTGGGTGCAGGGTACCGAGAGGAACACAGGCCAGCGCCCACCTGGAAGGCTCGCAGTGCCTGTACCCCCATTCTGTGCCATGTGTGACAAGGGAACCTGGTTTGACAGGCCCCGTGGGTGGAAGTCTCAAGTCCAAGTTGAACTCCAGGCCCTGTTCAGACTCAATTAAGCTTAGAAAAAAAAAATGTGCAGCAACAAAGATAATCTTAGAAGGAATTTCAATTTGGACTCCAATCTCTCAATGAAAATGGAAGGAGGATCCAATTTATCTCCCCCTTGACACTCACCAAAGGCCTCATCCCTCCCCTGGAGCAGCGCCTGGCTCCTCCCAGGTGAGCACCTCCCCAACCCCCCGCCCCACCCCTGCCTCCCTCCCCAGGTCACTACAGAAGTGCAGGGCTGGGCTGGTCTTCTCCATTACTCATCACTCTTGGGGCAAGTGTCATGCAGGAGAGGGCTTGGCTGCTCTGAAGGAGACTCAGTCATATAGATTGACCTGCCCTGGTGAGGTGAGGAAGGGCCACGGGGAGCAGGGAGTAATCTAGGCAGAGAGAAGAGCATGTGTAAAGGCCCTGTGCTGGGTGGGAGCCTGGTGCATTCTGGGAGGCTGAGCAAAGGTCCTAAACACTGGAGGGCAGAGGGAACAGCGTGGGGAAGCCTGGCCCCGACAGAAAGCGGGGAAGGAGGAAGTCTCGGGCTGAGTTGCCATCGGTGAGCCTTCTGTACCCCTGGCCCATGATTGGGTCGTCATCGCCCTGCCGCACGCACCAGGTGATGCCTGCTCTGAGCCAGGCTCTGCGCGGGTTAACAAGGATTCTGGGAATGACCACGACCTTGCCCCATGGATCCCGCGCGGGACCACCCTGTCTCTGACTCCGCTCTCGGTACCTGCTCTTGGCACTCCCTGGTCTGAGAGTCAGAGGATGGGGCACAGAGGCTGCCCTGCAAATAGGAAGGATGACAGCAACCCTCTTGCAAAGTGGTCTTGAGGAGTCAACGAGACAGTGTGGGAAGAGGACAGAGCCCTGCAAACCCGGCTGCAAGGCCACCGCCTTCTCAAGCCACACCTCCCAGGGTTCCACTTTTCTCCAGATCAGCAACGAACGTGCACTGAAGCGGACTGTGCCCCTCTCACACTGTCCCCCCAGCTGGGTGAGCTCCGTGAGGACTCCATGGCGGTCCCTCGTCCTATCCCCGCACCGGGACCAGATCAGAGGAGGCTGCCTGGGCTCCTCCCCTCCTAACAGTGGAAGCAGCGAGTGGCTGGCACTGCCTGCCTCACCTGCCAGCGGCCAGCTTCTCACCCGCTCACGCCAGCACCCAGCGTGTTGTCTGCACACACTAGGTGCCCCAGGCTGTCCCCGACTACTTAAGGGGCCCAGATGGACACCCACATTCCTGAATATTTAAAATGGTAAATCAAGGCTGCGAAGTGATAAAATGTATGCTCTCCAGGGCGCCTGGCTGGCATTCGACTCTCGATCTCAGGGTTGTGGGTTTGAGCCCCACGTTGGGTGTAACGATTACATAAAAATAAAATCTTGTAAAATGTATGTATATCCTACCTTTCCACCTAGACAAATGCAACTTACTAACAACCTGGGTGACCATGTTTGATTTTAATGTTCTCAGGCCCCTTGGAATTCCGTCCCGCTCTTAGAGGAACCAGCCACAGCCCTTCCTGGGCCCGCTCCCTTCTCTGCCTGTCCCCAGACCCACCGCACACGTCAAGGGCCACACCAGCCGTGGACACACCAGCACACACCTTCAAACACTTCCAGCACCCCCTTAGGCACCCCTCAGGCCTGGTGGTGTGTCCACTGTCAGCAGGCAGACCCAGCTCAGGAAGAGGCCCACCCGGCTCCGGAAGTGGACCTTGGGCCGTTCAGGTGGGGAGTTCTGGGGTCCCAAGTACCAAACAGCGGTCGAGAATGGCAGAGGGTGTCAGGGAGTCCCAGGTGGGCCCATCCACCTTTGGCTCTGTCCATTCCCTGTACCAGGGGGAGAGGGCAGACAGAACAGGTGCCTCTGCATGGTGGGACCCAGGGCCCACACCACCTGCCAGGGTGTCTGCCCAGTTCCTAGCAGAACTGGACTGTGGGAAGGATCCAAGACGCTGTAGCAAGCCCAGGGACAGTTAGACTCGCAGCCTCATGCCAAGGCCACAGACAAAGATCGGAGGTAGGGCCTGGAGCGCAGAGTGAAGGCACCCAGAGAGGAAGCCTGGGCTCAGGGGTGCTGCCCGGGTGAGAGGAACAGGTGGGGCCTCACCTGGGTACCTTGCAGGGTGGAGGTAGGGCCGACTCACCCACCCATGCTGCATCCCCTCCCCGAGGGTCACCTGGAAGCCGAAGCCACGAGCTTCAGTTGGGAGCAGAGAATTAGAGACAGCTCCATGGTAAGACAACTCACGCCGGCACCGTGATGGCCCCATGAAATTGGCCCCATTTCCGCATACGCAGCCGTGTTTCACACAGTAAATGAGTCCATTCTTAGGAGTCAGAGCTTCTGAGGAGTTAATGAATTTCCTTAGGATCATTCTTTCAAGATCTTCCGTGAGATGGAAGAATGAGCAAGAGATACTGTCATTTAAAAGAAAGGAAAGAAAGAAAGAAAATGAATAGCTCCTACTGTGTAAATTCTGCTTTTTACGTATTGTGTCTTAAAAGATTGGCTGCATTTTCCCCAATTGCCAGCGATGGGCCCCTCGAGTAGTCTGGAGGGAGTGGGGGAGGGGGTGCGCAGCCTGGATTGTTCCTAGAGGCACAAAGCAGGACCCAGCCAGAGGGAAAGAAGGCTTTCGGCAGGATAATCAAGGTAACCGCACAGTTCTCATGAGCACAGCTGCGGACTGATTCAGGCCCGCCTTGTCCAAGCTGGACAGAGACAGGATGGCAGGGAGTCAGGAGAGTGACCGCCACGGACCCCCACGTGCGATTCTGGAAAGGACACACGGAGCGAGTGATAGTTGTGGGAATAGCAACCCTCCTGTAGGTCCAGGACCTCACCGTCTAAAAGGTCCCTGTGGACCCAGCAGCTCAGGGGGACACCTGCTGCCCTTGATCGGGCGTGTCTGTTGTGCCCGCCCTGGGCCAGGCACTCAGGGAGGCTTATCTCACTGAGTCCTTGCACCACTTGGAGGGATGCGCTGTGATTGTCCTCACTTTGCAGATGAGGAAACTGAGACCCAGGGAAGGGGAGGGGCTTGCCCAGGGTCCCATAGGCACAGGGCAGTGGAGCAGGACACAAATGTGACTGTGGAGCCCACGTTCCTGGGACTGGGGTTGGGGGGGCAGGAGGGAGCCCTGTCTACCTGGGACCTTCATACGCCAGGCTCTGGGCCAGGCACGGGACATGATTCAGACGGTGTCCCTCCGCACTGCGGCCCTGGGAACCGTGTCGCTCTCCCCGGCTCAGAGCAGTGAGACAACCGGCCCAGGGTCACGGAGAAGTGTGCGTGCAGCAGGGCGGTCCCCACTGCTCACTCCACACCCGAGCACGTCCCTGCAGAGGAGTGGTCCGGGGGTGGGGGGGCAGTGGCCGCCACGCACATGCCCCTCTCTCCCTCATGTGACCCACCAGCCGTGGGGCGCCCCCTCCTCCCGTGCTGCTGCCCAGCCCTCCTCCCGTGCTGCTGCCCAGCCCTCCTCCCTGTCGCGGCCCCGGGTCTGAGAGGGACCCCACTAGGGCTAACGGGGAGCGGCCGGCACACGCCCTTCCAGGGAGCACTGAGCCTTCAGCGGGGGGCCTCCTGAGACGACACACCTCACATGATTGGCCAACACCGCCTCTTAGGGTGAGACCTGAGCTCTGATGTTGTCAGAGGCTGATGTCCTGGTGGGACCGAGATGTCAGAAGTGTCCTTTGTTCTCTGCGGGCGGCCTGGGGTTTGGTTCAGCTCAGCCCCTGCCTTGCTGTGTGAGCGGGGACAGGCCATGTCCCTGTCTGGACCTCAGAATCTCTGCCTGTGAGGCTGTGGGGCTGGGTCCTTTGCAGCAGCCTCTGAGCCCCAATCCTCTGCGAGCCCCTGAGCCCTTGACAAGACGTTCTGTTACGGTGGCACAATCCAGGCTGGCCGGGGCCCTGCGAGGTCAGGGAGCCCGGGACTCTCCCCGACAGAGGCCGGAGCTGCCTTTGGGCTGCCAGCGCCCCGACCTCCCACTCCACACATGCAGGAGGCACTTCCTATGTGCCCCTCCCCCAATTCCCAGTATTGTTCTCTGAAGTCCCTGGCCCTGCTTGGACTCACCTGTCCCTCTCTGACACCTCTTGGCCCCCAACCCTCCCTCCTAGCTCCAGCCTTTGGTGGACACTCAGCTCTACCTTCTCCCTCATTCCCCAGAAAACAGCTGCTCCCTGCCTGACCTGGATGCCAGGTCACTCCCCACCCCCACCCCCCCAACCCCGCCCTGAACACCAGGCCTCACAGAAAGATCCAGACATCTTCGAGTTAGACTCCACAACAAAGGAAATCTAAAGCCAGGCCAGCCCTCTGGCTCTCAGCAGCTCTGGGACACTTGCTGCTTCTTCCTCCTCCCCAGTCACCAACACACCTGGATTAGGGTCCTTCATTTCACAGGAACAGAGACCCAGGTGGGCTCCTGCTTTGGCTGCAATTCAATGTGCTCCCCCCCCCCACAATTTCATCCCATCTTTTCCAGCTTCTAGCCTCCCATCCCTTGGCCTACTGGTTCCCTCTTTCTAGGCATCCTTTTATATTCTGACCCATTGCTTTGCCCCAGCAAAGTGAGTCTCCAGCTTTGCAGAAAGTTCATCCTCCCCAGGCCTGCAGGATGGCTCCCCACCTTCCCTCAGCCTCCACCAGCCGGAGACTGACTCCCCAATTTCCTGATCGCCAACGGAAGAGGCAACAGAAGAAGAAAGTCCTCTCTCCATGATCATTGATGAGGCTCCCCGTGATAGGGGGCCCGCTTGCGGTAAACATGCTCCCCAGTGGACCCACAGGGCGGGCTCACGTGACAACCTTCCCACCGTCACCGGGGAGCCTTAACATCGCTGGGGCATTGATGGTTGGCCACTGAGCTGAGCTCTTCCCAGACACTGTTTCCTCCAACCAGTCCGGGAGGGCTGTGATGGCTTCGTCATGTACCAGCTCGGCCGGGCTCCGCTTCGCTCCCAGGATGCCCTTGCCCCGTGTTTCCTGGGAGTGTGGGTACAGAGAAGGTTCTCAGGAGAGGGGCCGCACATATGTTGTTGCTGATCTCCTGACCCCCTCATCAGCGGGAAGTGTGTTGAGCCTGCAATTGCTTTTCATTACCCCCCCAGCTTCCTTGGGTTTCTGTGACTCCTGGGTCAGGTGTGTGTGTGTGCGCTCAGCTCCCTGACAAAGGATCCCAGCGGCTGCAAGGGCGCTTGTCACCAAGCCGAGTCTACAAGAATAGACACAGGTTTCCGCCCATCCTTGCGGGCTTCCAGCCTGTTCCTTCCCTTCCCTCCCTCGACTGCCTGTCTGTGGACATCGGGCTCCAGGGTCAGATGTGGGGGCAGCCTTACGGAGACTGGCCAGCCACACTGTTCGTGCAGAAGCTGATCCTCCCTAATAAAGCCTTAGTGTGCACGTGCGTGAGTGCACACACACACACACACACACACAGAGGTATATGCGTTTGTATCATGTCCCACTGGTTCTGTCTCTCCTGGATGAACCCTGAGCGACACAGTGACACAGGTGGGCACTGTTAACATCCTTATTCTCCAGATGACCACGTCGAGGCACAGAATTCCAGTGTCACAGGTCCCCAGATGAAGAGGGATTTTGCCCCAGGGTGTCTCATACCCAGAGTCTCACCAGATACCGGATTCGGATTATTGAGAAGTTGAGATTTGGGGCTTTTGAGCTGATGGGATTTAGACGAGCCTTTGCTCTCTGGGTTGATGCTACAAATGGCTTGAGGCTTTGAGGGATGTTGGGATGGGCTGAATGAGTTTTGCATGTAGGATAGACAGGAATCTTTGGAGGGCAGAGGGCAGGCTGCGGTGGGCAGGACAGTGGCCTTCTGAAGATGCCCGCATCCTCATCCCTGGTACCTGCCTGTATGTTACCTTGCGTGTTGAAAGGGACTTTGAAGCCTTGTTGAAATTGAGGATCTTGAGGCAGGGAGATTGTTCTGGAGTTCTGAGGTGGGCCCAGAGTAATCACAAGGGTCCTTGTAAGGGAACCGGAGAGGTAAGTGAGGCAGAGAAGGAGGCAGGATAGCAGAATCAGACTGAAAGATGCAGGGCCATGAGTCCAGGAAAGTGAGGAGCCCACAGATGAAAAAGTCAAGCAAGGGCTCCTGGGCGGCTCAGTCGGTAAGTGTCTGACTCTTGATTTCAGCTTAGGTCTTGATCTCAGGGTTGTGAGTTCAAGCCCTGCATTGGACTCCAATGGGCGTGGAGCCCACTTAAAAAAAAAAAAAAGACAATGGAAAAAGGGGCAAACAAGGAAGGAAGGGCACGTTCTCCTAGAACCTCCAGAAGAAATGGAGCTCTGCTAGCCCATGTTAGAGTTCTCATCTTCAGGACTGTAATGTAATAAATTTGTTTTTTTTTAAAGAATTAATTTTTTAAAGATTTATATATTTATTTGAGAGAGAGAGAGAGAGGGAGCAGGGGAGGGGCAGAGGCAGAGGGAGAAGGAGAATCTCAAGCAGACTCCATACTGAGCATGGAGCCCAATGCAGGACTCGATCCCACAACCTTGAGAACATGACCTGAGCCAAAACCAAGAGTTGGAGACTCAACCAACTGAGCCACCCAGGCACCCTGAAGACTTCATTTTTTTAAGAGCAGTTTTAGGTTTCCAACAAAATCACGAGGGAGGTACAGAGATTTCTGACATATCCCCTGACCTCGTTCATGCAAGCCATCCCGATCATCAACAGCGCTTAACAGAACGGTGCACGTTTTCCCAAACGATGCACGTTTACGGGGCCACATCATAATCACCCACAGTCCCTAGATCACCTTAGGGCTCACTCCGAGTGGTATGCGTTTTCTGGGTTTGGGAAAATGAATAAGGACATGCATCCATCATGATAATACTGTAACTGAGTATTTTCACTGCCCTAAAAAATCCTCTGTGCTCTGCTTGCTCCCATCCCTGGCAACTACTGATCTTTCTCTTACCACTATAGTTGTGTCTTTTCCAGAATATCATGTAATTGGGGAAAAAAATAAGTAAAGATTTTTTCTGCTTTTTGTGGTTTTAATTGAACATTTTATATGATTTCATGTCTATCCTTTCTTAGCATATCCGTTATATGTCTTTCTGTACTTTTTTTAAATGGTTGCCTTGGAGTTTGCAATAAACGTTTGCAATGAATCCAACTCGTCTTTCAAATAAGACTATTACCACCTCACGGGGGGCGTGACTACCTTATAATAATGAAATGATCTTGATTCCCTCCTCCTGTCCCTTGGATTATTGCTGTCACTCATTTCACTTACAGGTAACCATACATTAGTGTATGCTATATATTCACACACATACAAATACGTAAGATATTTGATATATAAAAGACAGGTATATAAACATACATAATCAAATACATTGTTGCTATGAATATTTTGAACAAACGATAATCTGTTAGCTCAATTAAGAGTAAGAAAAAGACGAGCACCTAGGTAACTCGGTTGGTTGAGCGTCTAACTCTAGATTTTGGCTCAGGTCATGATCTCAGGGTTGTGAAATTGAGCCCTGCCTTGGGCTGTATGCTGTGCGTGGAGCCTGCTTAAGATTCCCACTGCCGGGGTGCCTGGGTGGCACAGTCGTGAAGCGTCTGCCTTCGGCTCAGGGCGTGATCCCAGCGTTCTGGGATTGAGCCCCACATCAGGCTCCTCCGCTGGGAGCCTGCTTCTTCCTCTCCCACTCCCCCTGCTCGTGTTCCCTCTCTCGCTGGCTGTCTCTGTCAAATAAATAAATAAAACCTTAAAAAAAAAAAAAAGATTCCCACTGCCCCCCCCAAAAAGAATAAGAAACACAAACGTTTTCCTGTTACATTCCCTTATTCCTTCTTTGATACTTTCATTTTCTTTATGTAGATCCAGGTTTCTGACCTGTGGCATATTCTTTCTCTCTAAAGAATTTTTAACATTTATGGCAAGACCTGTCTAGGGCAACACAGTCCCTCAATTTTGTGTCTGTCTGAGAAAGTTTCGATTTCTTCACTTTCCAAGGATAGCTTTGCTGGGTATGGAATTCTAAGTCAGTGGGGTGTTTTGTTTTGTTTTTTTCACTCAACACTTTAAATATCTGACTCCACCCTCTTCTTGCCCGTCTGGTTTCTGAGGAGAGGTTGGACACAATTCAGACTTTTACTCCTCTCTAGGAAAGCTGTATTTATCTCTGGCTTCTTTCTGAATGTTTCATCTTTGATTTTCGGTAGTCTGCAGACGATATACCTAAGAGTAGTTTTGTTTTTGTTTTGCGCGTGTGGGGCCCTCATTTTGGAAGGGGTGGAATGTATCCCTGAGTTCGGGGAGCCGGGTCTTGGCGTCTGACATTAATTTGGAGAAATTCTTAATCACTGCTCTTGCAGGTATTTCGTCTGTTCTTTTTTCTTCTCCTTCCGGTCTTCCCACTCTGTGTATGTTGCACCTTTTGTAGTTGTCCCACCGTCTGTGGGCATTCGGTTCTGTTTTTCTTCATCTTTGTTCTCTTTCCTTTTTGGTTTTTGGGATTCTGTTGATATATCCTCTAGCCTGGAGATTCTTCCCTCATGTGGGTCCTGTGTACTAAGCGCATCAAAGAATGCTTCATTTTGGTCACAGAGTTTTTTATCGCTAGCATTTCTTTTCAGTTCTTAGGATTTTCTTCTCTGCTAACCTTGCCCACCTGTTCTTGGATGCCGTCTGCTTTCTCCGTCGGAGCCTGTAGCGTATTCACCGTAGTTGTGTTCAATTCCTGGTCTGATGACTTGAGTATCCCTGTCGTGTGTATCCCCGATGCTTGCTCTTTCTCTTCACACTGTGTTGTTTGACGGTTGGTATGCCTTGTCATTGTTTTGCGAGAGCCGGCGGTGATGTGCCGGGAAAACCCCCTGCCGTAAGTAGGCTTCCGGTGACGTGATGGCGAGGTGTGCGGGGAGGGGCAGCGCTCTGTAGTCCCATCATTGGGGCTCAGTCTTTAAGGGAGCCTGTGCTTCCGGACCTCCAACTTCACACGTGCTTTTCACTTGTTTCCTCCCCCTTTTGGTGGGACGGGATGGGTTGAATAGGTTAGAGTTGTGTATTTTCCTTCCCTGGCTCATTCGGTCTCTGACGATAACCCAGCAGGTTACGCTCTGGTTAACTAGTTTCTCCAGAGGGCAGGCTTGGTGGAGAACAGAGCGCTCTGGCCTATTTCAGAATGGTTTCTTTTCCAGTTTCCCTGCTGGAAGGCCGAGGGAATTTTGCTCCAATATTTACTGTAGGAATCTGGCCAAGCTCCTGCAGGTAAATCTTAGAACTTTGTGGGGGCTGCCTTGTGACTGGATCTCCTAGAGATTCTACCTCGAGTTGTCCACACAGAACCTCCTACAGTTCATCGGTTAGGGTTCGGGGTTTCCTGCCCCAGCACTTATTTCCTGCACTGGTTTCCACCTGTGAGTCTCTGCTCAGGAAGCCGTGCCCCCCGTATTCGCCCACTCTCCAGTCTGCGGGGCATCAGTTTGCCCTGCATCCTCCCCTCTCTCATGGATCCAAGAGACATTGTTGATCTTTCAGTCTGTTCAGCTTTTCCCTTGTCATTAGGACGGAGTGGGGACTTCTAAGCTCCTTAGGTGTAGAACCAATTTGTGCTGTTTCAAGTCACTAACTCTGTGGTGTAATTTGTTACAGCAGTGATCGGAAACTCACAACAATACTGGTACCTTCTTGTGTTCCCAGGCCCATCACATATGCTGACAAACCAGTGGTAGATCACGCAGATGCTCATAAGCCAAAAAGAGGCCCCCGTGGGCCCTGCGACATGCACCTGCTGCACTAAGACACAGCCCGTGTGCACTGACAGAAGGCCTTCATGTGCACACGTCCGTGTACATGGCTCTGTGCAGCCCAACGATGCCCTCCCTCAGCACACAGCTGACCCTGGCCCCCAGCTGGCCTGTACCCAGCCTGTCACTGGGCTCAGTGGCAATTCCATCTTTGGTAAACCTGGAAAGCCCCTTCTAGGGGACCCGTTCCAAGTCCAGAAGGGCTAGTGATATGCTGAGTAATGACTACATTCTCTAAGTGCCCCCATGGTGGGGCTCTGGAGGCACGAGAGAGACACAAGCTTGGCCTCTTTCTCCTCTTAACCTGATGTGGCCGTTTATAAAGACCTTGATACAGTAATGTGCCCGCTGAAAGAAAGGAAGAAAGAAAGAAAGAAAGAAAGAAAGAAAGAAAGAAAGAAAGAAAGAGAGAGAGAGAGAAAGAAAGAAAGAAAGAAAGAAAGAGAAAGAAAAAAAGAAAGAAAGAAAGAAAGAAAGAAAGA
>NW_024425786.1:22353308-22514495 GCF_017311325.1 Ursus maritimus
AGAAAGAGAGAGAGAGAGAGAAAGAAAGAAAGAAAGAAAGAAAGAAAGAAAGAAAGAAAGAAAGAAAGAAAGAAAAAGAAAAGGAGAGAAAAGCCATGAATCAACAACTTCTGTTGTGTAAATATTCTCACCATGGCCAATTTCAATCAACCCACGGTTTAACAGCTGGCTCACAAAATTCCTGGCTATTTAACATTTGGCTCTTGATGGGCTCTCATGATCCAGTCCAAGCCAACTCCAGTGCTTGCCCACCGCCCAGCCGCGGAAGCCGGCCTCGCTCCAGCGACAGAAAGACAATAAATTGTCATTGTTTTGGCTTAATCAGTTCCAAACACAGGGCAGGCCGTCGTGATGGAAGGAGGCCTGGGTTTCAGGGGACATGAATTATGTGCCCCTGGAGCTTCATTACCCTCAGTACTGTCTTATTTGTCTTATCTTTATTCGTTCTGGCAAATTAAACCAGCACTGTCTTTCCAATCTTGTTCTCCCAGCAGAAGTGGACGACAGTGGCAAAGAGCAGACTGGCCATAACAAGGGTGTTTCGTACACCCCTGACCTCTGCTTCCAGTGTCTTCAAGTCCCACAGCCCTCAAAGCTGCCAGGCAGGCACACCCTCTGGGGTGGGGTTTGGGGCATTGAGTGGACCCGGGCCTTTTCTTTATCCCAGAGGAGAGGGGTCCACAGTCCCCGATCCACTGGTACCTTCCCAGCTACGTGAGCATTCTGTACCTCAGTTGTCCCACAAGGACAGTGGGCCTGAGGGGGTATTAATACATGAGTCTTGGGGTCTCAAATTTTAAATAAGGGCTGCCTTCGGACATGATGCTAGGACACTGGTGAACTCCCATCCTGGCAGCATGGAGGAGGGAAAGAGAGGAGAACAGTTCTCGTAGCCCTCTGATTGGAGGACCCTCCACTCCAGAGGTTGCCAGACCTGTGCACACGTCCACCTGTGAGGTGTGTTAAACTACAGTTTCCTGAACCACAGAACAGAACTCTCCAAAACTGTGGCCTGGGAATATTCATTTCCTGAAACCTCCAAATATTGATGACATGACGTTGGCGACCCTCCCAGCTTCCTTTGCAGCTAGGTGGCCCGTGAACTAGTTCCAGTCAATGGGTAGTGGCATGTGTCGCTTGGGGGCTAAGGACCCTCCAGCTCTCTTCCCATGTCAAAGGGTGTGGGGTCTGGGCATTGAGACGGAGGAGACACAAGAGCCAAGCAGCCTGGATCACTGGTACAAGGGACAGCAGTCCCTGAGTGTCACCTGGCAGGCAGTGTGTATCAGGGGACAAAGGCATCTGCTCGGATGTTAATCTACTGAGATTCGGGGCTTGTTCGTTACTGCAGCAAAAGTCTGTTTTAACTCGTACTGACTCCTTGGACAATCTGATAAATGCTTTGGACTTTCTGCCCAGGAAGATGCCCAGCTGCCTGCGAACATTACACGTGTCCCTCCCTGGCTGTGTGCTTCCTGAGAGCTTGGCATTGTGGGCTTAAGCCCCCGCTGATTTTCCACTTCGTGATCTGATTTATGGGACGAAGGTGGCGTTCCCTCCCATCCCTGCACCCTCTCTACTTCGTGGGTGACCTCTGAGCTCCATAGTCTCTCCTTTCCGCCATGCAGAGTAATCCAGGCCTCCTTTCCTACTGAGCCCCACCCCCAAGGGATGGGCCTAAACCCATCAACAAGCTACGTAATAATTACCAAGCTTACCCAAGTTTAAGGAGTACAAGGGGATGCTGGCGTCCTTGAGGCTGATCCACAGACCTTCAGGGAAGAACGCCACTGCTTGAAGCTCATGTAAATTCTCCAGCTCGTGTCCCATGCGGGGCACTGAGAAGATTTCTGTTAGACTGAGCCCAAGCTCTGAAACCTCGGGCCTGACTGGGACAACCCCCACCCCACCCCGGCGGCCCGGCGGCGGAAGCTTAGTGCGCGTGTGCCCGTGTGAGCTGTGGCTCGTTCTCTGAGAGTGCGCTCAGCCCACCTTGGTAGCTCTGTCTCTATTTCTCAATGAATCAATACTTTCTCTCTCTATTACTTGCTCACTCCTCCCACTCCATATTTGCTGCTGATACCAACACGGGGATCGGGGAGACTAGATCTGGGGTCCCCAAGTTCTGAGGAAGGATAAATCAGTTTTCTGGCAGGAAGGCAGTTCCCAGCTGATCCTCGGGGATGGGACATGTTGCAAATCCAAGGGGAACCCTGAGTCACATTGCCCGTTGTAACAGAAGAAACCCTGGACCCAGAGCCAGAGGACCAAGGCTCAGTCCTGCCTCTTTAACTTCCTGTGTGACCTTGGGTGAGTCACTCAACCTCTCTGACCCTCCATCTCCTCATTAGTAAAATGGTGCTGTTGCAAAGAAGAAACGAGTTGATTGCTGTAGAACTGTAAGCCCAGGGCACGTGGGGGGGGGCAATAAACAGGGCAGGAGGCAAGACTCAAAGGCCACTGGGCTTGGCCAAAGGCCCTCAGGTGGCCGCTGGACGGAGGAGCTGCTGGTGGTCCTGGAGGAGCCGTGGAGGCTTCCAGAGGCCGTAGAAACAGGTTTTGGGGCACAGACAGTGGGTGCTCAGGCTCGAGAGGTTCTGTGGCTCTGCACTTCTCCACTTCTGGGCTCTCAACCCCACCCTTGCGGGGGTCTCTGCCACGGCCAGTCTCTGTCTCTCCTTTTTTCTTCTTTTTCTGTGTCGCCCCCCCCCCTTCTGTGACTCTCACTCTTTACTTTTCCACTCTCAGCCGCCCTAAGGACCCAACAGTGTCTCGGATACCTGTCCCTAAGTCCAGACTCTGTCTCTTCCCCTCTGTCTCCGTCTTGGGCTTTCTCTGCATCTCTCTGTCTCCACCTGACTCTGTGTGTGTGTGTGTGTGTGTGTGTGTGTGTGTGTGTGTGTGTGTGTCTCCCCCTCTCTGGGTGTCTCCTATGTGCTTCTCTGTCTCTTTTTATCTCTGTCTCTGTCTCTCTCCCACCATGCTGGCTGGGTGCAGAGCTTCAAATTGGTAGAAGAGGGGAGGAAGAGGAGGGCCTCTTCTCAGCCACCCCGAACGCATCCAACCCACCATCTCCGGCTGCTCCCAGGGACCTTCTCCATGACGACTGGGCAGAGAGGGGCCCAGGCTGCCTCTGCGTCCTGGGATTCTCTGACATCCAGATCTGTTCTTTCCCAGTGATGTTCTGACCTTGCAAGGCGAAGCAAGCAGGTGTGTATCACACCATATTCTTCAGACAAAGAGACCCCAGCCCAGACAGAGGAACAACTTGTCAAAAGTCCCTCAGTGAATTGGGGTAGAGCCTGCATCTAGACCCAGGTGTCCTGATGCCCTTCCTGAGCTTTCCCAGGGTCTCAGATCCCCACTCCCTCCTCCACTCCCCCAGATCTCCCTGTGCTGGCTCCTTTTCCACACTCCTGCCTGAGCTCAAATGCTTCCTCCTCCAAGAAGCCCTCCCTGCCCAACCAGAACTAAAGTAGCCTTGTCCCCCCGCCCATCACACTCTAGTATCCCACCCTGTTTTAATTGTCTTGGCCTCATCACCTCGGACTCCTTCTGAGTCCCAGATCCTCACTGTTAAAATGACGTCAATGATGGGGCACCTGGGTGGCTCAGTCATTGAGTCTGTGTTTGGCTCAGGTCATGATCCCAGCGTCCTGGGATCGAGCCCCACGTCGGGCTCCCTGCTCCGCTGGGAGCCTGCTTCTTTCTCTCCCACTCCCCCTGCTTGTGTTCCCTCTCTCGCTGGCTGTCTCTCTCTCTCTCTGTGTCAAATAAATAAATAAAATCTTTATTTAAAAAATGACATCAGTGGTGGTTCACACCTCTGAGTAGGGGAGAGTGGAGGAGGCCGCCCCCCTCCCCGCAGAGCACTGAGCACCAGCCCCAGCTGGCGCAGAGACTGGAAGCTGCCGTGGAGGAAGGAGCATCTGGCAACTCCCAGCTGCTGGGTTGGGGACACAGAACACGGTGCCCGACCTGGCCCTGACTTTGGAACTCCCGGGCAGGTCAGCCACATACAGAAGCCAACTGCACAGTCCCAGGCTCAGTGCAGCCTGGCCATCCGTCACTGTGTCCCCACTCGGCAGCCAAGAAAGCGGGAGCTCAGAGGTGGGAATGGCAAACGTGGGGTCCCAAGTGCACTCCACCAGTAAGTGACAGAGTCTGGATTCACAGCCCACAGCCCTGGACCAGACCGACCCCCAGCCCCCCTCCCCCCCCCCGCTTCCGCTTCCCTCCTAGCCCATAACAGCGCTGAAATCAGCTCTGTTTTGGATTTTGTAAGACAGTAATCCATGAGAGAAGTCGACGGGGTCCCTGAGGCACCGGGCAGGAGGAAGGAAGGCAGTCCCTGCCTGTGGGTGCCTTGGTGACCGGCGCTGGGGTTGGTGACCTCCCAAGGAGGAACGGCAAGATGAGGAGCTGACCTCTGACTTCCTGGGGCTCAGCTTCCTGGAAGGTGGGCCAACAGGAACTTTCTCTTATCCAGAAAGCCCTGGCAACTTGCTTTATTAAGAGCAGTAAATCAAAAAAAAAAAAAAAAAAAAAAAAAAAAAAAAAGAAAGGAGAGAGAGAGAAAAAAAGCAATAAATCTCTGAGTTTTCATTCACCTCCCGTTTCACCTTTACTAACGCACACAGCCGGCATTTAGAAATTCAGTAACTTTCCTTCTTGGGGTCAGGGAATCTTCATGCTGCTCTTGGTCCAGCCCTACCCAATGGCAGTACCCATTTGTACACCCGTGAATGAGCCCAGCTCCCAGTGGACTCCCCCATGCAGGGTGCCACTTTGGGGCATGGGAAGGCAAAGTGTGGGGATGCTGGGGCCCTGCTGAGGGAGGAAAGACTGCACTCCTGACAGACCCTGCTGTGTGGGCAGAGGCTCAGGAGGAAGGTCCTGGGTGGCGCTTCACTGCCCCCTGTTCAAGGCCAGCTCCTCCCCTGACCAGCTGCTGTGTGATCCTGGCTAAGGCACTGTGAACATAGATAAAGGAAACACCACTAGAGTGGGAGGCTAGCAGGGGGAGCCAGTGCAGGCAAGATCAATTACAGCAAGAGCTGTCAATTACAGACCCCAGCAAAAGAATGGTCAGCAGGAAAGAGTTATCAGTTGCATACTCCCCACAGGGAAAGATGTACATTGCATCTGCTATAGGAAATCACTCTCCCAGCGACTCAGGCAATGAGAAACCATCATCCCCCTCCACCCTCCACCCAATGCTTTTCCCCAGGAGACTGTCCTTCCAAACTACCCCTCCCAACTTCCTCCTTCTCCATAAAGTAACATACTTCTCCTTTATGTGTTGGACTTGCTGTGGTTTTGCTACAGATTGTGTCCACACTGTGACACTGTTATTCCCGGATAAACTCCTTGCTGGTAAAATAACCGTTAGTTTTATTTTTTAGGTCAACGTTATTCAACCTCTCTGAGCCCCCTGCCTCATCTGTTGTGGATCATGGGATCATTCCACAGGGGGGCTGTCAGGACTCAAAGAGACAATGACTGGGAAGTGCTTTACCTGGCATTTAATAAATGCTTATCACTGCTGTCAATGCGCTCGTGCCTACAATCTGGTCCCACACTGCTCTTCCACAGTGTTCTAAACTCTGGGCAGATGGGAACACCCCAGTTGACAGATGAGGAATCCAGGGCTCGGAGCAGGGAAGGAACTTGCCCAAGGCCACAAACAATTTTACGGCAGAACACTGAATTTCCATCCCCAGCAGATCCGTCCCATTCATGCTGAGAACGACTGCGATCCCCCGTAGTTGTCTGCTTATTGTTCTACCGTGGCATTTGTCAAATGTCCTCAAAAGTCACACAGCAGCAGGGGAAGCTTGCAGTCAGGGCCCAGCTCCATCAGAGCAGGTGCACCAAACCCAGCCCAGGAGGGAGCTGGGCTTGCATGAGGCCTGGGGGCTCCAGTTGGCTTTCAGAGCCTCCAAGAACTCGGAGCTGAGATCCAGTCCTACTCTGTGTCCCATATCTGCCCTTGAAACTTAACACAATTCCAAAGAGAGCCTCCTGGGGCAGAGAGAGCTAGGGTGACTCCAGGCTCCAGATGAGTTCCCAATGCTAAGACCAGGAAGAAACCATGCCAGGGAAAGGCTGTCTGACTTTGTTTTCAGAGTGATAGTATTAGCTGTGAAAGAAGATTCCAGAGTGAAGTAAGCATTGCTAAGAGTCATTCAAAATAGGATCAGGAGGATATTGAGTAAGTAGGGCTCATGTGAGTTTCCTGTGAACCCTTGACTTTTGTCAATTGCAACTTGTCAATTGCACCTTGCCCACTATCTGGAAAACATCTTTCTGTTTCAGAGAGATGTAGAGATAATGTAACATACATTAGTTTAGTAACAGCTGTGTACCGGAGAGTCCGCTTTCCTCTGACCGTGCCTACCATAATTCCTCCAAAACAATTTATGTGGCTTTGTGAGTTTTGCCTGTAGAAGCATGCTCGGCTTGCAATTCGGAGCACACTTTCAATTTAGGTCAACTGTGTGCCTCCTGGATCACAATCCCTAAGACCCCAAATAAACATCTTTGGCTGCTTTGCAGCCTTTTCTTCTTGGTTGACATAGCCACTCACCGCGATGAACTCCTCACTCTGCGCCAGCTGCCGAGCTGAGTGCTGTATGCTTTATTCTGCTGTGACAGCCTGTGGCGGTTATACCCAGTTCACAGATGAGGACGTTGAAGCTGGACCAAGGTTTCAAACTCGTGAAAGCTGGGACTGACACCCAGGCCTATCATCCTGAAGCCACACGTTCACCTTCTCACCTTCCTACCCAGTATGAGAGATGCCAGGTTGAGCCAGGTGAGTATCAGCAAATTGAAACTAGTGTCCCTCAGACAGAACACCTGCTGGTGAGCTACTGAATCCTGACATGATCTGAGGTGGGTCCAGGAGGGCATGAAGAGACCAGGGGTCCCGAATTCTCTCCCAGCCCCCAGGAACCCTGCCCCCATCCCAGAGGGGCGTCACCTGAGGTGATGTCAGGAGGCAGGGACAGGTGCAAAGGGCCGGGTCTGGAGCATGCGCCAGTGGGGCAGTGGCTAAGAGCACGGGCTCTGGGGTCACATGGAGTGGAGTTTGAGCCCGGCTCTGTGACTCACTACCTGAGTGTCCTTAAACAAATTGCTTTACTTCTCTGTGCCCACTTGCCCCACCTGTAAAATGGGGCTGAGGATACCTGTATTTTTGGATTGTTTCAATTACTAAATAAGAAAATAAGAACAAAGAGCTGAAATACTTTGTGCCAGACACTCTGGCTGGATGCTTTCACCTGCTGAGTAAGAGCTGAGGTCTGGAATGCAGCGCAAGCAGGCTGCACCCAGAGTCAGTGTTCTGAGAAGCTGTGAAAAATGAACATGAAGCCCTTGGGGTAGGGCCTGGGATAGCCTAAAAACCAGGATTTCTCCATGTGCCAGAATCACCTTGGGCTGGGAAGAAGAGGGGAAGGGTGGGTGGGGGCGCTGGTTTGAATTACAGACTCCCCATCTTCATCTGATACCCCCCCGAGTCAGAACCACCAGGGGGCCTGGGGAATCAGCATTTGGAGCAGACCTATCCACCCTCAACCAGGTGATTCTTAAGCCCTCTAAAGAATTCGCATCGGAGACTAAGTATGCCATGAAAGCAGTGAGGGATTTATTTCATGTTTTGTGGCAAAAAAATCTGGAGTCCTGTGTTCTGGAACAGCCGCCCCCCCCCCCCAATCAGCCACAGCACTGTGGACAAGTCCTCCACAATTCCCGTCTCTGTTTTCACATATGTCCTCCGGACATCCTGCTCCCCACACTGGGCCCCTCATGGACACGTGTGAGCAGGGAGCTGACGGGGGCTGCAGAGATTGCTTGTGACAGGGCGGGCGGGCCCAGAGTCACATGACCTACGATGGACTCCAAGCTCTGACAGTGATGTCACCGCCATTCCTTGTTGTTTCTTCTGTATTTTAAAATTATTTTCTAAGGGGTTTCTCTGGGATTACAATTAACATATTAATTTAAAACAATCTAGTTCAGATTAATACCAATTGAATTTCAATAGTATAAAACATCTTTGCTCCGATAAAGCCCTATTGCCTCTTCCCTCCTTTGTGCTATTATTGCCAGGCAAATTATCTTTATATATTATGAACCCACCAACAGATTCATAATTGCTGCTTTGTGCAGTTGTCTTTTAAATCAGAGAGAAGACAATAATTACCAAAATGTATGTTCCTGCTGGGTTTTGGGGGTTTGTTTTCTTTACATTCACCTTTGCAGATAACTGAACCAGTGTTCTTTATTCTTGCAGACTAAAGTCCTTTTGTTTCAGCCTGAAACAATCCTTTCGAGATTCCTTGCAGGGCAGCTCCTCTAGTGACCGATCCCCAGTATTTGCCATATGGTAATATCTTAATTTCTCCTTCAGGTTTGAAGGATAGTTTTCCTGGATATAGAATTTTTCTTGGTTGACAGCTTTTTCTTTAAGCATTTGGAATATGATATCCTTTGACTTCCATGGTTTCTGATGAACAATCAGCTGTTAATATCATGGGGAATTCCTTGTATGTAATGAGTTATTTTTCTCTTACTGCTTTCAAGATATTCTTTGGCTTTGGCTTTTTGACAGTTTGACTACCGTGTGTTTAGTGTGTATCTCTTGAATTTATTCCACTTGGAGTTCATTGAGATTCTTGGATGTGTAGACTAATGTTTTCCATAACATTTGGGGGATTTTCAACCACTACTTCAATTATTCTTTCCGACCCTTCTCTCTTTCCTCTCCTTCATGTGTTTATCAGTGTGCTTGATAGCATCCCATGAGTCTCTGAGGCTGCACTAATTTTTCTTCATTTTTTGTTCTATCCATTCCTCAGACTAGATTAGGTAAGTCCAGTTGACCTATCTTCAACTTCACTGATTTTTTTTCCTGCCAACTCAAACTGCTGTTGAGTCACTATTAAGTTTTTTATTTCAGTTATTATAGTTTTCAACGTCAGAATTTCTATTTGATTCCTTTTAAATATAATTTCCATCTCTATTTGATGAGATGTCATGTGCATCCTTTTCTCTAATTCTACAGATGTGGTTTCCTTTAGTTATTTGAATATGTTTATAACAGCTAATGTAAGTCTTTTTCTAGTAAGTCCAACCTCTGGTCTTCCTAAAGGACATACTCTATTGACTTTTTTCCCCCCATGAATGGGCCATACTTGTTTGTTTCTTTGCATGTCTCATAAATTTTGTTGACATTTGGACATTTTAAATAATCTGATGGGACACCTCAGGAAATCAGAGTCCCACTGCCCTCCTTGAGGTTTGTTGTTGCTGCTTTTGTTGTTTTGTTTCTGCTGTTGCTTCTTTGCTTGGTGAAGTTCCTGAACGAGTTCCATAAAGTCTTATTTCCTATTTGTACTGCCACTGAAGTCTCTGCTCAGATAACTTAGTGGTCAGCTAGTGATCAGAGATTTTCTCAAGTGTCCTGAACCAATAAGTCTCTTACTCCTTACCAAGACTCCCGGTATATGTATTTGGTACATATTCAGCTTTCTTGCAGTTTATAATTCAGCCTTATCCCTGTATTTCCTGTTTGCACAGGGCCTCAGCATTAGCCAGAGGTGAGGGATTAGGATTTCACAGGTCTTTTCTGGGTAGAGGCTCAGCCCTGCACATACACAAGGTCTTCTAGCTCCCCACGGATATGTTAGGACTTTTCAAAGCCCCATACCTATGGATATTTAATTCCCTACATCCTGCTTTTAAGTTTAAAAAAAAAAAAGTTTTTAAATTTATTTGACAGAGATGTAATGAGATAGAGAACACAAGCAGGGGGAGTGGGACAGGGAGAAGCAGACTGTGGGGCTTGATCCCAGGACCCTGGGATCAAGACCTGAGCTGAAGGCAGATGCTTAATGACTGAGCCACTCATGCACCCCTCCTTTTAAGTTTTTTGACCAGCGTTTTGTGTGCCTCAACTGGTGTCACTGACTCAGGTAGCTGGGTTGTTAAACAATTGCTGCTGATTGTTTTTGACAAACATCCTGGGGATAAGACTTTCCCCAGTGAGAAAACTCTGTGTCAGGCCAAATCATAAGACCTGTGAATAGGACTTCTCCAGTGAACTTCTAAAGAGGTAAAATGGTGACAGTTCTCTGAGTCTTTTACAGGAGACCAAACTGGTCTGCCCCTCCAGAGGCTGTTATGATGCTGGCTTTCACAGCTACCATGGTCGCTCAGTTGCTGCTTTATAAGCCTGCTACAGAGCTGGGGAGAAGGATATGGAAATAGGGCAAGTTAAACACCACAAATTTCTCTATTCTTGTTGAGATTCAGAAGTTTTTCTTGATAGATTCTCATTAGATTGTTGAAAATCTTTGGTTAATTTCCAGAGTTTCCAAAAAAAAAAAAAAAAAGGTGATTTTCAAAAAGTGTTCTTGTTGATTTTATGGAGGAGGGGAATTATTGCAGGTCCTTACTCCTGTCATTCCAGAAGTCCTGCCTTAAGGGCAATTATTCTGGCTATATTTTTAATAATAGCATTATTGATTCATGTACAATAAAAGCACCCACTTAAAGTGTACAGTTCAGTGGTGCTTAGTATAACGTAGACATGCACAACCATCACAACAATCAATTTTAAAACATTTTTATCATCTCATAAAGAAACCCCATACACGTTAGTTATCACCCTCTTATTACCGCATCTCCCTAAGCCCTAAGCAGCCACTAATCTACTTTCTGATTCTATAAATTTAAGTCTTCTGGACATTTCGTATAAATGAAAACATATACTATATGGTCTGTTGTGACTGTCTTCTTCCATTTAGCATGTTTTCAAAGTTGATTCATGTTATAACATGTATTAATATTTACTCTTTTTTATGATCAAATAATATTCTGTTCTATGGATAAACCACATCTTGCTTATCCATTTATCAGTTGATGGATATTTGTCTTGTTTCCACTTTTCCACTCTTATGAATAATGCTGTTCTAAACATTTGTGTATGAATTTCTGTGTAGACATGTTTTTATTCGCTTTGGGTATACACCAGGGAATTGGGGGTCATGTGATAACTCTATGTTTAACATTTTGAGGAGCTGCTGGACTGTTTTCCAAATGGTTATACCTTCCACATTCCCATCAGCCATGTTCCTACATCCTTTCCAATGCTTCTTATTATCTGACTTTTCTGTTTAATTGGATATGAAGTGGTGTTTTCTTGTGGTTTTGAGTTGCATTTTCCTGATAACTAATGAAATGGAGCATCTTTTCATGTACTTATTGTCCATTTGTATATCTTCTTTGGAGAAATGTACATTCAAATCCTTTGCCCATTTTTAATTGGATTACTTGTCATTTTTGTTGCTGTTAGGTTATAAGAAGTTTTTCTAAAGAAAATTACTCTATCCTTATTAGATGTATGATTTGCAAATACATTCTCATTTTTGGTTTGCCTTTTCATTTTCTTGACAGTTTCCTTTAAAGAACAAAAGTTGTTCTTTTTGAATTTGATGAAATACAATTTACTTATTTTTCTTTTGTTACTTTTGCCTTAGGTGTCATATCTAAGAAATTGTTGCCAAGTTCAAGGTCATGAAGATTTACTCTTGTGTTTTCTTCTTAGAGTTTTGTAGATTCAGCTCTGACATTTATATCTGAACCATGTTGAGTACTTTTTTGCATATACTGCAAGGTAAAGGTCCAGCTTCATTCTCTTTCATATGTCTATCCACTTGTTGCAGCACCATTTGTTGAAAACACTATTCTTTCCCCCATTGGATTTTTTTGGAGCCCTTGTAGAAAATCAATTAACCACAGACCCATGGATTTATTTCTAGGCTCTAAGTCCTATCCCATTGGTTATATGTCTGTCATTATGCTTATTCTATGCTGTCTTTATTACCACTGCATTGTGGTCAGTTTTGAAATCAGAAAATCTGAGTCCTCCCACTTTATTCCTCTTTTCCAAAATTGTTTTGGCTCTTCTGGGTCACTTGAGATTCCACATGTATTTTAGAATCAGCTTGTTGATTTCTACTAAAAAAGCACTTGAGAAGCTAGTGGGGATTGTATTGAATCTATCGATCAATTTGGTGAGTATTGCTATCTTTAATGATATTGGGCTTCTGGTACCTTAACATGGAATGTGTTTCCATTTTTTTAAATCTTCTTTAATTTCTTGCAGTAATGTTTTGTAGTTTTCGAAGTGTAAGTTTTATATTCTTTTTGTTAAACCGGTTCCTAATAGTTTATTCTTTTTGATGCCATGTAAATGTAATTGTTTTCTTAATTTCATTTTTGGATTGTTCATTACAAGTATATAGAAATACAATTAATTTTTGCACATTAATCTTATATCTTTCAACCTTGCTGAACTTATGTATTAGTTCTAATAGATTGTTAATGTGTTTGGGTTTTTATTAGTTGTAATAGATTTCGTGGATTACATAGAACTTTTTAAACATAAGATCATGAGGGGCACCTGGGTGGCTCAGTCAGTTAAGTGTCTGCCTTTGGCTCAGGTTATGATCCCAGGGTCCTGGGATCAAGTCCCACATCAGGCTCCTTGCTCATCTGGGAGCCTACTTCTCCCTCTGCCTGCCACTCTCTCTCTCTCTCTCTGACAAATAAATAAATAAAATCTTTAAAAAACACACATACACACAAGATCGTGGCATCTGTGACTAAAGATACTTTAACTTCTTCTTTTCCAAATTGATTCTCTTTTATTTCTTTTTCTTGCTTAATTTCTTTGGCAAGAACCTCTAATACAATGTTGAGTAGAAGTGGGTATGCCCGCAGTCACCCTAGAGTGATCATATCCAACTGTTAACTCCACTAACTGCCTGCTAATTGCTGTATTGTTTCAACAGTGCCCTGGAGCATACGTTACTTCACAGAAAAATCCAAGCAAATTTGGGCTCCTTTGAAGGGATAGTTCCAGAGCTCAGTATGTGAGATTTATTCTGAGCCCAGGAGGGCTCTTCCTACCTGTCTCTTTCTCTGATTTTCTCTGGCAAAATGGCTGGCCTCCAGTTTAACCTACATCTTCGGTAAATCTAGTGTTTTTTTGTTTTTGTTTTTGTTTTTGTTTTAGAGAGAGAGAGTGAGGTGGGGGGAGGGGCAGAGGGAGAAGGAGAGAGAGAATCTTAAGCAGACTGGAGCCTGACGGGGGGCTTAATCTCACAACCCGAGATCATGACCTGAGTCAAAATCAAGAGTCAGAGGCTTAATCAACTGAACCACCCAGGTGCCCCAATGTCTTCAATAAATCTGTCAATCTCTTTCCAATTTCCTTTTACCAGAACCTCCATTTATTTGGACAGTTCCCATTGGCTACAACTTCTCCAAACTCTGTTGTAAATAAATCAGCTCACTGGGGGTGGGGAGAGGTTGATTCCGTGCTTTCCGTTCCATGCCCAGCTTTCTCCTGAGCAAAATCTCTCTGCCCCAGTTCGGGCTCTGGGAGTGGGGACAAAGTCACACTTCTCTGAAAGACCTCCCCATTTCAGGATCTGACTGTTCAGTGGATGGGGTAACAGTAGCCCTAGGTCTCTTGGGCTTGCTTCTCTCCGTCTGGAGTTCCCACCCCACAATGCAGGGTGAGGGCAGTCAGGGTTCCATGATTCTCAGGGATGCTGCATTCAACCCCATGAGCGGGGGCTGGACAGAAGGACAGAGCCTTGACCTCTCCACTGCACTTGTCCTCAACTTAAGCCATGGCAACAGGCAGCTGGGCGCAAGATGAGAAACACTGATGTCCTGCCCCTCCTGGGAAGTTGAGTCTCTGGTTGGAAGCTACAGGGAGAGCGGGCCCCAAGTTCTTGGCTCTACCAATTGTGAGTGAAGTTTCCATCTGGTGGATCTGGGAAGGAGAGCTAAAGACATGCATCTTGGTTCAAATATCACAGACTTTCACAGGTCTTTTCAATTTTTAGTAGATTTTCTTGAATAAATGTTTCTTCATTTACTTTATGCCAATAGGGCCATCTCTAGAGACTTTAAATATTTAGGGTTTTTTTCATATTGTTCACCAGTTTCATAGGAAAATCGGTCTGTGGAGCTCTCTACACGCCATCGTGCCACAAGTGGAAAGTCCCTATTATTGCTTTTTAACTTTCCCCTCAAACATGCTCTCTTCCCCAGCTCCCACCGAAAGGTCCCCTCATCCACCAAGTCACCCGGGCAAGAGTGTTCGGGAGGGGAGTCCCTGGTTCTGTCCACTCAGGATCTCAGGACCTGACCTTTTCCTCGGCACACGGTAGAACTAACCTCCCAGTCCTCCCAGTTCAGCGGGCACTTGTTAGGTGACTGACTGTGGCCCATTCAGTGTGAGTGGAAGTGACATAGTTCAGGTCCGGCCAGGGCACTTCAATGCCAACGTGAGACCCCCCTCCCCATCTGTTACTTTCTGTCATGGTGACAGGAAAATTTCCAGATAATGCTTACTTCATCAGTCTGGCATCTTATTTTAAAGATTTATTTATTTATTTATTTATTTATTTATTTATTTATTTATTTATTTATGAGAGAGAGAGAACACGAGTGGGACAGAGGGAGAGGGAGAGAGGATCCGAAGCTGACTCCACACTGAGCACGGAGGCTCCTTCTCACATGAGATCACCACCTGAACAGAAGCCAAGAGTCGGACGCCTAACTGCCTGAGCCACCCAGGCGCGCCATCGGTCATCTTGAATGAAGAACAGGCAGAGCAGGGTCCTGGCAGAGCCACGCAGGATGTGCAGCCTGCACAAGAAACTCGGGGTGAGAGAAAGCCCCCCCAACTCAAAATAACACAATAAAGACGTGACGCCCACCAAGCATCGCTCTGTGCTGGACACAGCTATCGCCGTCTCACACGGAGGACGATGAAGCCTAGAAAAATCAACTCGCTTGCCTGAGCCCCCGGGAAATGAGCAGTTGGGAAGCGAACCCATGTACGATACACAGCCCTTGCTCTCAACGGCCCCCCTTCAGTAACCACAACCAGGTTCTGGACCTTCTTGGCTTTGCTGTTGGATCTGGGATGGCTCTCTTGGTGCTGACTGGCTCCGACTGTCAGAAAGTGCTTCTCCCCTTTGAATTCCTACCTGCCTCCAGGAAGGTTCTACCAGCTGGTTTTGGTTTTGCCCTCCAGAGTCACACAGAGTGAGTCTAATCTCCTCCGAAACTGCGCCGTACATTTAATAAACTCCACTAAAGTCTGTGATCTCACAGCCAGGATGCAAAAGGTTTGTCCTTTGGACTCTTTTTCATCATTACTAGAACCATGCAAATTGCAGGGATTAGAGTGTTGGCTGGAGACAAGGCTGGATTGTGTCCCCAGGCAACTACAGATGAACGGGAACCCTGCACATTAAGGAGGGCTGGGACTGGCATGAAATTAGGAGTCGGGTCCAGGCCCATTAACTCCGTGGGGACAGACAGTGAACTTCTAGGATTTATTTAGGAAACCCAGAAGCAGGGAGATTTCAGGTCTTTCTTTAAAAAAAACCAAATGTATCACTAACGTTTTCCTCAATGATGAAGTGATGAAAGCTTTACCTCTGGGATCAGGAAAATGAAAAGGACCTGATTTCACCACTTCTATTCAACATGGTACTGAAAGTCCTTGATGGAGCAATCAGGCAAGAAAAAGAAACAAAATGTGTTGAAATTGGAAAAGAAAAAGTAAAATGAGCTCTGTTCACATAAGACGTGGCCTTACATGTTTAGAACCCTGAAGATGACACCCACACCCACACACCCTCACCCCCCACACTCACACACACACCCTCACCCCCATACACCCACACACCCTCACACACTCACGAACACGCCTATTAGCACTAATAGACATTCAACAAGGTTGCAGGATACAAAATCAGCAGACAAAAATCAGTTGCATTTCTACATTTTCACAATGAGCAATCTGAAAAGGAAGTTAAGAAAATGATTCCATTTACGATAGTATCAAAAAGAATAAAATATTTAGGACTTCGGTTAATCATTGAATGAAAGGCTTTCACATCGTAAACTGTAAAATGTTGCAGAAAGAAATTAAAGAAAATGTAAGTAAATAGAACACATCTCATGTTCATGGATTAAAAGACCTACTGTTACACACTTAATATTAATTATTTTTAAAATTTTATTTTTAAGTCATCTTTACACCCAACATGGGGCTCAAATTCACAACCCTGAGATCCAGAGTCGCACTCTCCAGCGACTGAGCCCGCCAGGCTCTTATTATTAATCTTAAACTAATTTTAAGATGTCAGTGCTACCCAAAGCAACCTATAGATTCAATAACATCCCAATGATGTTTTTGGCAGAAATAGAAAAATCCGTCCTAACATTCACAGGAAATCTCCGGGGACCCTAATAGTCAAAACCACGTTGAAATAGAAGAACGAAGTTGGAGGTCTCACACTTCCTGATCTAAAACTTACTGCAAAGCTACAGGAATCAAGACAGCGTGGTACTGGCATAAAGACAAACAACTAGACCAATGAAATAGACAGGAAGCCCAGAAATAAACCCGTGCATAAATGGCCAGATGGTTTTCAGTTCGAGTTCCAAGACCATTCACAATCAATGTGTCTCATAAACAAAGCCTCGAGGCTGACCTCTGTCCTCAGGTGGCCCCGAGCCCCAGCCTCCCTGCTCATTGTCACCTTGCACACTCAGCTGCCCCCTGTGACTCAGCCCATTCCCACCTCCACCAGTCCCTTGAGACTGACTTTTAGAGCAGACTGGCGACTGCCTGGTCTTTCTTCTAAACCTCCCCTGAGGACACTCTCCACTATGTTTCCAGAGATCTCTGACTCTGCTGTCCGCAGTCCTGTCCCTCCCCATGTTCACGGAGCCTACCCCTGGATCTCCCTTCCTGGGCTCCCACATGTTCAAGAGGTAAGCTTGGGCCCCAGCTCCTCTGAAGGGACTTGGTCACATGTCCTAGATTGGCTTCCTTTGAAAGCAGACCCTAAAACAAGGGCTTGGGAAGGGTTCCCAGGAAGCACAAGTGAGGGGGCTGAGATAGGGGAGGGTGAGAGTAATTGGGGCTCCTTCTTTCAAGGGACCCTTCAAGGAACCCATGCTGAACACACTTCAGGACAGAAGCTGGGTGTTTATTCCTCACTGGTTTGACCTTTGGGGGCATAGGAGTTGCAGTAGTCCCGCAGGAGGGCTGGGGAAGCTCCCACAGTGCTGGGCAAAGCCCCTAGACAGGACAGCTGGGGAGAGTGGGCCGTCAATGTGGGGTGCTACTAGCATGCCCGGGAACTGTCCACTGCAGCTGCTGGCGGCCTCCGAGGCAAGGACAGAACTAGCCCCAGGCTTGGGCAGCCATGGCCACAGTCTCCTTTGCATTCCCAGGATCTCCCTTCCCATGTAGGGGACCCTTTACTTTTTAACATCTTGGTCCCCTGGTGGTTTGCGTAGGGGCCTGACAGTGAAGTTGCTCCCAGCCCCTCCCTAGCTGTGTGTTCTTAGACAAGATCCTTAACCTCCCTGAGCCTTCATTTTCTCACCTATAAAATAGAGCAACGGCAGCTTTGCGGGGACTGAGGTGCTATGAGATGCTATAAAGCAGCCACATCACCCTCTCCCCTGGGGACGTGGCCCTCGGAGGTCCCTCCTGCTGGACACACAGCGACCTGTCCTCGGAGGTTGGGGAAGACATGGCCGTTTCAAGCATCCCCTCCTTGTCCCTGGGCCCAGGGGTGCTCCTGCTTCTCCAGCATCCTCATGCCCTCGCTTCTGTCTCCACCGCATCCTGACAGCACGTGGTGGCTCTCAGTCACACACACACACACACACACCCCACCCCACCCCCACCGATCGTGTCATGCCTGGCGGAAGTCAAAGCCTTGACAAAAGGTAGAGGAGGTTGGGGTCAGGTCTGCACTGATCAACAGGCATATGGGAGGCGGGGATCGAGGAGGGGGGGGAGATGAGAGGAGGCCTGGGTCCCACAGGGCAGTGGGGGAAGACTGGCCCGCAAAGACAGCTGTGGGGACAGGGAAGACCTGGTCATCTCTGGACAAGTACCCCATCCCCACCCCTAGTGTGGATGGGGCCTCTGGGCTCAGACTGGGCCTCTAACCCCCCACCCCTGCCTGCACCTATTTCCCCCCTTGTCCCCACACCTCCCTGGGAGGCCACACATGGCTGTCCCCTCCGCTGTGTAGTCCCCACGTCCCTCAGCCAAAGAATGCCACTCGCTAGCCCCAGTCGGGGCCGCCCCATGCCTCCCTCTGAATCTTCCCCTGCCACTCTCTGGGCCTCAGTTTCTCCATCTGCAGAATGAGGAAGTCTGTTCTAGCTGCAAGCTTCACCAGTGAAACCAGTGGGCTCCTCTCAGACTCCCCATCACAAAAGCGAGGTTGCAGGAGGGTCAGGGGGTCGGGGGTCAGGTGACCTCCAATGAGGTTCTAAACGGGGTCTTCCAGGGAGGCCTCTGGAGCCCAGGGTCCTCCCTGTGGTGGCCTCAGTGAAGACTGAAGGGTTAACTGCTCCTGATGCTGAGATAAAGCCCCCAGGGGGCTCCCCACCCCGCCCCATGATTAATTCAGCTCAAGCCATGTTTGCACCGGAAATTTCATCATCATTTCTGATGGTGAAGACGTGGAGAAATAAATGGGGAGTGCCAAGTACTGCACTGGGGGGCTCGGTCAATGAGGTGGGGGGCCGGCCGCCTGGTCTCCGGGCCTCCGCACTGGGCTCCTTCACAGGCAGGACTAATTAGGCAAGGTTTTGTCTCCTTGACTGTGGGATGAAGACCCAGGTTTGATTGTGGGGGGACTCGGGGCAGCGGGTGCTGGGGCAGCGCCAACCAGCTCACAGTGTTGATGGTAAATGTTCAGGAATCTTGTCAGCTAGTCAAACAGCCACAACTAAACATTATAACTTACCGTGAAGTACATTATACTTTTATAAAGGGAATAAACACTCGAAGCCCATCTCTTCCTAATTGCGTTAGGATATCGTGCCATCGTAGATGCTTCTGAGGTGATTTACAGCTATGGCACAGAAATGCTGCATAAGGGGGCGTTCGTGTTCGGTGACATGTCACCGGTACCGCGAGATGGTGGGCTCACACCCCAGAGCCCGGCAAACACCACCAACCAGGGTCTGTTGTTGTTGCTGTTTTTCCTGCAAAGCCAGTGGCTGAATATTCACCAGGACACCGAGGAGTGTGGGAAAAGGCCCGGGGCAAGAACAGAAGGCGGGAGAAGCCGGTGAGAAGCATGGGTGGAGGTGGGGCCACGGGTCAGCCAGCTCAACCCTGAGCCGGGCACAGAGATGGCTCACGGTGATACAGGAAGCCTCTGGCTAGGGCAGCTGCCATCTCCCGGGGGTGGGGGGGGTGGGGGGGTCGGAGAGGGTCTGTGCCTATGGAGGGGAGCTCTGTTTTAGGGCCCAAGTACTTGGGGAGCATTGCTATCCCTCTATCTCCTGCAGAGAATTCAGGGAGGGGGGTGACCCTCTGGGAGGGACCAGGAACAGCTGAGGGGATGCCGGTCTCTGCAGACTCACAGAAGCAAGAGCTCACACTGTCCTCACAGAGACCACCAGTGAGGTGGCCCTGCTCCCAAATCATACTGGGGGATCCAAGGGGCAGGACTGTTTCTGTCTTCGGATTCAGGGCACTAGGGATGTCTTACTCGGGGCTTCCAAGGTCGTAACTGTATCCCTTCCTCAGCCCGAGGACTTCTGAGGGCCTGATGAGCCTCCCACAACTGGACATCCTCCCACAGTCTTTGTGAGTCCGGCTTCTGGAGGTGGATGGAATCTGTGGAAATTCCGTGGGTCAGCCATGTCTGTCCAATCTAAGGAAACTCCAAGGGGAAGATTAGAAGGAGCAGAATGTTGACCCTCAAAGCCCTCAGATACAGGGGAGCATCTGTATTGGGAGGACCAGGAGCCCAGGGGTCATGTGGACAGGCCCCTGCTGTGTCTGCCAGCCAGGAAGGGACCAGGCAGGGCCAGAACTGGCCCCTGCCCCTCAGTCCCCACTAATAACTGTGGGACAGAGACAGCAGGCCCCACTCATCCATCCATCCATCCAACAAGTATGTGGTGAGCACCGACTTACTGCCTGGCTGCGTGCAGGGCGCTGGGGACACAGCAGGGCACGGCACAGACAAGATCCCCACCCCATGGAGCTTGCAGCCTCCTGGGGGGGACGGATCAGAACCCACCAGTGAAGGGATCATTTTCGAAAGTGGTAGATGTTGTGACGGAGATAATGCACGATGAGGGGGTGAAGGGTCCCTGGCCGGGGTCCTTCCACCAGGGGGTCTGGGAGGGCTTTGACTCCAGGCTGAGGTCTGTGGTTGAGATGGTTGTCCCAGGCATCGGGACGGTGAATATGATGTCCTTGGTGCCATCTAGGGGTGTCCCAAAGTGCCGGGGGGGCTGAGCCGGGGTACCCGCAGGACTGTGGGACAGGAGGAGGCTGGAGACGTGACTGGAGACGGCTGTGGGCTCACACACAACCCTGTGGCCATGGCGAGGACTCTGCAGTCTATTCTGGGAGCGGCGGGAGGAGGAGGCAGCCAGGAGAGCGAAGCTGGAGGCTCAGAGATGCTGCCGATGAGGCTGAGTAATCAAACCTCGGGGAGACCACGTCCCATCAGCCCGGGCTGGGGCGCAGATCACACTGAAAGGTACTCCTTGTCCCGGGATCAGGGTGCTGGCCTGGGGGTAGCTGAGCACTAGGGGCGGGGTGCCATGAAGGGCGTGCGGTCAGTGAGCACCCCAGGTCTGAGAAGAGGGCAGCTCAGGGTGGGCGGGATGGAGCCTCGATGGAAAGTCCAAGAGAGCAGAGCCTCGTTTCCACCGCCCGGCCCCCTGTCCTCAGCACCCAGAACAGGACCTGGCACCCAGGAGGCTCCCGAGGAACGTGTGTTTGAGGACCACACGGATGTGTCCATAAACCGGACAAATCCATGAGGTGGGCATGCGTATCCCCATTCAACAGAGGAGGAGACTGAGGCTCAGAGACGGGAAGGACTTGCCCAAAGTCACAGGGCTGGTGAGGAGGTCAGGAGAGGAGGGGAAGGTCATGGTGGGGCAGGGGTGGGGAGCAGCATGGGTCCTGGGGAAACACAGCCAGAGAAATCCTACATTTAGACAATAAAGCCAGTGTTTTACCAGGGTCCGGCCATTCCTGGGGAGTCAAGCAGCACCTGTGAGACCCCAGTGGTGGTGGCCTTGGGGAAGAAGGCGGAGCAGGGAGGGAGCAGTCTTTTTTGCATAAAGGCTCCGCCTCCTCCAATCAGCTGGGCGCTCAGGGGCGGGGACGCCAGGGCCTGGCCAATCACCAGGAGGCTGGGAGCAGAGGCAGGTAGAGCAGAGCCGGGCCTGGGCCCCTGTGCTGCTGAGGGGACCTTCCGGACTGGCTCTTCCCTCCTGGACCTCAGTCTGTCCTCCCAGCAGCTCCGCATCCAGGGCAGGAATAGTCATCTCCACTGTGCAGGTGAGGCAGCTGAGGCCCAGAGAGGCCATGTGACTTGCTCAAGGTCACACAACGGGTCAGCCCCAGAACCAGAACCGACCCAGGCTCAGACTCCTGGCCCAGGGTCCGTAGTCCTGCTCCTCTGGCTTCCGTCCTACTGCCCTGGACCAGGACCCCAGCTGGGCACACCAACCCTTGGGCCTGTCCTCAGCAGCCACCGGCCCCCTCTTCCTAATGGCCCCCACCCCAGGGCTTAGCTCAGAGATGCTGTTGACCCCAAGTCCCCTGCCCAGCCTCATCCCGGATCCCAGACCCTTTGCGACACAGGGTCAGGGACCTACAGAATGTTGGGGCTGGCAGGGGCCCCAGGAGGCAACTGGTCCATCCCCCTGGGGCACAGGTAGGGGCAATGGTCCCTCAGTGGCCACGCTGTGCATCTCCCTCCAGCCCAGAAACCCCCCAGGGCCTGACTAGAGGCTCTGCTCTTCTCCCTGCATTTTTCCCTTTGCTTCCGGCCTCACTTGCCAGAAGCAGAGGCTACAAACCCAGGTCTAAGGTTTGATTTACAAACTTGCTGGGGAGGAAGGGAGGGAGGCTGCTGCACCCGGTGATTTACTCTGCCAGGAAATGCTTGCTTCTCAGGAGGGATCTTCTTGGCCCCTCCTCTTTGAAGGCTGGGATTTCCTGAGGCTTCTCTTCCCCAGGAGGCTTTGGTGAGGCCACAGAGGTAGAGGAGCCCAGGGGAGCCCCGTGCAGTGAAGAGCAAACCTAGATGGTAGGTGGGAGGGAGAAGATAGACTTAGGGGTCACTGGGGGCCTGGCCTTCAATCCCTGCTCCACCCGGACACACACCTTCTCCCCTCAATTTCTTCATCTCTGTCTTGCAGGCTCCACTTCCCTGCAGCTCGGGGAAGAGGAGGAAGAGGCCCCGTGGGCAGAGTGGGCCCAGCTGCCCAAACCCGGATGCCAGGCACAGATGGTTCTTATGTCCAGCGGTTATTAGAGGTGCGCTGTTTTCCTGCTAATGAGCTAACAAATCTTGTCTGGAGAGGGCCCTTGGCAGAGAAAGGAGCCTCTGGGGCCCAAAGTTCTGCTGTGATCCAGGGGTCAGCAGAATTCTTGTACACATCTCATTTCTAATAAAGCAATGAGGGACCAGTGGGGGTGGGGGTGGGCACTGACTGGTGGATGGATGGGAGGGTGGGTGACTTGGTCCATGTCCACTTGGACAGCTCCCCGGGGAGGGGGTGGGAGTCTTCCAGACTGGATCCAGAGATCCCAGCCTGATTCACAGCCTCCTGAAGTGGTCTCCAGGCCCCTAGGTGCTGTCAAGGGGAGACTTGGAGTCTGAAAACAGCCCTGTACTACCGAAGCCAGCAACGCAGAGTGTTGGGAAGGGGGCTCTGGAGCCAGACCCATCAGAACCCAGATGGACTACCAAGACCCGGCGACTCCAGGCAGCCCCGTGTCTCCTGAGCCTCAGCCTTTTCACCTGTTAAGTGGGAGTGGTGGTCCCTCTTGCTTAGCTGTTGTCCAGTGTAAGGAATGTGGTTAAAGCGTGCACACAGTGCCGGCACACACTAGGTCTTCAACAAATACATGGGACTCTATTCAAGTTCCATGATCCAAGTGTTAGTAAAGCCAGCTGCCAGGAGTCAGAGCCTCCTTGACCACCTACCAGCTCTGAGACCTTGACACATTAACCTCCATGTGCCTTGATTTGTTATCTGTGAAATGGGGTAATAACACTCCCTCCTTCACGCACACACGCACACACATGCGCGCACACACACACACGCACGCGCCCCTCTTTCCCGGCCCCTGACTCAGGGGCGCAGGGCCACCTCAGGCTCCTTCCTGTTGACAAAGCACAAGGAGGCGTCTCCCTGCCCAGGGCTGCCGTCCTCGTCACAGCAGTGGGGGCGCAGGGCGGGGGCTTAGCAGGGCCTCCTCTTCCCTCCCACGTCTCCCTGAGCAGCCCCATGTTTCTGTAGAACTTGGGCTCTGACAGCCCAGCGTGCCCCGCTCCCCCCGCCCCCAGCCTGGAGGGAGAAGGTGCAGGATTGTTCCCGGCGTGCACTGCGCTCTCTGCAGGACCCTCTCCTCTGTGTTGGAGGAGCATCTGTGCAAAACCCAAGCCTTCAGGCCAGACCCATCCACAAATGGGTGGAGCTTTAGCTGCTCGATGTTTTCGTTATTTGATCCATTAGCTAATGTACGAACTCGGAGGATTTCACACAAAAAACTAGAGTTCTGTTTTATTAAAAAATCGGAGGGCAGACATGCCACAGGATGTGGACATTCTCACAGCCACGGCTGGCGGGAGCTAAGATGCAGCCCGGGATCTCCGTGGTCCCCAGGGGCCTAGGAGGGTCACCAGCACTATGGCCTTGACCCAGGAAGATATCTGAGGTTCGTGACGTCCCAGAGACCCCAGCCTGCTCTGTGTACAGATGGGTACACTGTGCAAAAGGGGGGATGGACCCATTTGTCCACCGCATCCTGAAATGCCCCCTGCCCTGTCCACAGCTGGGTCCTTAGTGCCAGAAACAGGGCCTGGCTATAGTCGGTCCTCCCCAAGCATCCGTTGCATGGTGCATTTGTTGATAAAGTAAATTAGAAGTAGAACCAGGGCTCAGACTCGGGGCCTGATTCTCAGGCCAGGAGCCCCTTGAGCCCCAGCTATTTATCCCCAACTACTAGGCCCCATGTCGGAGATCCCATCCCAAAATGCCTGTTGCCCCAATCACGGGCACACGCTCACCCATTGTCTCGGTCAGCTTAGATCCCCTATAGCCCAGTGCAGGTTAGACCTGGACAAGAAGGAGAGCCTTTTGTAGAAATCATCATTTATCATCTTTTTGTGCATGAGGACTATTTTTAACATTTTAAAAAAGAACGGGACACACGCGTGCTGTGAGCTGTCCATTTAAGGGGAGGGGGCACCACACCAGGCCGTGGTGTCCGCAGACCTAAGGCCAAATCCTCACCGTGCCGCATCCTGGCCGGGTGGCTTCGGACATGGCACTCAGTTCTCTGAGCCTCGGTTTCCTCACCCATAAAATGGGGGTAGTCACCGCACCTACCCCCGAAGGTGTGGTGAGGATTAAGGGAGGCAATCCAGGTCAGTCACTAAGGCCGGCGCCCAGCACACAGTAGGTGCTCAGGGAGGGCGGCTCCTGGTACTCTGTCACTGCCCCAACCGCCACTAGGAGATCCCGGCGACAGGGGCCATGCATCATGGACAGAGGCCACCAGGAATGCAGAAACGCTTCTCCGTAGCTTCTCTGCCGTTGGAATCACGGCAGCACATGCATATGATAAAATGAAGCTCGGCTACAGGCCGGGCCCATGATTCCGTCCACACACAGGCCCACGGCAGACTCGGGCCCCTTACGACAAGCACCGCCAGGAGCTTGAGGTCCCCAGGTTAGGAATCTCAGAGGTGGCTCTGGTCAAAGCCACAAGGGATTTCTAGCACTCACAGTCATCAGTCATGGTGGCAGTGCGGTAACAAGCCCCCTGGGCCCAGCCTCCCCTCCTTTCCCACCCCCACCCCTTCCAGCCGAACTCCCACCCCAGGTGGCCCAGCCATTGCCTGAGCCATGGATGGGAGGTGCTCTGCTGTCCCCCCACAACCCCAGCACAGTAAGGCCGAGTCTGTGGCTCTCTGTCTTCCCAATGAATACATAATCACCTCCCAGGATGGGCTGAGATGCTGGTTATAATAAAACCGTTTCATTACATCCCTCTACATGGAGCCATTTAATGAACACACGGCGGCCGCTGGCTCCGGGTGCCCCCCTGAGCCAGTTGCAAATGAAACACGTTGCACAGTATCATTTAATTAGCTGGGGGTGGGGTGGAAGGAGGGAGCTAGGGAGAGGGAGGTGACATTATGGAGAAACAGAGAAGGAGGGGAGGTCAAGACAGAAGCTTTAGGGGCGGGGCAGAGAGTAGAGGGAGGGTGGGGAGGAGGGGAGCCATGGAAAGAGGGGATTATAAAATGATGTCCTTTGAGCCACCAGATTCAGCTGCATTCGAAGCTACCAACCCTTCGACTTTTAGATTAATCAGACAATAGGAGCCTTGTTGTTTTCTGTTTTGCCTAACCCTGTTGGAGTCAGATTGACGCCCCCAGAACAAACTGTCATGAAAGGTACAGGTCATTCTTGGCATAAGAGAAGGCTCTGGGGCTTAAGATCACACTCTATTCAAAGACACAAAACTATGCCCATAAGTCTGAAGCATGGTGGCTGAGGCAAGATGAGTGTCTATTGGGCTCGTGGGTGGGGGTCACGAAGCCTTCCAGAAGTGGAGCAAGAGGACCAACAGAGGCTAAACTTCCACCTCCTACAATTGGCCCCCCACCAACTCCCCCAGTAGGCTGACTTCTCAGCATCCCCAGATCCAACTTGGTCCACTCCTGAAAAATCTAGAACCAAAGATCCAGGGACAATCAGCATTAGAAGCCATTGTTAATACTCCTTAGTCCGATGCCCTCAGTTTCGTTACTTTTGTATTGGCCAAGGAATGCACGAAGATGTTCTCTTGTATGTATTGTGTCCTCGTGCACGTGCACGGTAAGCAGTCTCACCATATAGATAAAGGAAGTAGCTTTTATGTGGCAGAGGAGGGTAAGGGAGTCGTATGACTCACCTCAGCCTTTGTGAGGGTTCCAGGAAATAGTATGTGTAGAGTTCACAGCTCAGGGCCTGGCACACAATCAAAGTGATCAAAACTTGTGTGAAAGAGAAAACGTTAAAAGCTGCAAGAGAGGAAAAAATGACATGGTAGGCATTGAGAAACCGAGTAAGGATGTGAGACACAAAAATAGATGGTGGCGGATTTCTAATTAGAACGATGTAAATGAGTGACATCAGGGAAAATGGCATAGTAAGGACTGCTAAGAAATCTCTCCTCCGTAAAGAAAGAAGTGGCAAAAAAAAAAAAAAATCCTCAGAATCAACTTTTTCAGAACTCTGGAAATTTACCAAAGGCTTGCAACAATCCTGGGTGCATTTATTCAAGTCAATTGGCTGAATGTCAGTAAGAATAGTGAGCTTTGTGACATTTATCATGCTGGCGTCCCATCCTCCTCTCCTCAGCTCCATGGTAACCTTGAAATCTAATGGCCCCGAATCATGGTGAAAAGAGTAGCCTGGCAACCACGGGAGGGGGGCAGAACGAGGTGAGAGCGTCTTCAAAGCCACATTCTCGGATCACTCTCATTATTTGACCTGTCTGGTAATTCCCTAGAAGATCTTACTTATAAAGCTGTCTTTATTTTACCTGAGTCAGAATTTGCTCTGTGCAAAAAGCCTTTTCCTTGGGGTGGGGGGAGGAGGGGTGCTTGTCAAAAACAATTACAGGCGATTGTTTAATTTCATGACTGCCTGAGACAGTGGACAGCAGTTGGGGTAAGCAATAGACTAACCCAAAAGCTTAAAGGACAAAACTAGGGAACGGGATGTCCATATAGGCCTTGAAGATCTCCAAGATATACCTGGGAAGCTAGGGCACCGTGAGCATGTGCACATCTTCAGGAAAGACCTGAGAAGGCCCTGAGTGCTCACCTCTGACCGACCTTGAAACTTGTGGAGGCCAAGGTTTGGAGTTAAGGGTTGAAGGCATGCCCCACTGCTCACCCAGAGCCCCTCTACAAGGGCTGGGAAACTTACTGGAAGGAAGTCTCTGTCCAGTCATTACCTGACCACCAAGAACTTATCTGAACAGACACTTCAATGGCCACATGGGACAAAGAATACAGACTTTACAGAAATATCCTTACAGAAAACAAACAAATAAAGAAGTGAGTGTTAAAACAAAAGCAGTACAACAAATCCTGGTGGGGGAGGGGAGATTTGACTTCCAGGGTGGCTACATTATTTATTTGTAATGTCCAGTTTTCAACAATAAATTTTAAGATACACAAAGAGACAGAAAAGCATGGCTCATATGGCTCGTGCACAGGAAAGGAGCGATCAGTGGAAGCTGTCTCTGAGGGAGCCTAGACACTGGACTTCCTGGACAAAGACCCCAGGTGAGCCATTTTAAGTATATCCAAAGAACGAAAGGTCCATAAGAGAACAACACTTCACCAAATGGAGGTCAACAAAGAGATGGAAAGTATTTTTAAAAAGAACCAAATAGAAATTGGCGTGTGAACCAAGAATTCCATATCCAGGAAAACTATCCTTCAAAAATGAAGGAGATACTAAGACATTCCCAAGTAAACAAAAATTGAGAGAATGTGTCCCTAGCAGATGTGTCATTCAGAAAATACTAAAGGCGACTCCTTCAGGCCAATATGAAAGGACACTAGACAGATTCAAATCCGCGTCAAGCACGACCTTCGGGTGACAACGGCGTAGGTGGTACCATAGCGGACATCTTGGACTCTCCCTCTGCTTCTCCCAAACTTCTCGATTCAGCAAACACATCAGACCTGAGACTTCTACTTCAGCTCTTGTTCACATTACATTCATTTCTTCAATTCCATTCCCACACCCACCACCCTTATGCATTCATTTATTCACTAAAAGATGTATTTATATCTCAAAGTATGTACCATTGGAAAGCTAGTAATTGATGACATTTGTTTTACAGAGACATTGTGAGATCACAAATCAAACTCACTGTGAAAGTACACCCTGGTATCCTTCCATTCTTTGTCAAAATTTAGCGAAATTGGCTAACTCCTATGGAAGTTATAATAGCACAAACATAAATCTGAAATCTCATAAAAATTCTACGTGAAGTATGGCCTCTGAGTGGCTGATGAGATTTCCCATTTCCCATCTGGCCCAGAAATCCTTTTCTAGATATTTGACCCAAGTGCACAGAAAATTTATGTTCACACGAAAACCCGTACACCAATACTGACTGACAGCTGCTGTATTTGTAATTGCTCCAAACTGGAAACTATGAAGATGTCTTTCAACGGGTGAGTAGGGGTGACATCCACGCAAGGGAACAGTACTCAGCTCTGTAGACACTACAAGCTATTGATTCACACACGCCCATGTGAGACTATTGACCCTTTAAACACAAATAGTAATATAGTAGGCCGCCTATAGCGTGTGTATAAGTGAGACGTAGGACAACAATAGTGCGGCGGTAGGGGAGGAACCCCACTTCAGCCAGATCCATAAACCGTACGCGAGGCAGCGTAATATCATGGAGGTAGACCGTGTTAGGCTGACGATCTGTACTACAAACACCAGTAAGATAACAACGAGTAATAGCTAATAAACCAACACAGAGGGCAAGGTGGAATTATAAATGGTACTCTGTCCCAAAGCAGGCAGAGAAAAGGGGAAGGCATCTAAAGAACAGATTGGACTTACAGGAAATGAATAGAAAGATGGTAGATTTATTGTTATTTATTTATTTAAAGATTTTATTTATTTGACAGAGAGAGACAGCCAGCGAGAGAGGGAACACGAGCAGGGGGAGTGGGAGAGGAAGAAGCAGGCTCCCGGCGGAGCAGGGAGCCCGATGCAGGGCTCGATCCCAGGACTCTGAGATCACGCCCTGAGCCAAAGGCAGATGCTTAACAACGGAGCCACCCAGGCGCCCCTGGAAAGATGGTAGATTTAAACCCAACAATATCACTACGATGATCTCCTTTTCCCAGAGAAGTCAACCAAGGCACAGAGACAGAAAGGGGCTTGTCCAAAGTTACACAGCCGGGAGGGAGTACGGCCAGCCTTCCGTTCAGCCTGTTGACCTGTGCTCAAAACTTCACAAGGAACATGCCCCCAGCCCCAAGGACTCTGGAAACTTTTGTCCCCCAGCCTTCACTTCTTGCCAGATTGCCCAGTCCATGTGGACACAAAACTGGATGGGGCCATAAAGATGATCTGTTCAACCCTTTCATTCTACAGCTGGGGAACCTGTGGCCCTGAGAGGCAAAGAGACTTGTTCAAGGTCACATTCCGAAGTAGGGGCCCAGCTGGGATTGTGACCCAGAGCCGCCAACCTACTTCTCTCTCCCCCCTTCCAGCTGCCAGGCTCCTCGCCACTGCTCCCGGATCCTTTCCTGCTCCTTCCAAACTGCTGTGACAACACCTGGCCCTTGATTTTCTCATGTCCCAGCAGACGTTAATTATGAGCCCTCATCATTGCATTTTAATCATTTTACAAATGCTCCCAGGTGTTTTCCAGGAGACACTTTTCTGGATTATTTTCCTCCATATAAATAGGTTCAGAGTCATCTGTCTCCCATAATTGGAAAACGCCAGGCTCCTGTGGCATTGCTGCTGCTTCCTTCTCAGACGGCTTCTGGCCATTGGAGTTGGGAAGCCATTAGAGATCACTGATGCAGACTGGGGAAACTGAGGCCTAGAGGAGGAGGGACTGCCTGAGGTCACACTGCAGGGTAGGAGCTGAAGCAGAACCTGATCTCGAATCTCTGGGCGCCTGGACCTGCTCTTTCACGGGATCCTTTTTTGCCCCTGTCGAGCTTCAAATGTGACCTTAAGACTCAGTTTCCAGGTGATGCCGTGATGTCAAGGTCACTTTGTTTCTGGCTCTGAGCGTGAAGTCATTTGATTTCCTTTAGAAATAGCTTCATACTCCGAGATTCACACTCCGAGAAAAATTCAATGGATGCCAAAATATAAAGAAACTAGAAGATTCTAAGAGCTTTCTGGGGTAACACCATTAGGTTTTGAGGGAATATTCTAACCTTTCTGACTGCTTTTTCTCCATAGCCTTTCTCCAGCCACCCCGTCCAACTCTGCCCGGCGAGGCTGGCTGTGTGGACCATTCCAGGGCCTCCTGACAGCTGGCTGGCTCCTATTGAGAGCAGCCAATGGCATGCACAGCTGGAAGAGAGGATGAGGGGAGAGAAACAGTTAGGGTATTCCTTCCTGCTCTCTCCTGGATTCAACTGTATGTCTGCAGTTCTTGAGGCCCCAGAGGCAGGGACCAGACCAGTTCCGGGAAAAGGCGCCCACAAGTAGTCTGGGCCAAACCTGGTGGCCAGCCGGAAACTGCCTGGACTCTGCCTGCCACACCGACGGGGCTCTTGCTTGCTCCCTCGGGTTTTGGGGTCCCACCCCACCTGGGCTACAGCTCCAAGAGTGGAGCTTTTGCTACCCTTCCCCCTCCTCTTCCCTTGCCTCCACTTCCCTCGGGGCCCTGCTTCCCCCAGCCAGACCTCTGCGAGCACCTGACCTGCCTGCCTACACCCCGCTCCTTACTCATTTTTCCAGCATTCCTGAGCCCTAGGCTTGTGCAAGCAACAGGGAGTCGTGGCAGGGAGCAGGTGACAAAGACGGGCTCTCCTCCACCCCGCAGCTCCTCTCCAACCTGCCACCTCCCCTGCATTATGTTTTTCAGGGGCCCCTTCAGGACCTGGCATGATGGGGTACATCACTTCTTCATCAGGCTTCTACACTAAAAAGAGCGAGCCTTGAGGGCAGAATGGAGACTGTCCAGTTCACCTTTATATCCCCTGTGCTTAGAACAGCGCCTCTAGTGGCTCAACAATTAAGTGCTCAGTAAATGCCTGGGTTAGGAAGGAGGACTGCAGAGCTCCCAGTCCAGAGGCTTTTGGAGGCCAGCAAATGCTCAAGTAACCAGGAATGTCTGTGGAGGAGTCATGGATGTGAGGGGGGAGGAAGACCCGGCCAGCACTCCCGCACTTCATCAGACGTTTCCCGAGAGCCCTCTACGCACCAGGCTCTGAGATGGGAGCAAATGCGGGGCCCATCAGACCTCGTACCTGCCTGGAGGGGTTCTCGGGCAAATGGAAGAGACAGACGCTCCCCCAGGAAGCTTAGCGGAGTGAAAAGCTCCGGGGTAGGACACGCAGTGACTCCCGCTGGAGGAAAAGCCAGCATTTATTGAGCTACTAAATTCCGTCTTTGGTGAAAGCAGCTTGAGTTGGGTCTCCGGCACTTTCAACCAAAAGATTCGAGCTGCTTTCACCAAGGAGGGTGAGGAACGGCTTCAGTCACAGCTGGATTCAGGGGGCTTGGATGATTCCACAGGCTTTCTCGTTCTATCTCAACATCTGATTATACTTCTGCGTGGGAGCACCCTTCTCTTTGCTAATGGACTGAGGAGGCAGAAGAGGGGAGGGGGAAGCAGAGTCCTAAGGACCGCAGGCTCACATCCTCCCACTGAGGGACTCTATAGGGTGAGAGAGAACGGGTCTCTCTAATAGCCACATAGAAGACCCGATCAAGGATTCCGATAGGCCCGATTTTGGTCACATGCTCTCCTTGGACCAATCATTAGTTCCTGGGGGAATGGAGTGCTCTGACTGGTCTGGTCTAGGCTTGCACCTGTTAAAGAGGCGGGGATAGGATAGGGTCACTGATGGATCCCTGGACCGGAATACCAGGGTCTGGGTGGTACACAGGCTTAGTCTCCTGGAGGGAGGGGGAGGAGTGATGGCGCTGAGAACAGAGGGGGAAGTAGTTGCCAAAACAGCGAGTGCAGTGCATGTGCCAATTCCAGTAAACATTCTCATTCCCTTTTATAAATAAAGAAACCGAGTCTCAGAGAAGTTAAGCAATTGATGTAAATTGGCAGGGGGCAGAGCAGGACCCTGAACCCTTCTCTGTTAGACATAAATGCCGTGCGCTCTGAACAACTCAGCTACAGCGCTTCCCACAGAGCGCGGCTTCTGCCGCGTCGCGAGCTCCCTAACCTGAATTCTAACAGGTTTTAGCTTGTAATTCCTACCCGGACAGGAAAAGCCTCAAAGCTCAGGCGCCGCAGGCCCCTTGCAGGTCCCAGAACTTACAAATCTCATCTTCGTGATGGATGTCACTGGAGGCTCGCTTTCCTCCTGGACCATGGTGTGCAGAAAAACACTGCTCCTGGCAGTTTCCTGTCCACCGAGCAGTGCTGAGAGAGAGCACATCAAAGAGAGTAGAGACCAGAGTGGTGTTGCCAGAGGCGACATTAGCAGGGAGATAGAACATTAAGGTGGCTGAAAAGTGATCTGTTTGACATGTGAACATATCCTCCAGTGAAGCACACAGCTCGGAGCGCTCAGACACAACCAGAGCCTCCTCAAGCCTCCTCTTCCTCTGGGGCTCCCTTCCAGCTATCAGACCTTCCTCCAGCCCTCCTGCCTGCCCAGCCGGTCCAGTTCATCTAAGGGGCGATTCAAGGCCAGGCAGCTCACTCGGGCTGGAGCGAGCCTCTAGCCCAACCTTGTTCATTTAACAGATGAGAACGTGGAGCCCAGAGAAGCCCCAGCATGCGCTCAAGGTCAAAGAGTCCGTTAGGCATCAGGCCGCACTGACCGAGGGCATCTATGTGCCAGGCCCCAGCCTGGACACTGGTACGTACTTATTTAATCCTTGGAGACAACCCTGCAGGGTGGATGTCATTAGCCCCATTTTACCCCTGGGTAAAGTGAGGCTCTGAGAGAGTAAACAACGTGCTCAAGGGCACGGAGCTGAGTTTCAAACTGTTTTGAATATGCACCCAAGTCCAAGCTGTGAGCCACCGTGCGGGCCATTGGTCCGTTGGCGGCGTGTGCTCCTCGGCCACAGCGTGATGATGGCGTGATGATGGCGTGATGTGGGAGTCCGCTGGCTCCATTTCCCAGGTCCCCTTGCCCACCAGCCTCCAGTTCCAGGGACATGGAGGGTGTCGTGGAGTACTGAAGGGTAGGAGCAGGAAGAAGCCGTTTGTATCCCCCACCCCCACCGCTTCTGAAGATGTTCTGGCTGCACCTGCTGGCTGCCCGCTCCATGGCCCTTTGGCGGCTCTGGCAGCAGGGACAGTGACCAGCGGCGGCAGCAGGGGGCCAAGAGGGCTCTGGCAGTGGTGGGGTCTCCAGTGATAGCAACAGGGGCGGCAATGCCGGGCCCCCAGGGCCTCCCCCTCTCACCCTGCAGCCCTCAGGCCTTCTCCCTTTCCCTTTATACTTAATCTTTCAGCTTTTCAACACGTTTATAATCAGTCCCCTGCATCAGATCCCCTCTGTTTGCAGTTCCTAGGGTAGTTTCTGTTTTCCCTCAATGAGCCTGAATCCTACAGTGATGGGCATCAGCAGTGATGCCAGGAACCAAACCCTCCCTGATGGCGTTTGGGGCCGGGCTCTCTGACATGAGGAGGCTTGAGCGCAGTGAGTGGGGACCTTGTTGCCAGGGGACAGTGGTGCCACCGACCAATCACAGCAGTCATCGGCAGGGCAGGCCTTTAGGCCCTGAACCCCCCCTCCCTGTGGCTGGCTGCCGCCCAGGCCCTACAGTGGTGGAGCGTTTGCAGAAGGCACGTGATGAGCACCGTGTTTAAGCTCCCATGCCACACACCCAGAGATCTTCTACGGTTGCCCTAAGGAAGCTTTTGTTTTGTGGCCAAAAGGCAGACGCAAATGAAAAGCAGATCTAGAACGCCGTCCTGGGGGGTGCGGAACTGCACACTCCGGTTGAACTCACCAGCTCACGTCCCGCACTTGGAAGTGCGGCCATTGACTGGGACAGGAGGCCCAAGCTGAGAATGAGGTATAAGGCTTGGGGGCCTCTCTGAGCTTGGCAACCACCCCTACGATGCACGCAGGCTGTGAAGCCTGTCTTTTAGGGGCTTGCAAAGCCAAGTGGGGCTCGGAGCCAGAAAAGGCCGTGCAGCAGTTCCAGTCTCCAGGGCGCGCCACCCTGACACCTGCGCCCTAGGTCCCCGGCTGGCCGGTGGCCGTCTCCGCGAAAGCAGCGATGCTGTGTGGGGCCGGTGGCAGGCCCCAGTAGGAGACTCACGGCACAGGCGTCTACGTGTCTGTCTCTACTCCTGCAGGCAACTGTCATCCATTTGAAAATAGATGTTGACTTTTCCCCGGGACCCGGTAGAGACAGAATGTGTGACCCAGGGCTGCCAAGTGACTAGGAGCCCGGCGGCCCAAGCTGCCCGGGGTCGGCAGGTGCAGCAGCCAGACGGCGCCAGGGGGGTGGGTGCATATGCACACTGGGGCTCGGGCACATCGTGGGAGCAGGCAGACGGCATGAGCAGGTGGCAAGATCTCACAGCACCCTCTCCAGCTGCATCGCCACCCTTCTCTCCACCCACACGGCTGGCCTGGTGTGACATTCCCCGTTACCGTCACCAGCCATGTGGGCATACCTCGGAGATATCGTGGGTTCCGTTCCAGACCGCCACGAGACAGCGACTTAAGTGGTGCTTGTGGGTTTTCAGTGCCTATGAAAGTTATGTTTACACTATGCAGGAGTCTGTAAGTGTGCAATAGCGGGACGTCTAGAAAAGCCATGTGCATACCTGAATTTAAAAATACTTCATTGCTAAAAAATGCTAACTAGCATCTGAGCTTTCAGGGAGTCACAATCCTGTTTGCTGGCAGAGGGTCTCGCCTCCAGGTGGATGGCTGCTGACTGATCGGGGTGGCGGGTACTGGGGTGGCTGGGGCAGTTCCTTAAAATAAGACAATGATGAAATTTGTCTAATCGATTGGCTCTTCCTTTCACTTGAATGCTGAGAGGCTATTGTAGGGCAATCAATTGGTCTAATTTCAGTATTATTGTATCTCAGCACGAAGGGAGGCCCCGGGAGAGGGGGGAGACGGGGAACGGCGGGTCAGTAGAGCAGTCAGAACACACACAATGTTTATGGATTAAAGTCACCGTCTTATATGGGCGTGGTTCGTGGCGCCCCAAACAATACCAATAGTCACATCAAAGATCACTGATTACAGGCCTCCATAACAAATACTATAATAATGAAAATGCTTGAAATATTGGGAGAATTGTCAAAATGTGACCAGAGTGAGCAGATGCTGTTGGAAAGATGGTGCCAGCAGACTTGCTCAAGGCAGAGCTGCCCCAAACCTTCAATCTGTAAGAAGAAAAAAACCTCATTATCTGCAAAGCTCAACAAAGCAAAGCAGATAAAACCAGATAAAAGCAGATAAAACCTGTGCTGACTGCCTCTGGCTGCTGTCACAGGTCGCCACGACCTCGGTGGCCAGGTTCTCTCTGAAGGCTCTGGGCGAGAGCCCTCCGCGTCTCCTCCAGCGGTGGATGCTTCTAGGGCCCTGTCGAACCTTCCTCCCCTCAGCTTCTGCCCCCTCTCCACAGGGCCCTCTGCACCCCCTCTGTGTCGTCTCCTTTCCTGTCTCCCCTAGGGACATTGTCATTGGACAAATGTGGCCCTAATCCCGGGCGATCTCATCTTGACATCCTCACCTGACTTATATCTGCAAAGACCCCTTTTCCAAATAAGGTCACGTTCTGAGGGTCTGGGCGGATATAGCTTTGTGGAGGGAGAGAGCAGGGGTGGGGCCATTAGGCCACTGCCCCGGCTAACCGATGAGATGGCACTGGCCAGGGTGACTCCTGTGGCACCCCAGAATGACCCCAAGACAGGAAGAAGGAGCCGCCCTCCCAGGGGCAGGCCTTCAAGCGGTGCTTCTCTTTGTGACTTAGCCCAGATGGGGAAACGGCCGGAGGCAAAGATCCACCTGATTCATAGGCAGTGGCAACAATTTGGCTAAATGATTGAGGGCTTGGAAAGAACCAGCTGGAAGGGTTGGTTGCTGATGGGCAGGAAGGGGAAGAAGGGTATGGAGAGTCCTTTCAGCATAACATACAGCGTGAGGATATTAGGGACCCCACAGACGCTCACCTGGGGCCCTCGCTGCACAGGAAGTGACTCTGGGGGTCCCCGCAGCAGTCACGGGCTGTGTCAGCCCCAGTGGTGCACGGGCATGGGCTCCAGGGGACCTTGGTGGGTCTGGCAGTGGGGGCCGAGGTGGCCCCAGCAGCAGCACCTCCCCCTGCCCCACAGCGGGTGCTCCTGGGCTCTGGCCACCCCACCCCTCCCTGTACTGCACCTGCCCCAGCAGCAGCCCCTGGGGGATTAACCTCTGCATTGTCTCTACTTCCCTTTGGCTCCTGCAGCCATTCCAATGCTTTTTGTAACTGGTTCCTTGTATTCAATTTCTCTGCAAAAACACCTGCGGTGGTCCTGTATTGCAGGCGTATAGCCTTTCTTTGGCAACTTCAGCAGAGTGCCTGTGGCTTGACTGTGCCCCCTGGAGGAAGGCTGGCCCATCCCTGTGCCCACCTGCCACCTTGCAGATGTGGCCCCTTACGAATCCTAAAAGTGGATCTGCCAGGACTGCGGTATATGAGGAGAGAGACAGAAACAGAGAGCAACGGGGGTGTTATGACACGGCATTCAATGCCCCACCCAGATGTGGGATCAAATCCACAAGTTCATCAAATGCCAGAGCTGGCAGGGGCATCCAGACCACCAGGCCCTGTCCCTCCTAGTTCTTTTTTTTTTTTTTTTTTTAAGATTTTATTTATTTATTTGACAGAGATAGAGACAGCCAGCGAGAGAGGGAACACAAGCAGGGGGAGCGGGAGAGGAAGAAGCAGGCTCATAGCGGAGGAGCCTGATGTGGGGCTCGATCCCATAACCCCGGGTTCACGCCCTAAGCCGAAGGCAGACGCTTAACCACTGTGCCACCCAGGTGCCCCTGTCCCTCCTAGTTCTGAGCTCTGAAGACAGAGTGCACAGAAGTTAGGTGAGCTCTTCAAGGTCACAGGCCCGGCAGCACCAGCTGGGGACAAGAACCCAGGGCTCCAGACTCCTACCCTGGGCACGTCCACTGTCCCCAGGCTTGCACACCGCTCCACTCTCCAACTGGCATAGAAGTAGCCCGGACTGTGTCTTGCATCACGATACATAATGCGTGTATCTCATTTGCCGCGAGATGCCTAGCTTCATTTCAACGACTAAAGAGGGGAAGATGAAATTGCCGTCCGGACAATAGGAGAGCAGCTCCTGAAGTGAGGCGTACCTCCCCTCCACCCCCAGACTCCCTGCCAGCTCTGACGCTCTGACGCTCACCGCAAGGGCAATTACGTTTTACGTAGTTTTCTTTTTTAATACTTCAATAAATATCGCCTGTGAAAATCAATTGGCATTTTCTGTACTTAATGTATAATAACTGGTCTTATAAATTTAAATTATCCCTATAAATCTAAATTAAATGCCCAGGTTTCAATGTATTTAGGACACTTAATTAATAAAGGGCTAGCAATAACCACTACTAATCTGTTTACTTCAAGCCGACTTTCATTGCCAAAGCCCATATTTCTCCCCGGTGTGTGGGAGGGAGAGACGACAGTTTGCAGGCTCTTGCAGGCACTGCCCATCTTCGCGGGGCGCTCCAGAGCTACCTATCGGGGCCTCTCTGTGCCCAGCCTCTTCCAGCCTCTGGGTCACCGCCTGCCAGTGCCCAAGGAGAAGGTGGCCAGAGCGGCCTGCAGAGGGAGGAGCCCTGGGCAGGCATCAGGAGGCCTGGCTCAACCACTTGTGTGCTGTGTGGCAGTGAAGGGGTTGCTTACCCTCTCTGGGCCTCAGTTTCCCCTTCTATATGATAAGGGAAAGACTAGATCATCATGGAGGGCCTTTTCGGCAGCTGTGGGGAGGGAGTTGTGGGGTTTAGGGAAGGTTGGCCCACAACTTACGATCCGTGTGACTGTGGGCAGGTGACTTGACCCCTGCGTGTGTCCGTTTTGTGGTCCACACACCGGGGATGGCAACAGCACCAGCTCCCAGGGTTGCCGTGAGCCTGAGGGCAGGTCATGCTTGCTATGCTCAGTTCGGGGCCCTGGAAATGTGGGCTGTATCTCGCGGGCAGCTCTTCAGACGGTTGTCAGACTGGCACAAAGATCTAGAGGGAGTGGTATGAACTCCGGAGGGATATAGGGCTGAAATATGAGTGGTCAGTGAGCGGGTCTTTCGCTGGGTCTCACCCTGTGTCTCACCCTGTGTCCCCACCTGTCTCGGACCCGTGACCTCTGCTTCCACTTTGGACAGCCCAAGTCTCAGGGCTCTGACTGTCAGCTTGTCTGAGCCTCTGGAAGAAGGGAGCGCGCACAGCTGGGGGGACTGTAGCACCCAAGAAAGCCCAGACACCTGGCCTCGTGCTGCCAACCCCATGGTTCATGGCGGAAAACGGCGGCCCGGCATGCTGTCGGCAGGAGGGCAGGGGAGAGCAGGGTCTCGTCTTCCTCAAGGGCCCAGAACCTTCCTTGGGAGTCAGGCCCGTGCTCCACCCCTCCCAGAGGACCCTGTCTGTCGGAGGCTCCAGGGAAACAGGCTGGCAGTGAGCCCAGGAAGGCTTCTCACGCTGAGGAGAGCAGAAAGCAAAGGGCTACCAGCCCACTTTTGATCTGACTCCAAGGGGAGGCTGAAATGAGGCCAGATCTGCATCTCTGCTGCGACGTGGGAGCCCTGAGGCCTGAGGACCCCGGGGGCACGCATGGGGCCAGTCAGGGGGACCTCGGGAGGTCTTGCAGTGGCCCCCCTGAGGTGAAGCACTGCAGACAATGATAAGAAACATGTGTCATCCTAGGGGGCACCGTGGAAAGGCCACCCTCAGGCCAGGGAGGAGTAGCCGGGACCAGAGGGGGCCCTTCTAGAACCTTCTAGCAGCACTGGAGTAATGGGGGCTGGAGGCTTCTCTGTGCTTCTGCTGGTGCCCAGACTGCAGATCTGGTCATCAAGACCCACCACCACCTCTTCACCCCTCTGAGTCACCCCCAAATGCCTCCTCCCCGAGTTTGCCCAGACGAGGACTTTCTGCAGTCTTAGCTGTTTCTAGAAACCACCATGCTTGCCTTGAGTGACCCAAAGCCTCCTAACTGGTCCCCAGACCACCGTCCTCATCCCCCTCCCCAACCCGCTCTCCCCACCTTCCCTATCATTTCTCCACCCAGGCTACCCTCCACACCACCTCTCCCCACCAGCCCACCCCACAAGCAACAGGGTCATGATCTTTCTTTAAAATGTATATCTTGCAGAAACTTCCAGGGCTTTCTGTCCCCAAGGGCTCCCATTGGACTCAAGGTTCAGGTCAATTCTCTCCATGTGACTCCTGAGGTCCCTGGGGACCCAGCCCCCACTGCTTCTTCTGTCTTCTCAATTCTGGGTCACCCCCATCCCCCACAACCTACCTGGGTCACATGAACCCACTTGCCATCCTGCTGATGTGTCTCGGTTCCTTGCTGTCTCTTGGGCCTTAGCACAAACTCTTTCCTTTGCCCCAAGAGCCCCTCCTCCTTTACTGACCCCCTCTCCCGGGCCCCCCGGTCTCCACAGGATGTCCCCTCTCAGGAAGGCCTGCCCTGACCACCCCACACTGAGTGGGGCTCCCTTTGTGCCCCCACCCAGCACCAGCAGTCGCCCTCCGCACCCCCTTGCAGGTGAGGAACTCCACCTGCATTTGTCGAAGCTGTTATTGGCCAGACTCTCTGCTACACAGTCGTAAATAGTTCCAAACACACTCGTACATGGGTACAGAACAGATCCCTGTTCTGTCAGCGACCAGCTGGACGACCTTGGGCAAGTCACTGCACTTGTGAACGTTTCTTCATGTATTCAATGGAGTCAGCAGACCCTACCTGGTAGGTGTGTTCCGCGAGGCAGGGACTGTGTCTGTCTTGTTCTTCGCGGGACCCCCACAATACTAACAATTGCTAACATGTATGAAGACCCTACTTACCTGTGCCAGGAATCAATGAAAGCACTTCGTGTGGACTATCTACCTTCATCCTTACCAACACACTGTGAGATAAACCATATTATTATCAAATTCTGCACATAAGGAAACTGAGGCACAGAAAGGTGAAGTCATTCGCCCTGGGACACACAGCTGGCAAGGGCGGATCTGGTCGTGAACCCAGGCAGTCAGGTTTCCGTTCGCACGCCCCGAACCACGGGGCTGTGCTGCCCCGGCATACAGTAGGTGCTCAATAAATAGCTGGTGGTAGTAAACAGACACAGCGTGATTTGCTCAAGGACACGTGGGCTCTTGGTCCAGCTCCTTCCTCTGCCGCCTCAGATTTCAGGGAAATGCTGGGTCAGGGGTGAAGTGAGTGGAGCCCCTGAGCAGTCCCGCCCCCACCCCCACAGAAGCCCCCCGCCCCCGCTGTGCTTAAGGCTACTTGTCGCATCGCTGAACCGATTTCTGCACACCCTCTCAGGACCTTCTGTGAGGCAGGTCACGTATTTGCTTTTATGTTAACTTTGGTTGCTTTTTGACTTTTCTGGCTTTAGCTTGTGTCCATTTTTATTTGTTTAAAATGATAGATACCCTCTTTCCCAAATATGCTGGAAGAGAGTGTAAAGCCTGTGATCATAGCCAGAGGTCCGTGCTCATAGGAATGGGGCTGTTCTTTTCTCAGGAGGCAGGAGACCGGACCTCCCATCACTCTGGCCACAACTGCGGGGCTGGGAGGGTCCGAGGGGGGCTCTGTCCCCACTTTCTGGGTTGAGGGTCAGCTGAGGCTGTGGGCAGGCACTGGGGGAGGGGCCTGAGTCCAGGGGTGAGGAGCAGAGGCAGAGGGTTCTGGGAGTGAACACAGGACCGCGTCTGAGCAGAGGTGAGGAGAAGGCGTGGATGCCCCGCAGGGCTGGCGTGAGAGGGACATGAAGAATAGACGTGTGATGTGTGTGTATCTGTGTCTGTGCGCGTGCCCACGAGTGTGTGAATGTGTGTATGAGCGTGTGCATGCACGCATGTATGTGTCTTGTGTGTGTGTCCACCGTGCGTGCGCACCTGTGTGTCCACGAGTGTACCTTTGTGCACACGCTTACGTGCGCGTATCAGGCCCATGTATGTGCGCATGTGCGTGTGTGCGAGTGTGTGTGTGTGTGTGTGTGTGTGGTCAGGGACGACGGGGAAGCTTTCTCTCTCTCTCATCACACACACAGCACAGCCTTTTCTGATTGGCTGACACAGGAAAACCGGTGTCTTCCTGGCCCGCTGTTCCCGGCACCCCTCCCCACCCTCTGCTCTCCCGCCTCCTCTCACGGCCCCCCTGCTCCCTCCTCTGCCCTGCAGAAGGGCCTGGCCGCAGGCGCCTGGGAAGGTCAGCCTTACGCTTATCACTGTGGAAGCTGGAGCTGCCTGCTCCCCCCGCCCCGCCCCCACCCCAGCTAGAGTGTAACTCGGGTGAAGCTCTTTGCTGACGAAGCTCAAAGACTCAGGATCTGCAGGTGTGCACAACCCTCCTTGCTTTACAGCTCCCTTGTATGAACGACAGTGGGACAATTTACCCCAGGGGACCAGGAACCCCAGGGACACTTGCAAAATCGTGCCAGGGTGGCAGCGGGTCAGTGAACCAGTTCCGTCTCGTGCTCTTCCCTCATTAGGACAGGGCTGGCCTCTCTGGCTCCCTAGTGTCTGCCCACTTCCTCGCCCTCCTCGGGTGCTCAGTGAGGGCCCAGTCCCTGCAGAGTCCCCGACGCCGCCCCTGCGAGCTGGGCATTCGCTCTGGCCCTTGCCCTCCCTCGCCCACCGCCGGACAGTCCCGTCCACAGAGCTCCTGCTTTCAGTCTGTAGACGTCTTGCAGAGACTTGAGAGTCCCCGAGAGCCCTGACAAATGAATACACAGAGAAAACGCTGCTTGTGTCCCTCCTCTTTCTCTGCTATCGATCCACTCACAGTTCCCGCTTTCCCATCGCCTCAAATCTCCACCCATTTGTCTCCTCCTTCTGCCCTCTCTCCTGGACCCGAGTGTCCAATCTCTTTAAAAAACAGAGAAATGACTGAAGAGCCCGCACCGGAGAAAACATTGCCTGCCGCCCCCCTCCACCGGGGTCCGGGGGGGGGGTGGTTGCTGAGCAGCTACGAGGAGATCGGCTGGGCTGGGGGGGCAGGGGGAGGACTGAGCCGGGAGGGCGGGCAGCACCCGCACAGCACCGAGGACCCAGCCTGTGCCGGCAGCGTGCTTGCTGCATGCCCCGCTCGCTGGCCGTGCCCCAGAGCCCGTTCCTTCCCGCTCCTGTGCCTCAGCTTCTCAAGCGTGAAATGGAGATAATATCAGCATCACCTCTTAGGGTTGCAAGAAAGATGAAATACACTCATTTGTATAAACCCAGGTCTAAGCGCGTCCGAGGCGTGAAATCGGTCTAGCTGCCGTCATCATCTTCAGCCATCTTCTAGGATGGGGTCAGTGTTCCCATTTCACAGACGGGGACACTGAGTCTCAGAGGGGACCCACTTGCTCCAAGTCCCACTGCTTGAAGCCCGTGAAGACAGCTTGCATGTAGGCACAGGGAGAATGTTTCCTGGGCGCTCCCTCAGTGCCAGGCACTGTGCCGGACCTCAGGCTGTGGCTACCCCGTCTTAGGAGGGAGGGGCTATTCCTTTTTTTTTTTTTTTAAAGATTTTATTTATTTATTTGACAGAGATAGAGACAGCCAGTGAGAGAGGGAACACAAGCAGGGGGAGTGGGAGAGGAAGAAGCAGGCTCATAGCGGAGGAGCCTGATGTGGGGCTCGATCCCAGAACACCGGGATCACGCCCTGAGCCAAAGGCAGATGCTTAACGACTGAGCCACCCAGGCGCCCCGGGAGGGGCTATTCCTAATGGCTCCGCATTAGAGACAGAGATGGAAGATGAGACTGCAGAGAAGCCACCTGCTAGGGACACAGGGGCGCCTGGGAAATGAGGCAAGACTTGAACCCAGATCTGCTGGACTTCAGACCCCATGGCATTAACCAGCCATTCATTAACCAGGTCATGCATTCAGCAAACCCTTTTTGAGCACCTACTGTATGCAGGCACTCTGCGAGGCAAGGGACTCCATGGGGAGCAGGATGGACCCAGTTCCCTGCTGGTGGGACTGGCATTCCAGTGCAAGGAAAAGGAACAGGCATTTGACAATGGAGCTTCAGGGGCACTAAGAGCTGTGAGGAGAGTAGAGCAGGGTGGGGGGCAGAGCGTGGAAGGGCGTCAGGGCACTTTGCAGACTGAACAAAATCATACATTTTCATTAGGAGGGATCTGAAGAGACCAACTGTCCCCACCCTACCTGCTTGGAGGCAACTCGGGGCTTATAGAGTTAAGTCATTCGGCCAAGGGCACCCAGAGATTATTAGGATGAAGGGATGTCCAGCCAGCCCCCTTCCTGGAGCAGTGCAATTTCAGTTAAACAATGAGGCTCCCCGTCGGGGCTGATGGATGCCACCATGAACCACACTCTGGGGACTTACTGTCTAGAGGGGGAGAAGGACACAGGGGTGCACCCTAAGTAAGCCAGAGACAAATGCTGTCACAGAGACTCTGCCCCGGGAGGGTGCTCTTGGAGGAGATCAGGGAGGGCTTCTCAGAGCAGGTGGCACTTGGTTTAGCTGTAAAACGAGAGTGTATTTTCCCTGATGGAAAGCGTGTAGGGCAGGTGAGGCCACACCGAGAAGAGGACCAGCAGGTGCGTCAACCAAGCTCAGGGTTAGGAGTGCAGGGGCCAGAGTGGAGCCGCCGAGGTGGCACCTGGTGGTCAGTGTTGGGTAATGCCTCATCTGTGGACCCTGATGGCCCTTCCCAGAGGGTGCTGTGAGGACCGAGGGGCTTAGCCCACAGACTTCACTTTGAGGGGTGCCCAGGGCCAGTGCTCGGTGACATTAGTGACCCCAGGAGGCACACACCCTGCCCACCCAATATTGGGGCCACTGACCCCTTCATTCCTAGATGACTTCCCGTGGCTTTAGCCCCACCCATGGGTGCTAGTGAGCCCTGAGTGGTGGCTCAGGGGCCAGGGGCCCTCAGCCTGCTTCCTGCTTCTGGCCTGATGTTGGCCCAGGCTCCATCGTGAGTATCCATAAGACTGATGGCCTAACGTACGTTCTCGCATGGAGTCCTCGTTACTACCCTCCTGGAGGGAGCGCAGAGGCCCACTACGGAGGTGTGGAAACCGAAGCTCAGAGAGAGCGGACAGGTAGCCCGGGTTTTGGAGCCACGGGGATTTGAACCAGTTGTGGGGGAGTCGCCTTCTCTCGCCCGCACTTGGCCTCGCTGAGGCCCCACTGGCCCCTGCCTGCCCCGCGAAGGTCTCCCTTCTGCTCTGTCGTGTTGCCAAAGTTCCCCACGCCATGACTTGTTGGGTCTTAAAAAGATAGAAAGGCGGGTGGGCCACGCGGACCCCCCAGCCCCTCCACCGGGTCTCGCCCCTGATGCAGGGGGGCTCCTGCCCTCTCTGCAGGACCTGAGGACGTGGCTGGGAGCACACAGGGCTCACGCTCGGCGCCGGCCACAGCCCTGGGGGTTGGCGTTATCAGACTTAATATCCTGCTCAATTTGATCTCCATGATTTCCAAGCTTAGCAAAGCAGATTTTTCCTCATTAATCTGCATTTATACGTAAAGGCAGTGCACCAAAGTTCAACCCCTTTTGACTTCGTTAAATGAACAGGAAAAGGTCAAAAGACTTTTTCATAATCAGAAAGCATCTCCCTCTTGCTCTCTGTCCTCCGTCCTCCCAGCCTTCCTCCCGCCCCTCCATAATTGTTCTCCTCTCCTCCTCTGCTCCTTCTCACAAGGGCTGTGTGCATACGGCCCCAGGGTCAGGAAAGGCACGTTGCTGCTGGCGGGGAAGGGGAAGGAGAGCCAGAACCGCTTACTGGTGAGGAGCAGACCTGGGTCAGACAGACCCCGGTGTGAGCCCACACTCTTCCTCCCTCTGGGTGGCACCTGGAGCAGGAAGCATCACATTCTGGGCTTTGATTTGAGCATCTGCAAAATGGCCATAAGACCTGTACCTACCTTAGGATTAAAAGAGCAAATAGGCATGAGGAGCTTATCACAGGCGTGAGGGCACTGACCGGTAGGCTGTGTTGGGGACTGTCACTTGGGATGCTAAAGGCCTCTCCACCGGACGTCAGGGGGCGGGGATTCTAGGCCTGCCCTGGCCCTGACCATGAATGATGTACCTAGCTCCTGGGCAAGGGGGGGTGGGTCTGGCTTTATACCCAGGAAATGAGGGGATTCAATAGAGCCTCCTCGAGGACAGTGGAGCTGGAAGGACCACCAAGAGCCATTCATGGGATCGGCGGGGAAACCGACTTCTTCAGACTCTCTCACTGGAGAGTGAGTGACCGGCCACAGTCTCACGGCCAGGTCCGCTCTCCACGCATCGGCTACAGTGACTCAGGGGCCACTGGGGCTGACAGGGCCCCAAGAAAGTACTTCAACCTGAATGAAAATAAAAATATAACCCATCGAAATGTATGGGATGCAACTGAAACAATTAGAGGGAAATGTACAGCCCTGGATGCCTGTATTAGACAAGAAGACAAGCTTCGGATAAATGACCTCGCATCCCACCTTAGAGACTAGGAAAAAGAACAGCAAAGTAAAAGCAAATAATAAAGCTGAGAGCTGATATGAGCGAAACCGGAAACAGAAAAACAATAGGGAGAATCATGAAACCAAAAGCTAGTAGTTTGAGAAGATCTGTATCGTGACAAAGTCATACCTGGAGTGAGCAGTTAGAAAAAGAAAAGACGTGGGGCGCCTGGGTGGCTCAGTCGTTGAGCGTCTGCCATTGGCTCAGGGTGTGATCCCGGATTCTGGGATCAAGCCCCATGTCAGGCTCTTCCACGGGGAGCCTGCTTCTTCCTCTCCCACTCCCCCTGCTTGTGTTCCCTCTCTCGCTGGCTGTCTCTCTCTCTGTCAAATAAATAAATAAAATCTTAAAAAAAAAGAAAAAAGAAAAAGACGATTACGTAGAGGATGACGTCATACTTATTGTACAGATATTAATATTAGTCCTGACGTCCCGACAGTACATTTGGCGGCTTAGTATGAAAAGGTCAAATTCCTTGAAAGACTCACACTACCAAAGCCCACTCAAGAAGAAACAGAGAGCCCGAGGGTTCCTTTACCTCCTCAATAAACTGAATTCGTAGTCCCAAGCCTTCCCATAGAGAAAAGTCCAGCCCCAGACAGCTTCCCTAATAAATTCAAACATTGAAAGAAGAAATAATATGAATTCTACAGAAATAATACCAATTCTATAATTCTGGGAATGAGACCTATGAGACCAACATCATCCTGATAGCAAAACCTGACAAAGACATGACAAGAATGGAAACCAACAGGCCAAGGACCCACAAGAATACAGACATAAAAATGCTCAACATTATTTTATCAAATAAAATCCAATGATACATAAAAAAAGATGATAACCATGACCCAGTGGGGTCATCCCACGAATGTAAGAAACTGGTTTAACATAAAAAAATCAAGCAAATAAATTCACTATATTAACGATTGAGAAGGAAAGACTGTATGACCAATGCAATAGATGCCAAAAAAAAAAAAAAAAGCATTTGACAAAATCCAACCTCCATTCTTGGTGACAAGTCTCAGCAGAGTAGCAACAGAGGACACTTCCTCAGCCTGACCCAGGGACAAGGCATCTAGGATAATCCCAGAAGTAGCATCGTACTTTATGGTAAAGGACTGAAAGCTTTCACACTCAGATCAAGACACAAGAGTAGGGTGCCCACTCTTGCCACATCTATTCAACATTGTGCTGGAAGTTTCAGCTGGCTTAATAATATTTAAAAGAAAGGAAGAAGAGGAAGAGGAAGAAGAAGAAGGGGAGGAGGAGAAGGAGAAGGAGAAGGAGAAGGAGAAGGAAAGAAAGAAAGAAAGAAAGAAAGAAAGAAAGAAAGAAAGGAAAGAAAGAAAGAAAGAAAGAAAGAAAGAAAGAAAGAAAGAAAGAAAGAAAGAAAGAAAGAAAGAAAGAAAGAAAGAAAAAGGAGAACTCAGATTGGGAACAAAAAAGTAAAATTACCTTTTCTTGCAGGTGACATAATCACCTACATAGAAAATCAGATGGAATCTATAAAAAAGCTCTTAGAAATAGTGTGTTTAGCAACGTTGCATGATACAAAACTAATGTACAAAAATCGATTATATTTCTACATACTAGCAACGAACAATCAAAATTGAAATCAATCAAATAATACCCTTACAATAGCATCGAAAAATGTAAAGTACTTGGGAATAACTCTGGCAAAAGATGTGTCTGACCTACACCCCGCAAACTATAAAGCATCGCCGAGAGAAATGAAACACCAAAGAAACGAGGAGGTGTACCACGTGCATGGCTGAGCAGTGTCCATACCGCTGAAATGTTAGTTCTCTCCACATTGATCTTTAAGTAAAACACAGTCCCAGTCAACATCCCAGAAGCCTTTCTCCTGTACATGTTTACAGTCTGATTCTCACATTCCTACGAAAATTCAGAAGGCCTAGAAAAGCCAAGAGAAAGCTTAAGACAAAGGACACAGATGGAGGGCTGAGCTTACCTGGTTTCAAGACTTACTAGAAAGCCATGAAAATCCAGAAAGTGTCAGGTTGACGTTAAGACAGCCAGATAGACCAATGGGACAGAACAGAACCCAGAAGCAGACTTGCACATCGGTGGACCCCTGATTTTTGACGACAGGTCAAAGGCAGTGCGGTAGGGGAGAGGTCATGTTTTCAACAAATGATGCTGTAACAATTGGAAATCTAGAGGCAAAAATTTAGAAATTTGATCCATCTACAAAACTGAACTTCAAATGAATTATAAATCTAAACATAAAACCTGAAAGTATAAACTTCTGGAGGAAATCATCGGAGAAAATCTTTGTGACCTGGGCTCAGGCAAAAATTTCTTAGATAGGATGCCAAAAACACCAGCCACAAAAGAACAGATTGATACCCTGGACTTCCTAAAAGTGTAAAAGCTCTGTTCTTCAAAAGACACTTTTAGGGGAATGAAAAGACAAGCCAGGGAAAATATTTGTAAATTCAAAAAGCAGTCATATGCAATACATTTAGAGAACTCTGGTAACTCAATCATAAGAAAATAAACAACTCGATTTAAAACATGGACAAAAGATTTGAACAGACGCTTCACTAAAGGACATATACAGATGGGAAATAAGCACACGAAAAACGCTCAGCATCATTGATGGTTAGGGTCACACGTGATAAAACCACAGTGAGAGCCCAACACGACTCCCCTGAAACTAGAAAGGCCGACCAGACCAAGTGTTGGTGAGCCTGTGGACGAACTGGAATTCTCCTACAGTGCTGGAGAGAGTGTAAAATGTTACAGTCACTTGGAAAAAGTGGGCAGGTTTTGGGGGGGAATATTTGTTTTTTTTTTTTTTTAAGTAAAACTTACCCATACCATAAGACCTAGCCATGCCCCTCCTATGTACTTACCCAAGAGAAGTGAAAACATAGGTCCACACAGAGACTTGTACGTGAATGTTCATAGCTATTTTATTTGAAATATCTCAAAACAGAAAAGAACCCTAATGTCCATCAACAGAAAAAGGGACAGATGAATTGTCTATGCGTGCGATAGAACACGACTCGATTATAAAAATGCATGAAGTCTTGATACACACATGAAAACGAATGAATCGAAAAAGAATTGTGCCAAGTGAAAGGAACCAGGCAAAAAAGAGAGAATATCCTGTTTGATCCCATTGACATAACATTCTAGAAAATGTAAGCTAACTCGTAGTGACAGAAAGCAGATCCGTGGCTGCCTGGGGAGAGGGGAGAGGTTTTCAAGGGACATGACAAAGAAGCAGGAGGGAAATTTGGGGGATGATGGATATCTTCATTATCCTGATTGTAGTGATGGCTTCTTGAATGTGTACATATGTCAAAACTTATCAAATTATCACTTTAATTATGTCTTTAAATATGTCAGTTTAAATATGTTCAGTTTATCATATGTCAACTATATCTCCATGAAGCTGTTAAAAATAGCCCCTGGAATTGATGGGCTCGGCAGAGGAAAGAGGGGTCTCCCCACCAGGGAAAGCTGGCCTGAGCCCTGAGGGCCAGGGTGGGAGGGTTCCGAGAAGGAGACTGAGGCAGGGGAGCCAGGCAGAAGGGAGGAAAGGCAGGCAGTGTCACGGAGTCACAGTGCTTCCAGAAGGAGGGGGCGTGGGTCCCCGTGGCATGTACCTCCCAGCAGAGACGTCGTCATAAGAGGTGGCACTGTGGAGGTGACTGGTGACCTTGACAAGTCAGGAAGCCATGGCAGGTGCAGCAGGAAAGGCGCCAGGTCAGCAGGTGAAGAAAGCGGTGCAGTTGACGTGCTCGAGGCGGAGGGAAAGCAGCGCTGCAGGGACCCGGGGGCGCTGGGGCTAGGGGAGGGCTTGGTTTCTTTGCTTTGCGTCGCTCTGTTTTTCACGTGGGACGTCAGAGCTCGCTGTGTAGAGGTGATGGAGAGGACAGCACGGAGGCAGCAGGAAGGGACGCAGCGCAGCAGGGGATGGAATCCAGGGGCAGCAGGAGGCTTGGCATGTGACGAGGCAGGAGCATGACTTCGGGAGATTTAGGGGGATGGCAAGCTGGTAGCTGTGACTACCAAGGTCAGGAGAACCGGGTGACCGCTGGGGTGCCCTCGTCCTCTGGGAGAACCGAGCATGCCTGGTCCCCAAGAGTCTGTGGCCACTGGCGATCCTGAGTCCCAGGACTCCTCCTGCATTTGGGCTTCTCTGTCTACCTGGCTGGGTCTCTTTCATTCTGGGATATTTCAAGTGCAAAGCCCAGCTCCATCACTGGTTTCTAAAATATCCACCCACACCAAGCATTTCTGAATTTATTAGCTTTATTGCAAATCTGTGGGGAGACTGCATCATCTCCCTGGCTGCTTTCCCCTTAGTCCACACCTCCCTTCTCTGGAAGCAGCAGACCTCCTCATCTCGTGCAGACTACTTTCAACCTCTGCTGTCTAGAATGTCTTGGCATCAGCTGGCTCCATACCCTTGAGGTATTGGCTTTGGTCACCACACAGATTTCTCTTTTTTGACAAATATTACACTTTTCCTAAGAATTCTGATGAACAAAAGTGCCTTCTTCATGCTTAATAGGTATTGCCATCCGTGTTTTACAGATGAAGAAACAGAGGCACAGAGAAGGTAAGCAACTTGTCGGGGGTCACACAGCCAGGGAGACATTTGGGCAGCAGAAGCGCCATCTGGGGTGTGGCAGGGAGCCCTTGGCTTCTGTTCGGGCAGACCTGGCTGTGGTCCCAACTCCACCACTAACTAGCTGCGGTAGGGCCACGGCCCAGGTCATCGATGGAGTAAATGAGAGGACCCGTCTCAGGTGCCAGCAAAGTCCTGGAGTGCGGTAGGTGCTCGAGTAAACGCATCTGCTGTTTGCACTGACGAGCGGACCGCACCTGCAGGGCCTCCCTGCCCCGGGTCCCACACCCCACCTTCCCTCCCCCCCACCTCCCCTGCCATCTGATTCTTGTTCCTTTCTGCTTCCCCAAACCAGATTAAAACTCACATCCTGGGGGCAACTCACCCTAGCCCACCCTACTTCAAAGCCTAACTGGCAGTCCGGTGAAGGGGCCGGGGGTGGGGGGTGGGAGGATGGTTTGGGTATGAAACAGACATAGACACAGATCTGTTTTCTTCCCCACGTGTTAGGAGGCCTTAGGCCCCTCAAGCGCCTCAGTTTCTTCACCTGCACAATGGGGACGGTGCTCAGGACCACATGAAGGCACAGGTGTGAAAAGAGCTTTGCAAATGACGAATGGCAAGCCACTGCTTGAACACGGGCTTATGTGGCCCTTTGGCAACCGAGCGTCTAACCTATGCTGTCTTTCTTGGGCTTGGTGAGGGCCCACTGTGCGGAAACAGCCCCCCACCCCCAGGGAGGGATCACACTGCAGTTAGAGCTGGAGAGTTCTGAAGGACTGTGCACCCCTCTGGGCCTCCAGTGACCCCCTGCCCCTCCTCCCCTCACCGTGCTCCCGGTCCTCAAAGACCCGTCACCCTGCACACGCCTCTCGTCCTGCCTGCAACACGCCCGCCCCCGCGTGTGTGCAGACTCGAGCACGCACTCGCTCACTCCTCCAGCTCATCCTCCTCTCTTGGGAAGTCCTCCCTGACTGCAAGGCAGTTCGGCCCGCATGATACACACCCCACGGTTCATAGAAAGTGAGTGGCTTCTCTCCTGTCTGACAGCGTGAGAGCCACGGGAATGGAGGCCATGCCCGCCTGACTTAGCCTTGTACCCAGAGCTTCTCATAATGCCCACTGTGGTTTCTGTGGATTCTATCCACTTAATGACACGTTGTCAAATCCTAACCTTGCTGCGTGATCTGGGCTGGTCTCTACCGTTTTCTGGAATACTGTTCCCTCAGCAGTTTAAGGAAGGAGTTTGGGGATGACGGTCTCCATTGCTTCTGCCCTTGACTTTGAAGGTAGCCTTCAGTCCTGTGGAGAAAGCTGCTGCCCACAGTCTGACCTTGTCAGCAGGACAGGCTGTGGGGACCCCTGCCCCTTGTGCCCTCATTGTCAATCTCAGAGTCCTGGGATCACTATCCCCAAGGGCAGCAGAGGGGTGGCCAATTACCCTCAGTGCCTGGAGGGCCGATGGGGAGGGGTGTCCGGCCTGAGCGGGAGCCGTGACCCTGGAAATAATCCACTGGCCTGTCTGGGAGACCAACCTGGAATGTCACCTCGGTCACTGCACTGGGCATGGGCTGTAGCCACCAGCCAGCCATCTGTGGCCTGACCTGGGTGGCTCTGAGATCGCGATCATACGGAATCATCTGCATCTCAGACTAGCCAGCCAGACTGCAAGAGTCCTGTCCTGTTGGGAAAGCGACGGGTGGGGCGCCCCCTCGGATCACCCGCGTCCACGCTCCAGAACTGGTTACTGTAGGGCTGTCCTGGGGACTTACGAAGCTCCCACTCTGCGCTGGTACGGTGAGCGCTCTCCCAGGGGCTGGTGGGTGCTGGCAGGAGTGGCTCCAGCAAGTTCACCTGGACTCCCGGTTCCTAACCCGTTGCCCTGTGTAGATCTGGGGGGAGGGGACCCTCCCAGGGCTGTGGGAAAAACCGACTCTTCGGGTGACCCTAGACAAGGGGTCTGAGCTCACTCCGCGTCAGTTTTGCTACCTGTGAAATGAGAGGCTGGAGATGCCCACCCGGTCGGTCCGAAGAGAGGCGAAGGGCAATAACAGAGCAATGAGGCGAAGCCCCGCCAGACACGGCCAGGCCTCCGTGCGTGGCGGGCTTCAGCAGACCCGGGAGCTGTGATAATGCGGCAGGGACATCTCCCAGATCCCAAGGACGAGGAGGTAGTGTGCCCTCAGAAGGCAAGAGGCCCAGGGATGGAGAAGTACCCTTTCCTTACTGTTCCATCGAACGGAAGAAGGAGGCCCACAGCTCCTGAGCACATCCGTCTGCATTGGAGAGAACATCCCAGATGGAACCAGATTCCCTCAGTGCCAAGCCCAGATTCCTAGGAGAGAGAACAAGCCTGGTCCAACTTGGATCCATTTTTCCCTTTTCTACTTTGGTCTCACCGGCCCCAGCTGGAGCCACAAGGGTGGCTTCTGGGAGGCTCCCTGGAGGGGAAAAGGGCTGGGAAGCGGGTCTCCACGAGCTGGACAAATGCTGTCGAAAGCACAAGGCCTTGTATTGGTTCTGGAGAAGCTGACTGAACGGGGGGGGGGGACACAGAGGTACACCCACACGTGACCAGCAGGAGCTCAGGGCAGGCGAGTCCCAGCAGGGCTCAGCGGGGTGAGAACTGGGCCCTCCACACCCTGCCTCCTCCATCCCTGCAGGGTGGACACGGCCATCTTCCAGGGCAGGCAGAGGGAGCCGCACAGCAAGGACGTGGCAGGACTGGGACTGTACCCCAAGCCTCAGGTACAGGCTTGGCTTTGGGGCAGTGGGGTTCAGGTCCCGAGGCAGCCAGGGGGCAGCTGATCCATGGCTCTGCCCCGACAATGAGACCCCCGTCAACCCAGGTCTCTTGGCAACTGCTCTAAAGATCCAGAGTATTCTCGGCTACAATCCTGAGCCCAGGAGGAAAGCAGGAAATGATCCATCTGCTCTCTCAGACATGGATGCAGCTCCGCATTATTGAGGTTTACTCAGGGGCTTCTCCAAGGGCGCCAGACAGCACACGGAGCATGGTGGGGGGGGGGAGGGCAGGGATCACGAGCTTTGCTGAGGCGGCCTGCTGCTTCCAGCTGGAGCAAAGTGACTCCCAAGTGTCAGAGCTGAGAGGCGCCTGGTAGCTCTCTCTGTCTTCCCCACTCTACAGAGTGGAAAAACTGAGGTCCAGAGAAGACAGAGGGCTGGACCAAGGATAGGATCAATAGGATACTGGCAAGGACGAAACAGAATCTGGGAGCATGGGGGGGTGGGGCAGAAAGAGCACAGGGCAGTGAGCCTCAGGTCTCCCATCTGTAAAATGGGATCCCAAGCACTGGTTGGTGATGCCCGACTAGGCCGTGAAGGGGGCTTCCGAGTATCGGGCAAAGAGCAGATTCTGCGCACCTGACACCAGACGGAGGTCACGGTGAGGATGTTAGTGGCATTCCCTGCCCCCATTCCCCCAGCGCCCTTGTTTGTGCTTTGAGACCCTGACCTGTTTCCCACTCCCCTCCCCACAGTGACCGGATCAGGGGTGGACACCTGCCCCAGCTGGGACAATCAGGGTATCTGTCGTGCAAATCTGAAGTTGAGACTAAAAGGAGCCGGTTGGGTCCGTTGGTCATTTGAGCGGATGGAGAATAAAGCTCAAGTCTACCAGATACTGAGGAGGGTAGGGAATGCCAGTCCTACGGAGAGAAAGCGAGAGAAAGCCTGGGAAAGAGAGAGAGAGAGAGAGCCAGAGAAAGAGCGCGCAAGAGAGAGCCTGCCTTCCGGCCCGTGGGTGCCCTATTCCTGGTCCAGGTCCTGGTGTCTTGGTAGTTCCTGCTGCGTTCTTTCACTCTGGCATCTGCGATACCTGGTGCTACTAACCCCCTCTCCCCTGCAGCTGAGTGGGTTCAGTTCCTGTACCCCAACAGTAAGGAAGAACTTTCCTGTGGTCACAGGAGGCCAGAGCCAGGTGGCCAGCTGACCTCAAGAAGGAGATCACTGCCTGGCAGTGCTGAGGCCCCGAGGGTCCCTGCACACCTGGGGCCTGGGTTCCTCCGTGCCTCTCTCCCAATCCCTCTCCTCCCTGCTTTGTGCTCTTCCCCCTACTCCCCATCTCTCTTCCTTTCCTCCCACACTCCGCCCTTCATTGATCATTCATGCATCCCATGGGCACCCTCTGCTGCCCACTGTGTCTGTTCGGCCCCTGGGCTGGCCCCGGGATGCGGAGGGAGACTAGGTGTGTTCCTGCCCTCAGGGAGCCCCCCGACTGGCTGGAGAAACAGAGGAATCCATCCCAACCCAGAGCGGTCAGTGCCCCAATGGGGGAGAGGCAGGAGGGCCGGGGAGCCCAGGGATAAACCAGACCCTGGACACAAGTGTCAGGGAGGACCTCTGGGAGGAGGTGGTCATGCTGAGACCCGAAAGAGAAGCAGAGAAGCAGGGGAGCCAGGAGGAGGGGTAAATGGGAAGATCAGTACTGGCAGCAGCAACCTGGCACCCGCAAAGGTCCGGCAGAGAGGGAGAGCAGGGTCCCCCTGGAAGTGGCAGGCGGCTCTGCCTGTGTGGGCCTAGGGTGCTAGGGTGCAAGTGGGGGGTGGGAAGGTGGAGAAAGAGGAGGCTGAGGGTGCCCTGGGGTCAGATCACAGAGGATGGGTGAGTTGGGCTGTGCAGTCTGGACTTCATCCTGAGGGCCTTGAGGAGCCCTGTATGGGGTGGGGGGGGAGTTAAGGTACAAAGTGACTGCTCTGTAGGCATGGGGGCCTGTGAGGGGCAGAGTTCCTGCAGGTTCTGGTTCCTCCAGCCCCTGCATGGTAAGAAGCCCCTTCTCCCCATCCTCCCCTTCCTTCCCCTCCCCTCCCTAGCATTTTCTCTCCTTCCCTCCTCTGGACTCCCCGCCTCTCTCTCAGTCCTCTCCTCTGTTCCTTCTGCTCCCCCCTTCCCCACCTCTCTCCCTTCCCCTCCCCTCTGCTCCCTCCCGCCCCCTCCCCTGCCCAGGCACCCGCCACTCCGGGCTGGGTGGCACTTGCGAGAGCCTGCAGCGCCACCTTGGGGCCGGAGCCAGCACCGCCGCGGGGTCGCCACACCCGCTGGAGAGCTGGGGTCCTGCTCTGCCCCTGGAGCAGGTGCCCTGCGCCGCCAGGTCCCAGGGCCCCTCCGCCGCCCGCAGCCAGCTCGGGGTCCGCTGCTCTGGGGCGACTCTGGTGTCCACTGCAGCCCCGTCTCCGTCTCCCCTGACAACCCTCATTACCAGCCCGGCTCCTCTCCCCAAAGACCAGGTGCCAGAACTGAGGAGCCTAATTAATGAGAGAGTCCCTTCCCTTGCACACCTGTGCAGGGGCGCGGGCTTAAGGACACCAGCGTTTCCTGCGCTCCTGGGAGGTGGGCCCCACAGGGGTAGCACACCCCTATCACAGATGGGGAGACCGAGGCTCAGGCAGGGGCAGTCGGGGCGGATCACTCGGGACCTAGACCCTGGCACCTTGCCTGGTTTATCTGGTGGGTAATCACTGGTGATCACCCGCACTATGCCACGTGGAGCTCTGGGGCCAGGGACACAGAGAAGGAAAGACAGTGGCGGAAGTCCCTGCCCCGAGGGTATGTGAGTGACAGTGAGGGTTCTAGTGCTGGGTGATTGGAGATTTGACAGGAATGTATCAGTTACTGTGGAAGCCCAGAGAAGGTGCTGGCAACCCAGGGGGAGCTTCCGGGAGGGAGGGTTCTGGGGGAGGGGAGGTCTGAACAGGGTTCAGGGAGGAGGTGGCTTCTGAGCTGATTCATGGGGCAGAGTCAGAGTCTGCCAGGGGAAGCTGATGGGAGGGCCTTCCAGGCAGGGGGAACAGCATGCCCGATGGCCTGGGGGCCAGAAAAAGCAGGAGGAGGGGAGTTCTGTGTGACTGAAGGGAGAGGGGAGGGCTGGGCCAGACCCAGAAGGCCTTTAGGGGCCCTCCTGCTTGCCCTGAATCTACTGGCAGTACTGACACAGTATGAACTAATAGCAACAATAACGAAGAGAATTGCTATAATTACTATTCCTATTATTCTTATGGCCACTAATACTATTGGCAGCTTCCTGTCTGCCCGGCACTGTCCCAGACACTTGCTGTGTGAAAAGGGAGCAGTTTTCCCGGCAGCACAGTGCTGTAGGCAAGGTTGGGGAAAACGGGCCCAGAGAGGTGAACTCACCTGTCTAACGCTGCTCGAAGAAGCAGCAGAGCATCCTGGGTCCAGGATTTGCTTCTGCTACTTCCACAGCACCCCCTGAGCACCCCCTCAGCTCCCAAGCTCATTGCTCTGGGATTCTGCCCCCCAAGAGACAAAGTGGCCACCCATGTCCCCAGGACTCAGAGAACTTGCAGTTCGGGAGTAAAACGAAGGAGCCAGGAAAAGGCAGCATTTTACCCAAAGCGATGGTGGGCTCTGGGCTCAGCTGCGGACAGGCTGGTCGGAGAGGCAGAGGGAGGTGGCCCCTTCCCCTGGGGCGGCAGGCTCCTTGGGCTGGGCCAAGTTGTCTCCTCCACCCCCTGCCCAGCCAGTGTGGCCTTTCTGGAAGAGAGGAAGCAGGCTGCCCCTGCTGTTGTCCCGGGTGGTGGCACTGGTGGGTCTGCACTAACTCGGTGGGGGGGATCCTACTCCTGGGGGATCACCCAGCCCTAGGAATTCAGGCTTTCACTCTGAGAGCCCAGGGAGACGGGGACTTTCCAGACTCCAGCCTAGAGGTGTTCTGCACTGGGCAGAGAATGGATGCCATCCCCAGACTGGGCTTGTCATGGCGTAATTTTCTTTTAAAGGGACAGGAGGGGTGTTTGAGCAGAAGCTCTGAGCTGGGGAGAAGGGACAATGAATGGACTTGTCTCCACAAATGACCCAAGAAGTGAGTTTAGAGTCTGTGTCTCTGGAGGGCTTCTGTTTCCTCGCCTTTCTCTCTCCATCTGCGCTCGCTCATGCGTGGAGCAGGGACGCAGCCCCGGGGGCAGATGTGGGTTCCCAGGACCAGACATCTGGAGTTAGGCCGAGGGGTCAATGGGGAGACCCAGCGGGCTTGGGGTCGCCACCTGGCCCAGCTCTGTGAGGATGAGAGTGGGGCCGGGCCTCAGTGATGGGGAAGAAGGTGCCAGGAATGGAGGGAGGCTCAAGAAGGGAACACCTGTGCTGCCCCCCTCCCCGCCCCCACCCTACTTTCTGCTGCCGGCAGAGTGAGTGGTCCCTGTTCCTCGGGCCCTGGCAGGTGGATGGTCCTTTGCACATGCTGTTCCCCTGCCAGGATTGCCCTTCCCTCTGCTGGAGAAGCCTCTGCAGCCTTCCAGCCACATGCCCCTCCTCTGAGAAGTCTCTGCTCTCCCCATCCCTGGCCCCTGCTCTCCCCACCCTCCCCCACCTTTGTCCATTTAAGACCTTTCCAGCCCCAGACTCTCTCACTTTTAGAAACTCCTTCCCCCATTAGATCAAACATATTAAAATGTCCCAATGTCGCACACTCAATACAAATTATATGTAACTATGCAAAAGCTGACTTGGAGTGGACGGTTGAGCAGTTGATAATCTTACGCTTTGTAGACGTTTGATTAAACATTCATCAATTTCAACTTTGCAGCTTTCCTTTTTTATTGGAAGCCAAATAAATTGTTTTCCTGGGCCTTAAACATTTTCATAGGCCCTTAAGAGCTCTTGGGCCCTGGCACGATGCCCGGAACAGAGTCTGGTGGAGGAAAGGCTCCGGGCCCGCCCAGCTCCACCCCGGCAGATGGGACCCTGGCTGGCCCAGGGACAGTCAGCAATGCGGTGCTCCAGGTCTCTGCTCCGACAGGGGGCGCCACTGGACAGGAAGCTCCAGAGGTTGGACATCACATCCCCACAGTTCTCCATGCAGCACGCTCCCTCAAGCCCGCGTCAACACGGAGAAAAATTAATGTTTACTGAAACAAAGAAGCAAGGGAGGAAGGAAGACAGAGACAGGAAGAGCAAGGGAGAGAGAGGAAAGGAGGGGAAGGGAGGAGAAGGGAGGGGAAAGGGGAGGGGAAGGGGGGAGGGTAAGGGAAGGAAGGGAGGGAAGGGAGGAAGGAAGGCTCTTGGGCAGAGCCAACAGGCCTGAGAGAGCAGGCCCTTTTGCCTGCAGGCTGGGATGGGCCTTCCCTGGGCCCTCCCCTCAGTATTTCTCACATGGCATCTCAGGGACCCCTCTCCCAGGGGACCAGGCTTCCCCCCACCCCCACCAAGATGTTGCAGGGCTAGGGCGTCACTGAAGCCCTGCTAGGAGCCAGGTGGGTGGGACTGACAGTCTCTCCCAGTGAGACTCCCTTTGTCCTCTCTCCCTGTGGGGCGGGATGGTACCCAGGGGAGAGTGTGGGGAGCAGATGGGGGCAACTCTGGACAGTCCCCCACCCCCACTGCAAGGGATGGACATTCCAGCAGCAGCTTGGCTGGTTGGACTTGGGTTTGGAGGTCCCCAGTCACATTCTGTCTGACCCCTAGAGAGTGACATCCCCTACCATTGCATCTCTGTATCCCTCAAAGCTAATGTCCTCAGACCCACTAGACCCTTCCACCCCCATTTCATACTATGCTCCCCCTAGGTCACTCCACCAGCCACACTGGCCTCCCCAATTCCCCTTGAACCCTCCAAGCCCACACTGACCACAGGGCCTTTGCACTAACTCTTCCCTTTGCCTGGAGGCTCTTCCAGCAGAGATACACGTACCTCACTCCCCGACTTCATACTCCCCAGAAGGGTCTCCTCCTCCCCTGACCACCGCATCTAACAGAACCCTCTTCCTTCCTCCGGGGACCCAGAGGGACTGGCGGAAGTTTCAGTGAAGGACTGTCAGCGTGGAAATCTCACGGGAAGAAAAGAGACAAGCCTGTGCTGAGCACCTCTGTGTGCCAGGCATTTGGTCAGAGCCGCATCTGTGATCTTCCTTGATCACAGGGGTCCTTTCAGAGAGGACTGTATCATCTCCCCCTGTTTACAGGTGAGGAAACAGGCTCAGGGAGGGGAAGCGACCTGCCTGAGGCCTCACGTTTGTAAGGGACAGAGCTGTCCCCAACCCTCCATCCACCGCCCGGGAGATGGAGTTGGGGGATTCTCGGCGCTGGAGGTGGTAGCGGATGTCATGTGTGTCACTAGGACTGTCCCGAGGGAGGGTAGACCGTGAAGAGAAGGAGAAAGCTTGGAGGAACACAGGACTGAGGGGTCAGGTGGTAGGAGGTGAGAGGAGGTGGAGAAACAGCCAGCGGACGGAGCCGGGCCAGCACAGAGGTCCCTGGGTCCCCGGTGGGCCTGACTTCCCTGCTAAGCAGCTGCATCCTGGCTTTGCCTCTGAGCTCAGGATTCTCATCAGGACAATGGGGCTGAGAACGCTCGCTTGCAGGTACCCGGTACTTGGTACTCGGTACTCAGGACTCGGCCTGGGACAGACTGCAAGAGTCCCTGCCGTGTTCTCACTTAGCCCTGCTGTGGTGCCCAGAGGGAAGAGGTCAGAGCACCAGCTTTGGAATTAATATCACGTCCTAGAGGAGCTGACCTGGGACCTTAGGCCTCAGTTTCTCCACCTGTAAAACGGGGAGAGTGGTTGTGCCAGCCCGGAGCTGTTTGGAGCTCAGCAAAGCCTATGAAGTGCCATGAATGCCATGCAGCTCAGCCCGGGCGGAAGAAGTGCTCCCTTGGGCTAAGAAGCCGCCGTGGGAGTGAGGGGGACTCTGCCCTCTCTTTCGTCGGTGGGCGTTCTGCCGCCTCCATCTTGCCAGGGCGCAGCGCTCCGGGTGAGGGTGCACACTGATCACAGCATAGCTGGCAGACGACAGAGGGGAGACGGGGCCACACAGACCCAGCCAGGCCCCCGCGCCGCCTTCTCACTGCACAGATGGGGACACAGCTCTCCCCTCCCTGAGCCTCTGTTCCTACATCTGTGAAATGGACACAATGTCTAAGCACCACCTGGTGGCATTGCTGGGGAGACCCAGACGAAATGAGTCCAGAAGGAAATTGGTACTCAGAAATGCTAAGAAAACGGGCCCAAGGGACGCAGTGGAGCCAGGGCTCAACCCAGATCTGTGAGCTGCCGAGACCCGCATTCTAACCAGCAGGGTGTTTAGCTGAGTACTCTCTTCTGACTCACCAGCTGTGGAAGCTTGGCCAGAGCCTCATCTTTAAGCCTCAGTTTTCTCGTCTGCAAACTGCAATGACACTGCCTTGGGAACTTTCCATCAAGGTTTTGACCATGTACGCAAAGTGCCCGGTACGCAGCACCATCTGGAACCTTGTGATGGTGATGCTGACGACAGGAGGGTGGGGTGGGTGGGAAACTAGGCTGATGGAAGCGAGCAGATGCAATCGATCGGGAGAGAAGGGTTCTTTAAGGAAAGACCCTGTGCCTTGCAGGAGACGGGAGGGAGTCAGCTGTCTAGAAGTGCCCTCCGCTGCCCTTCGTACCTGCTGCTGCCTCCTAGGGGAGGGTCCAGGAAGGGCCCCGGAGCATGTGGGGTGAGAGGGGCCGGGTGTCTCCCCTGCACCCCATGGCACTGGCTGTCCAGCCTCTTGAGGGAGGCCTGGCAGAGGCGGCCCAAGTGGGACCTGGGGCTCTGCTTTCCCCTGGGGGGGGCTAGGCTGGGGGGGCAGCGCGGGGATGTGAGTGGGGCGGGGTACAGCAGGTGGGACTGGCCTCTCGGGCTTGTTAGCGGGAGACCTTTCACCTCCATGCCAGCGGCCCTGCCCGGAGCCCGGGCTGTTTTCCTGATCTAATTAGCATCGCTGAGAATTACACTCCACACTCAGGCACGCTCCCGCTCCCCCGAGAACACCACAGAACTAATACTGCTTAAATATGAAATGGCTCCTGCCCTCGGGCCCGAGTCAAGGAGGCACAAACCAGAAACACGACTTGTAATTACTAGCTCTGATTAGGCAGTGTGAGTTACAAAAAAAAAAAAAATTAGAAACAAGTCTACTCCCCCCACACACACACACTGAATACACCAATTAACAACACTGAGTTCTTTCTGTTCTGTTTAAGGGACACAGGCTGCTTACTCTTCATTCCTTTTCTATTCTTCTGGGTCCACTTACTCATCCAGGTCATTTGCTGAGCACCTACTAGGCGACAGGCCCACGCTGGAGGCAGGGATAAGAAATACATACATCAGACAGGTGCCCACACTCCTGGGCTCACTGTCAGGAGAGGAACGTGGCCCTTCAAGGAAAAGTCACACAGACAGCCCCATCTCTGGATGGGGCCAATCATGCCATGTACAGGAGGCAACGTGGGAGGATAATGAGGGGGACTAACTCAGGGGACTCAGGAGCCCGCATTTCAGCCGAGACCTGAAGGAGCTGGTTACCAGAAGAGTGGGGAGCAGCATGATTGAGGGAGCACAGACAGCATGTGCAAAGGCCCTGGGGTGTGTCAGAAGGACTAAAGAAGGGGGCTGGGGCAGAGAGATGAGAAGGGAGCACGAGGAAGGGGAAGAGCCTTGGTGCGGGGGCTGGCTTTGCTCAAGGTGTCCTTAGCAGCACTGAGGGTTTTAAGCAAAGGGTGACTTAATATGATCTGTGCTCCCCAGGTTCTCCATGGAGGTCAGAGTAGGAACAGGGGGCCAGGGAAGCAGGGAAGGGAGGCATCCAGGCAGGAGCTCATGGAAACTTGGATGGCAGTGGGCAGATCCAGGTGGTGTCCCGAAGGTAGAAATACTCCACCTTGGGGATGGGTGGGTGTGGGCGTGATGGATTTGTTGGCTGACACCCAGGGCTGAGAGCGTGGGCAGATGGAGCCACCATTTCTCAAGTGAGAAGTCTGGACGAGGAGCAGGTGGGGGTGCGGGAGGCCAGCGTGGCCTGTGGGGTGTGCGGCTTCAGGGCTGTATCCCAGGAGAAAAGGCTGGGGGCGGCCTGGCTTCTGGGAGAGAACAGGGGGCAGTCCAGCTAGAGACCCCACCACTGCGAGGACTCCATCCAGGGAGAGCAGCTATGCCTCGGCGGGGAGAGAGGACAGCGAAGGGGAGAAAGGCCAGGGCAGAACGGGGGGACCCCCACCCCCAGCTGTAGGATAAGGCCCCATGGTGGGAAGAGCACAGTCTGCCCCCAGAAAGTCCCATGGGGGCAGTGGTGGGGCCCGGCTGGAGGGCGGCCTCAGGAGGGGGGGTGGGAAGGATTGTTCTCATCCTCCCTCTGTCACCTGTCAGCTCCGCAGTAGACCGGAGGTCTGGGCTCCAGCCACCTCCCGGGACACCCCACACAGCTTTTCCTCACACATCCCCAGGCAGGTAGAGGCAGGCCCAGGTCTAACGTGGAGGGGCCACCTGCTCACAGGCCCCCACGGCCGTGCCCCTGGGCTTCCATGACCCTGCTGTCAGTGGTCCCAGAGCCTCCGAGCAGAAACACAAACCTTCCAAATCCCCACCCCGCTCTCCCTGTCCTGTGCCTGCATTTCCAGGGCAAGAGGGGCCTCTGTCCGGCGGGTTCGTGTGATTTACTGTATTTACTTACAAGCTTTCTATTTCCTGAGCCTGAATATCCCCCTCAAGTGACCGAAATCTGCTCCGCCAAGGGCTTTTATGGGAAGTTACAAATGACACCGAGAACACTAAGAGCAGGTTTATTTTTAAACCCCGGGCTCTCAGCACCCTGTCCATCCATCCATCAGCTGCCTCACTCCGGTGGGAACACTTGCTGATGTTATGATGTGCTTGGACCCACGCTGGGGCTGGCGTACAGAGGTGGCTGGCTGGGACCTTGTTCCAGAAGAATCCACGGAGTGGTGGGGCAGGCCACGAGGGTGGGGGCAGAGAGAGGTTATCACAGCACAGTGTGATCGACACCACCAGCTAATTCATTTCTCATCCCACATATATATTGATCACCGTGTGTGGGCTCCGTTCTAGCCCCTGGGGTACAGCCGTGAACATAACAAATAAAGCACCGCCCCCCCGGAGCCCACAGTCTAGTGGGGAGACAGACAATAAACACGCAAACAAGCAAGTGAGTCTGTCACTTCCTGTCAGGTCGTGCTATGGAGGAAAGGAAAGTGGGGAGGGGGTGAAGAGGGATGGAGGGCCCGGAGGACCTCTCGGAGGAGGTGACACTTAAGTGGGGACCTGAGGGAAATGAAGGCATGAGTCATGCAGATGTCTGAGGCTAGCAAGAGAGGAGGCAGCAAGTGCAAAGGCCCTGAGGTGGGCCTGGCAGGCTTGAGGAGGAGCGCTAACTGAGAAGTTCGAGGCCTGCCTGACAGAGCAAGCGCAGGAGATTTTGAGGGCACGCAGGACGCTCTGATCTGTCCGGATGAAGGTGGAGGAGTGTTCAGGGTGGGCTCGAAGCGTAAGTAGGAGTGTGGGGAGTGAATGGAAAAGCATCTCTGCAGAAGGAACAGCACAGGTCATAGGGCAGTGAGAGAATCTGGCCTATCTGGTGGCGGGAGGCAGAAGGAGGTGAAGGGCTGGCTGTTGGGTGAGGAAGGTGGCAAGAGGGGAGCGGGACAAGGAGGCTGCCTGAGGCAGGGTCCTCCAGAGAAACAGAACCAATAGTCTTTACCATGAGGGACTGGTTTCTGCGATCATGGAGGCTGAGAAGTCCCGCCTCTGCCGTCTGCAAGCTGGAGGCCCAGGGAAGCTGGTGGTATAGCTCAGTCTAAGCCTGGGGGCCGGAGACCCAAGAGGCCAGTGGTGACCTAGTCTGAGTCTGAGGGTCCACGAACCAGGGGCGTCCGTGTCCGGGAGGTGAAGGAAGATGGATGGCCCAGCTCAAGCCGAGAGAAAATTCCTCCCTCCTCCGCCTTTGTTCTGTGTGGACCCTGGGTGGACTGCATGATGCCCACCCAGCCTGGAAAGACCAATCTTCTGCGTTCAAATGCTGCTGATTCAAATGCTAATCTATTCAGGAAACACCCTCGCAGGCGCGCAGAAATAGCATGTTACCAGCTATCTGGGCACGTCCTCGCCCAGATGAGATGACACGGGACATGAGCCGTCACAGAGGCCCCACCAGGGTAAGAGGGAGGGCGCTTGCTTCCTGGCCCTCAGACACACCACATGTGCTCTCCCTCAGGGCCTTTGCACCTGCTACCCTCAGCCTGGAGTGTTCTTCCCCGGATGTCCACAGGGCTCATTCCTTCACATCCTTTAAAGCCACCACTCCAATGCCACCTTGTCACTGAGGCCTCCCCGACCAGGTCTCGGTCTGTGAACTCTTCCTGGTCCCTTCTGCCCCCTCTCCTGCTTCATTGTCCTTCTTAGCTCGTATCCATCCCGATGTTGCAAATCGTACACGTCCCAGCTGTTCATCGTCTGTCTGCATTCTCGGCAATGTGCGTTCCATGAGGACAGTGGTCTGAGACTGTTTGATCATTACGGCCTCCCCAGAGCTGTGTGGCCATAACAGGGATTGGATAAATATTTGTTGAATGAATGAATGAACAGACTTGTAAGCCAGGCCAAGGAGCAGTGGTATTATTGGCATAATATTGGTATTACCCTCAAAGCAGAGGGTCCAAGGAGGATCCTTCCTTCCAAGGAGGAAAGTGTCAGGGTCTGATTTAGGAAGATCTTCGTCCAAATTAAAGGAGCCTAAGGTCTGGGGACAGAGAAAAGGCCACATTGCCCTTGGGATGAGAGCGGATGGGTCTGGCCCAGGGCGAAGGTGGCAGAGAGGCCAGAAGGGGATGGGATAGAGTGACCCCAGGGGACCTCAGTGTCTGCTTGGCCTGGGGCAGTGGGGACTTGGGGGCGGTGAGAGCCACTGAGGTGGGGGGCTGACTAGGAAAACAGAGCAGGCTCGAGGGGACAGAGAAATGCAGAGGCAGCCTGGCTGTGCTGGAGGGGCCTGGGGACATCCGGGTCACACGGTGGGTCCCGGTGATAAAGAACAGGATGCTGGTGCACTGGGACAGGGGCAGGCAGGGAAGGAGCAGGGCAGGGAGGGGAGAGCCCCAGCATCTCTGCAGAGGGACAGGGAAGGTACAAGGGCCTCCCCTTGTGGGGAAGGGGGGAAGGAAGGGCCCGATGTTCAAGCTGTGCCCCCCGCTTGGCTCAGACTGGAGACAGCAGGGCAGGCCTTCCAGAGCTCTCCAAAAGAGAGAGAGAGAGAACCGAGGCCTGGAGAGAGGGTCAGCCTGACAGCTCGCAGGGACCCAGGTGGTGAGTGGGCTTCTGGGGTGGGGGCGCTCCTGGGACCGAACCTCAGACACAGCGACCGGGCCAGGGTAGGTCTGTCCTCACGGCTGTGCCTGCCGACCCTATGGTGTCTGCACCCCATTCCTGCCCCTGCCAGGCTGGAGGCGTCTCCCAATCTAGGGCCGGACTGGCCCCCTGTCCTGCCCCGTGAAGGGCCCAGCCTTGCAGAGAACATTTCGGGGTTCCCAGGTCAGCTCTGGCACTTGCCATCAAGGCTTCCTTGCTTTCAGCGCGGCTCTGCCCGGAGGCCGAAGGACGTCCATGTCTTCTCAACACAGACGTCTTGTCGTGGCTCCTCTGAGAGCTGGCCCGGTCCCGGGAGCCAACCCACGTGGAGACAAGCTGTCCGGGGTCGGGGGGGGGGGCACCTTCCTAGCCCAAGCCCGCATCCCTCAGCCTGGGGGGCACAGGGCGGGGGGACGGGAGCCGAGCCGAGGACAGAGCTGGGAACGGGGCACACAGCTCTTCTCCAGGGCTGAGGCTTGAGGTCTGCAAGAGCTGGTTCTGGGCTGTCTGGTGGCCTTCTGGCCCTCAGATGGGGGAAGAGGAGAGCAGGGGGGAGGCTGTACCCACGTGGGAGGTATTTTCTGACAGCTCCATATATGCATTTAACCCACGAGCTCCCTAAACCCACCCCTGCTCCCATCCGATGTCCCAGGCTAGTGCGTGTCCCGGCCTCAGACAGCGTGACCACCACATGCCAACCTCCACACACTACCCGCCTGTGTCCTCGTGTCCCCAGGACCCCACTGGCAGATATGGGATCAGGGAGAGGGAGTGAGCTGCTGAGGTCACACAGCGGGGGGAACTGCCAGGTGGCGGAAGCCGCAGCTGCTGACACAGAGTCTGGCCCAGAGCCTGTGCCTGGGCTGTGCCCGGTCCTGCCCTCACAGAGCTGTCCCTGTGCCCCGCCCCTCACGGAGCTGTCCTCGTGCCCTGTGTTGTCCCCTAGTCCCACCGGGCCTCACGGCCGGCCTGCATGGGTGGCCTCATCTTGCCACTCTCATGGTGAGGAGACAGAGAGGGATGGAGGGAAGAAGTTTGCGCCAGGCCTGGGGCTGGAACAAGGATTTGAACCCATGTCTGCCGCCTCCAAAGCCTGACTCTTAGCTGAGCCCCTCTCAGTGACCCACCCACCCCCTTGGAGGGATCCACAGGTGGCAGTGGGAGGGAAGCAGGGCAGGGTCAGCCCAGAGTGGAAGCAGGGGAGCCCTGTGAGGAGCCAGGCCTCTGCCAGCTGCTCTCAGGGCCAGGACTCCCGCCTGGGGCTCCTGTCTCCGCCCCGCCCACCCGGGCAGCCTCCAGGACCCCATCCCACCCCCCCGCTGCTCCGAACTCTGAGCCCCACCTGCCCAGGAGGCCTCTTCTGACATCTCGGAGGAGGAGGACGGTGCATTCAGCTTCGGAGGCCAAGAAAAGCAGAGACGCCTGCCTCCCTGTTCTGAAACCTCCCTGATTTGTACCAGAAACATGCGGGACAGGGGGCACCGAGGTTTGCAATCACCTGACACACCACAGGTCGTGACTATCACAGCCTGGCTGACGTCCACCCGGGGTCTGGGGAAATGATCGTGTCCTCCCACCTGCTCTTGTGACAAGGGCAAGCTCCCTTCCCAGTGGCAGGGGTGGGGTGGGGTGGGGCTCAGCCTGGCCAGAGAGCTCCGGTTGCCACGGAAACGGGGTGGCTGGAGAGGCTGGCCTGAGGCACAGGCCCTGAGTCAGGCTGAGGCCTCCAGAGCCAGGTGTCCAAGCCCAGGCGGGGTGGGGCCCTCCTTCCCCCTCCCCACGCCAGAACCCCCAGGGCTGATGAGGTCACCAGGGCTCCTTCTGGAACAGCTTCATCTGTCCCCCCAGGTCCTGCCAGCAGAGATGCGAAGTGCAGAGCTGTGCTCGGTGCCTTTGGGCTGAGACCAGAGCTGCTGGGGCTGCAAACGGGCTGCTGGGGGTGGGCTGGGGCCCAGAGACTTGGGCTTGGGCTGCTCCTTTCCTGGATGGAAGTGCTGAGGCCCCGCAGGGGCGGGCAGTGCCCCCCAGCACCGGGCATGGGCCCCGACTTCCTGTGGACGCTTCTCTCTGACGGGCTCAGCCACAGAAAGCAGGTCAAGGCTGCTGGTGGCTCAGCCATCTCCCACCTCCTCCGAGCAGGTGGCCTCAAGGCCAGATGCTGCCCTGCTGGTCTTCACAGCACAACGAGCCTCAAGGTGGTGCCTCTTCCCACGTGGCAGGGCTGCCAGGATGAGAGAGAAGGACGCTATCCCGTGGGTGCTGGGCAGGGACCATGGGGCTCTCCTGTGCTGGGACGATCACCGTCCGGTCGGCGGGGCATCAGTGCAGCCGGGACAAGAAAACCAGCGAGGCCCATAGAACACTGGACTAAATATTAAAAGTAACTATTGAAACCTCTTAAATCTAATATGGTTTATCCTCCCGCCTGAACTGATACATTTTCAAAACGGCCTGGAAAGCCAGGTTTGGATTTGGAATTCTCTGACTCCTCAGCCTTGGACGAGGTTGTGTTGGGTGAGCTGGCCCTTGCCCCCTGCCCCCTGCCCCAGCCTGGAGCCAGCCCTCCTGTCCTGCCCTCCCTGGGTGCAGCTGCACCGCAGCCTCCCACACAGTGTGCAGACCCCCCAGCCCCCCCGGGGCCAGGCTCTGGATCCCACAGACAGCCGCACGGTGTGGTTCTGAGCGTATGCATGCGGGCCGTGCGCTTCACCCTCAGGAGAGCAGACCCGGGGATGAGGCCCGCGTGGGCCACGGAAGTAGGTTCTGGTCCATCAAGAAGGGGACTGTGGGGTTGGGGCACCTGAGCTAGTCCCCTCATGTCCTGACGGGAGAGGCGCTGCTGGAGGAGAGTGCAGTCTTGGGGGGTCCCAGGTGGATGGACAAAGGGGCAGCAGTGGGGCTGAGGGACCAGGCGGGAAGGCGTCGGGACATCTGGGCCAGAGATGACTGGGGCCTGAGATGGACTGCAGGGGTCTGGAGGGGAATCTGGAGGTTTGAAGACATAAAAATGGGCAGGACTGATGGGTCCTGGGGTATACGGAGGGCAGGGTCAGGGATGCCCCCCTTGTCTCTGATCTGGGTGAGCAGGTGCCGCAGGGGACCCCCAAGATGAGAATGGTGGGGAGAAGCAGGTCTGACAGAAAGCCAAAGGGTTCGGCTTTGAACTCGAGGGGCAGGAGGCGGTGCCCTTCCCTAAGAGGACAGAGGCTACAGGAGCCCCCAGATGGGAAGGGCCAGGAGGCGGGCAGCCTGTCCAGCTCGGCACTGTGTGTCTAGCCCTCGGGACGTGCCGGGCACATCAGAGCCCCTTGCTGTGGGTCACAGCTCAGGGGGCTGGCAGGACACAGAGCCCTGGGGCTGTGAGCACATGGACGGAGATGCGCCCATGGGTTCCAGTGAGCTCACGCAGGGGGAGGGAGAAGACAGGAGGGCAGGGCGAGGGGGAGAACCTGGGCTCTGAATCAGCCTGAGGCTTCCCTGACAAAATACACAGGCTGGAGGGGCCTACACAACAGACACTGACTCCCACAGCTCTGGAGGCTGGAGGGCTGGAAGTCGGAGAGCAGGGTGCTGGGAGGTGGGGTCCACGAGGGCCCTCCTGGGGGTTACAAATGCTGCCTAATCACTGCATCTAGTCCTCCTCTGTTGGGGCACTAATCCCATCAAGGGGGGGTACTTCATGGAAACCTCATCCCCCGAAGCCCGCTCCTCCTAATACCATCCCCTTGGGGGTTAGGACTTCAGCATACAAATTTGGAGGGGGACACAATTCAGCCCATGGCAGGCACCAGTGTGTCTGGAGGAGAGAGGGAGGAGGTGAGAGGCGGCTGGAGAGGTGGGAGGAAGTCCGGGACACCGAGGGCGGTCTTGGGGCGTCCAGCTCCAGCTGGGGGAGGAAGGCTCGTCGCTATGGTGGCAAGGAGGCACCTAGTTGTTGCGATGGTCATTTACAAAGGGCCCGGAAACACTGATTGCCATGGGGAGCTGAAGGAAGTCTCAGGAGTGACTCCATCCTTTGCCTTGGGGTGGACACGTGGAGTTTGGGGGACGAGGGGGACAGGTGTTGAGGGGCACAGTGCTCGAACTCAGGGACCTGGTGTGTTTGGGGCAAAGGTGAAGGAGAAAAGGCTGGATTGGGGCACAGGGGACAGAGGAGAAGTGGGAGCAGAAGGTAGGTTTGCAAAGGGAAGAGGGACCTGCCGGGGATCCACGCGACAGTCCGGGCCAGGACAGGACTGCTGGCTGGAAAGTGAATGGAGGGTCGCCCAGCCTTAAACCCCTAACAAGACTTTGGCGAGAAGAGTAATAGAATCACACTAGCTTCAAGCCCTAGGATTTTATGAAGTCTTTTCATCTTAGGATAATTGAATCATAGAATCTTGGAGACTCAGGCTTTTACAATCACAGACATTTTGAATCTTAAATTGCTTGAGGGTCAAAATCTTGGCCACCTCCCCCGCCTGGTAATGACAACACGCACTCCGCACACATTATGTCCTTTTGTCTCCATGACAACCCTGAAGCGAGCACACTACTATTCTGCCTGATTTTCCAGATGAAGAAACCAAGGCTTGGTGAGTGTAAGGGGTTGCTGAAGGTCGGACACCTTGTAATCGGCGTAGTCGGGACACAGGACTCGGCCCCCAGCTCTCAGCCTCTGAAGCCCAAGCTCTCGGCCTCTCGGCTGGTTCACCTCCTTGGAGGTCCCTCTGCTAAGTGCTCACCTGTTCTCCTTGCACACCTCCAGAGACGGGGAGTTCATTACCCCTCCCCAGGGCCATGATGCATCCCAACTGTGGACGCATCTCTCCATCACAGGGCATCCACCTGTTGTCCCCACATCTGCCTTGGGAGACCCGGGAAGTAGACAAACCTTCCCCCAGGACTCCTGTGGGGGGTGGGGTGAGCAGCTTACCTGAGGTGGGGCAGGGATCTCACAGGAGGGGAGAGGCTCAGAGAGGAGAGCCCCAGTTGCAGCCCCTCCCTGGTGAGAGAGAGCAGGGTTCACCTGAGGGACGGAGTCAGCGGAGCCGGTGGGAGCAGGCCCACTAAGGACTAGAGACACCCCAATGATGGGAAGCGTGGGGGGAGGGGTGCAGAGCCGGAAATGTACAATGCAGACCTACAGCTCTGCTCCGAGGGTCCGTTATGGGGCCTCATAAGATGGGCATCCTCAGGCCGCGACTTTAATCTCTCAGCTCTCTCTCTGAAAACTTATTCTGCAAACTGCGTCTGTGCCATCCATCCTCCCAGATGGCTTTTTAAATGAAGCTGTTTGTTAAGTGGGAGAAGAAAAGGCAGCATGATCTAGAGGGCTGAACGCGCGGAGCTGCCGCGGCCCCCAGGGAAGGCAAGGCGCAGGACCACGGGGCGGGAAGGAGGGACAGGGAGGGTGCGTGGGGTCCAGGAAAGGCACAGAGCACGGCTTCCCGGGTGGGAGCTCAGGCCCAGCCGAGCCCACACGACCGACCGGAGCACCGAAGGCAGTGGCTGAGCGTGCCTGAGCCTCCCCGTGCGCCCGGCTGGGGGGCGAGCACCGCGGCCCCCCACGTCCTCCCGCCACCTGCGTACCACATCGCATGACTGTCTTAATCTGGCTCATAAACATTAAAATGTATTTCTCGAAGTCTGGAGTCCAGGCTGGGAGTCCAAGAGCAGGGAGCCAGTATAGTCAGGAACTGAGCTGCGGGAGGCTGATTTCCTGTAACCTCACACGGAGGGAAGAGGGCGAGGTAGCGCTGGGCCTTCTTACAAGGGCACTAATCCCAATCAGGAGGGCGCCGCACTCCTGACCTAATTACCTCCCAACAGCCCCGCCTTCGAATACTAGCGCACTGAGGATTCGACTTTAACGTACAAACTTGGGGAGGACATAAACATGCCTTCCAGAACAATGACCATGGGCATTGGACAGATGAGAATCTCCGAGGGGTACAAGCACTTGCCCAAGGTCACTGAACACCTAGGGAGAGGCAGCCTCAGGATTCAAGCCTGGAACTAACCGACCCCTGAGCCGTGGTTCTTAATCAGGGTACCACAGAGCCTCGGGTGGATCCTGAGTCTCTGGGCACGGGGCCCAGGATCTGTATTTTTAAAAGCTCCGTTGTGGGCACCTGGGTGGCACAGTCGTTGGGCGTCTGCCTTCGGCTCAGGGCGTGATCCCGGCGTTCTGGGATGAGCCCCACATCAGGCTCCTCCGCTGGAAGCCTGCTTCTTCCTCTCCCACTCCCCCTGCTTGTGTTCCCTCTCTCGCTGGCTGTCTCTCTCTCTGTGTCAAATAAATAAATAAAATCTTTAAAATAAAATAAAATAAAAGCTCCGCCCCATCCCAGGACATTCTAATACACAGCCGGGGTGGGGAACCCTCCCCGCACTGCTCCGCCCTCCTTATTGTGCAGGTAGAGAAATGGAGACCCCCGCGGGGGGGGGGGGGGGTGCCTGCATGGGGTCACACCGCAGCCTGGGGGGCTAGCACCTGCACTCACTCTCCAGTAAATTCTCGAAGTGTTTACAAAGTCCATCCCGGGACAGGGTTGAGACAGAACTGCCGGGAACTACAGGCACATCCGGGGCAGCCCAGAGGGCGGGGCCGCCGTGGATTCTGTTTCCACCTCTGCAAGAGGCCTCTTCGCCCCCTCCACCTTCCTCGGAACTGCCCGCGCCCCCAAGCCCGGCCTGTAGACACCGTGATGGAGCCCCTCTGTCCCTGCCACACATGGCTCCCCTGTGCCAGCGGCCCCATCTGGTGTGGAGAGGCGCTGGGAATAATGATTGAATGATCGGGAATGGGAAGAGGCAGGCAGTGCCTGGGAAGGGGTGCTCCCAGACGGGAATGCCTCGGGCACAGCCTAGCAGCTTCCTCTCAAAGCAGCCCAACGCCAGGCCCTGCACTGTATTCTTCCACGTTTCAAATCAAGCACGTTCCATCAAATGAGGGGATCAAGAAAGTCTCAACCATAAACAATGCTGGAAAATGGCAGGTGCCTCATACTCGCCAATGGGGGGAGGGGCGTCTGCCCCGTTTCCCAGCGGGGCAGTGCAAGGCGAGGGGTAAGCCCCCCTGCTTCATCACCGCCCCCCCCCCGGAGTTGAATGAAGTCATTCCTGCCCTCATTCATTCACCAACCTACCAAGTGCCTACCGTGTGCTCACGCTGCACCAGGGACACAGCCGTGACCCAGGCAGCCACGACCCGTCCCTGCCCTGCCACCACAAAGCTCACGCGGTAACAGGGGAGACAGGAACAGGTGGGGCGCTGGCAAGGAAACACAGCAGCCAGAGATGGCGAGGCCCGGGAGGAGGGGATAGGGCGCAAAGGCCGAGGTGGGGCGAGTTGGGTGTTTCTCTGCAGAGGGATGCCCTAGGCTCCCTAGCCCAGAACAGCTCCACCTGCTTCCCCGTGAGCCTGGGTCCTTCTGGATAGATTCTTACCTGACTAGATGCTGTGACCCCTTTTCTGGTCTCTAAAATAGTTAATTCTCCGGCAACCTGGCCCCTCCCACAAGAGGATGGCCCCGCCCACAGCGGGGTAGTCCACCCAAGGTCTGGGGGCTTCCTCCCTGACTGCTGCCCACTGACCTCTCCCACCCTCCCCTGTGGCCTGTGTTCCCCCTAAGGTTCCCCCACTCCCTTGGGTCTCAGGGGACGGGCTTGTATTTGACACGGTGTCCTAGAGGCCACTGGCACATCCCAGACCCCTTGGGGGCAGTGTTCTGGTCTGTAAGTGGGCATCACCCCTCCTGCGACAGGGCTGCCAGAGACTGGGTGTGGGGTGGGCGGAAAGTCCCTGATTCTGCACCCTGCCCAGGAGGCCCAGGAATAGAAGGAGCTTCACCCCATGAACCCACAGGGACCTGGACCCAGACTCCGAGGAACAAACTTTCTGTCCTGTGGTGAGGCTCCCAGTCCTTAGACAAATGGGCCCCTGCCCACCATTCCTCTGGTCCCCAGACATGGGGCCTCTCCAGACAGGGACTGTGTAATTGGACCGTGGCCAGAGCAGAGAAGCATTTTCTGGAACCCCTGGTAGCCTGCAAAGAGCTGGGGGTGGGGGCAGACAGAGCAGGGGAGCGTGGGCTTTAGTCAAATGCATTTTCTCCCCCATATTAGCCCCGATTCTGCCTCTGGCCCCGGGGGCGGACAGGCCGGTCACTCGGGGGAGGCTTGGGAGGATGGGGGACAGGCGGGAACCCAACAGCCCGTGGGCATCTGCTGCTGCTGCTGAGAGCCATAACCAGCCAGACCCCCATGGACTTCATCTCTGGGATCTGTACAGCTTCGTGAGGAAGACACAACTATTGACCTCATTTTGGAGACAAGGAGGCCGAGGCTCAGAGAGGTGCCGTGCTGCCTTCCCCTCATCTCAGAGTTTACCCCTAAACCAACAGATCGGCTGACCAGCACCGCCTCCCCCAGGTCACGGCCCCTCAGCCCGAGTTCGAGGGTGACCTGGAAATAGTAACTGTCCTAGGGGCAGGTGTCAGTGATGAAGGGGCACTGGTCGCCCCTGGACCTGCCTTGCTGGAGGCTTGCACCCATTCAGGGGAGCACAGAAAAAGTTGCCACAAGAACCGCTCAGTGGTGTGAGAATCCCCCGGCCTGGGTGGGGTGACGGGCTTGGGGACAGGAGGCTTTTAGCATGGACTCTGACGACGTGAACTACTGGGTTTGGAATCGACTCGTATTTGTCCGAGATTTGGAACTGAGGGGTCAGCCTTGGGAGGGTGCAGCTCCTGAAGTAGTGGGGTGCCCGAGAGTGAGGCCAGCCGGAGCAGAGCTGAGCCACAGAGGGCCGCGTGACTGAGCAGTGTATGCACCTGGATTCAGCCACACCTGAAGCGAGACTTTGCTCCACATCATGTTTGAATAAGGAGAAGAAGGAGAAGGAGAGGAAGTAAGAGAAGATAAAGAAACACTCATGCCCTGGCACTCAGCTGTTCACTTTACACCTATTAACACATTCAATTCTCACAACCTTATTCTAGTACCACAGAGGGGGGAGTGAAGCACAGAGAGGTTGAGTAATTTGTCCAGGGTCACACAGCTATTGAGTGGCCCAGCCAGAATTCACACCCAGGCCGTCTGATGCCAAAGTCTGTGCTCTTAACCCCTCCTCTCTTGTCCTGCAGTGAAAGGCAGCGGGGTGGGGGTGGGGGGGTCACAGGAGTACATGGAGTGAGCTCTGGAAAAGGCTGGAAGTGGGTGTGCAGTGTGTGCAAATTGTCTTCAACAAATAGTCACTTGGCACCTACTGGGTGTCAGGCCCTGTACCTGGCCCTGGGTGGACTGGAGAGAGGGGGCTTAGCCGGGGGGCTCTTGCAACAGATGGGTAAACAGAGGCCCAGAGATGGAAAAGGGGGCCATGCCACAGCACAGGGCAGGGGAGGGCGGCGGGCTAGGACTGGCTGCATCTCGTCCTTGTCCTGAGGCTGGTGGACACCCGGGAATTTGATCTTTGATGGATGCTCATGCGGGGCTGTGGATGGGGAGACATGATGCTCATGGGCGGCTGGGGGAGGGGTCCATCCGGGCAACTTTCAGGAAGGCAACTGGGTGACAAAGCCCCTGAGCCTAAGACACATCGCTTTCCTTGATGTCCCAATTCCACTGGCTGGACCCTGCACTGAGGACGTGGTCAGTGCCCCAGGCGCACGGTGTCCCCAAAGGCCGTCACAGCCCGATGTGCACGAGGAAGGGGCTGCGATCCTCCACGCGCCTGGCTGACGGGGGAGGACGGCGAGGTCAGTGTTGGCGCATCGAAATGAGGTACCATTAGGAAGCTGTTAACATCGTGCTTTTGAGGAATCTTCAGGGATGTGAATGAATGCTGGTGGTAGAACGGCAGGAAAGAGAGCTGAACACAGAGTGTGTCCCAGTTACATGTTTAGTATGTGCGGAGAGAGCCCGATGATGATGGCGGGGACGGTGGCGAGGTGCTGCTGCCGAAGGCTTCTCGCGACAGGGCGCTTACTGTGCGCCTGACTGGACCTCTGTGAGCTCGTCTCCACCTCCTGACAACCCTGCCGGCTGGGAACCCTGTAGTCCCCATGGCACAGAGGAGGACAGTGAGGCACAGGTTGAGTGACTTGCTGGGGGTCACACAGCTGATAGAGGACTCGAGCCCAGGTCTGATGGCCTCTGAAACCCCTCCGAACTCTCTCCTGCTGTCAGCACTGCTGGGCTGGAGGCGGGGTGTGGGGCGGGTGGTGAAAGGGGTCCCAGGCATCCTGCGGAGGACGTGGTAGGTCCAGATCACTCCTTTCTGAGGACCTGCTCACGTAAGTGCTAACGGGCTTGGACCAGGTCTGCAGACTACCTCTCAGGCTCCTCCCTCCACGGGCAGCGGCTGGATGGGGCAGCAGAGGGCCCGGCACCTGCTGGGAACACCACACCCGGAGGCCCCAAGCACGTCCAGGCCTGCTCTGCTCAGAGCACAGAGCTCCCCTGTGTCCCCATTGGCACAGTCCCTCCTGCGGACTGCTCGGTGACTCCACGGGCCTGAGTGTGTCCTTGTAGCGTCCTCCAGTTTGTCCGGGTGTCTCCTTGAGGGCCACAGCGGGAGCCAGGTGGGGACAGGTGTTGGTGGCTGCCTCCCAACCCACTCTAGGCTCACGAGAGGGGTTTCGCACCCATCACCTTAAGAGGAAGGCGAACAGCGGAGCAAGAGGATCTGGGAACCGTCACTCATGGCCTTGTGAGTACAGAGGCCGCTGTTCCTTCCCTGATTCTTGCCAGACACCCCCACCCCCACCCCACTTCACCCTTTTCACACCCCCAAGGCCAAACCCAGGCCGAGGGGCCTCGCAGAAAGCTCAGCAGTGGCTGGCGGGCCCTTGGCCCAGGTCTGTGTGCTGATTCACACCCCTGAAGGGGAATGGTGTGGGACCCCCGGGGGTTTATCCTCCTCGACCTTGAACATGTGAGTTCACACCAACTGCTGGTGTTGACAGACCAAGATGTTCTCCCAAATGTGGTACCACAGCCTGAGTGGGGAGTGAGGCTGCCGGAAGGAGGAAGAGGCAGGCTTGCATCCCTCCCTCCGCCCACCCCCTCCCCGATGCCCTCCATGTTCCCCTCCTCCTTCCGTGGGACGCTGGGACTGGAAGCTTCAGTAGGGACCATGCTTGCTTGCTGGGGACTGGCTGCGCCCTCCTTGTAGCTCTGGACCATGTGCGTTCACACTCCAGAGACAGCGGGGATGTCCATTGTCTGTGTGCATTTTCCTTTTACAAAGAGGAGCTCCTCCCTGATCTCCCAGCCTCGAGAATGAGAGTTGCAGGAATTACCAGTCCCACTTACGCATGAAAAACTTGAGTCACAAGAAGGAAGCTGGTCCTGACTTAGTTAAGAAGCCAGAGCTGAGCTCGTGTTTGACGGACCCCAGTCACTGCCTCACCTGAGAGAGGATTCCAGACCCTCGGGGCAGAGCAGGTAGGAAGGCGTGCACATGTGGGGCTGGGTAAAAGTCTTGAAGAACAAGTCTATCCCCCCAGTCAACCCCCAGATCTCCTCTCTGTAAGTGTCTTCACACAACGCAGGGGCAGAGGGACACTCCCCTTCTGCCGGCCGCCGGGCCAGCTTTGACTCCAAAACCCCTCCTTTCAATGTGCTGGAATTCACTGGTCCGTTCATTCATCATTCCCGCATCTACCCGTTTGCTTGAGCACCTACTATGTGCTGAGCACTCTTCTACCCAGACACAGAGTGGTAAGCAACGGCCGAGGTGCCTTCGTGGAGTTGACACCGCACCGAGCACAAAGACAGTGAGCAAACAGATACACAGTCGGTCAGAGGCCCGTGTGGCCGGCGCACAGACCAGGGGGAGGGCAGAGTTGACGTGGATGCCAGCCACCACCCAGAAACGTCCACGCCTTTGCCTGACCCGTGCCACTCAGCTCACTCGCTAGGAGGCCGCAGCCCTCTGACGCCCCCAGGCCTGCCTGCTCAGAGAGTCTTGTCCACGCCGGGGCTCCTCGACCAGCAGATGGGGACTGCTGGGACTGCCATAGGGCCACCATGGTCACCACAAAGGACAGAGTCTGCAAAGTCGGGCTGGGCTCTGCCTTTCCTGTCCTGGACCCCAAGCTGAGCCTTCTAATCTTAATTATTTTTGCAATGAGATAATGCAGAGAACAGGTGATGGAATTACTTTTTCATAAACGTGTTCAGGAGTGAAGTGTTGCAGCGTTTGGTGCCCCTTAAAACGTATTTTGCTCTGCTTCTCAATCTGGACCACTCACACAGCTTGGCAGTGAGGATTTCTCATTCTGCCTTCCTTTCCGGGGTGCCGTGTGCGGTTCAGTGGCTCCTGCCAACGGTTCTAGTTTAGGAGTGAGCATCACTGTCTCTGTCTTATAGAGGAGGAGACAGAGGGTCAGAGAGGTGCAGTGACTCGCCCAAGGTGCACAGCAAGGCCGGGCCAGAGGAGAAGGGTCCTCAGTCATGAGCTCCTCTGGCTTCTGGTCTCACTGTTCTTCCTGCTTCACCCATGTTTAGAAGCCAGAAAAGTCTCTGGGCTCAGAGACAAAGGGGGCGCTTTCTCCAAATGAAGCAGCCTGGCATTTTGCGTGGCTGCTCTATGCCCGTCCCCACTTGACGCTCAGTTTCCATCACCACATTCAACCTCCACGATAGCATTCTAAGAGGGCGTCATGGTCCAGTTTTACAGAAGAGGAAACCAAGGGTCAGAGAAGCTCAGGAGCCTGCCAGAGCCGGCACGGGAGAGCGTTAGACTTCCACGTCCTCCAGCTTCTGGGCAGCGTGTTCTCCCCACCACCTGTCTGTGTGGCTAAGAAAAAAGCTTCTGAAATCAATGAGAGAGGGAGAAATAGGCCTCCAAAAAAAGGAAACAACCTTTAAAATACCTACTATGTGCCTGGAGAACATTTTAATTTTAATTTTTTAATTTTAAATCCTTTTTTAAAGTTTTTATTTTAATTCCATTTAGTGAACATACAGTGTTATATTAGTTTCAGGTGTATAATATAATGATTCAGCACCTCCTCACAACGCCCTGGAGAACATTTTTAACACTCACTATGTGTCTGGGGCGATGCTGGACACTCTATGTTTTTCATATTTGATACTCATGACAGCTGTGTAAGGTAGACAATTCATTCCCATTTCACAGAGAAGGAAACTGACAGTCAGGACGGACAGTGCAGTAAACACACTCAGGGACACACAGCACAGAATTCAGAACCAGGTCCACCTGATCCAACAGCCCGTCCTGCACAGGGAGCGCCTGTTCTGTGGTCCCCTCGGTGGATGGGGTTGTGTGTCCGTCCCCCTTATTCACTGAGCGCTCCTCCTTGTCCGTAGGGAAAGGGGAGAGGGGAGAGGGCAAGCCACAGCTTGTGTCTCCCAGCCACAGGCTTGGATCCTGGCTCTGCCACTTCCCCAGCATGTGGCCAGACCAAGTTACCCTGAGGGGCCTCAGTTTTCTTGGCTGTAAAATGGGCTCATAGGAGGACTTTCTCATCAATATAAGATGGTTTGGAAGAGCGAATGAGGAGACAAAGTTCTGTATTGGCTCTTACTAGTTTCCTTCGTGGCTCGCCCCTCATTGTATCATGTTTGCTTGAGGGGATTTCACCCCCATCTTCTTCACCTGCACTGAGCCTCGAGAAGGGATGGACATGGAAGTACATGGCACATGGTGGGTGCTCAGTCAGGAGTGGGCGTGTTCGTACTCCTCGAATCCCACAGAGACCTACACACAACTGTGGGTGAACCTCCACCACCTCTCCTGGCTCCTCCCTTTCCTCAGCACTGTCTCCCAGGAGGGTCCCCAGCACTGCCCCCCCACTCCCCCATCCAGGTGAGCCCTCAAGGCCAAAGTGGCCCCAGGATATTGGTGTTGCCCCCACGTCTAGCCAGTGCCCTTTGAGCTTATTTACAAGTTAGAGAAGCAAGTGCTGAGCAATGCAGAGTCCCCTTCACTGGGCCACCCATTACATTCTTGGGGACCGCGTGGGCCAAGGTCACACAGGGCATCCCTGAGAGAGCCCGGTAGAATGATGGTTAAGGTCCTTGAAATCCTAAAATCCTGTGATCCTAACATTTAACTTCAGGCTTTATAGTTTAAGATTCTATTTAAGTAAAGATTCTAAGACACAGGAACATCAGACTCTAGGTCGTGATGACTTCCGGTTCTAAAATGCTGAAATTCTCATGAGCAACCGTTGGCCACGGGACAAACTCACGCCAGAATCTCTGAGCCGCCAGAGCAGGCTTTCCCACTTCCCGGGCCCCCACGCAGCCCCATAGCACACCACGGAATGTGGCTTTTCGTGGCTTAGAGGTCCAATTTATTCTGCTTTTTAGCACCACACACTCACCTTATCTCACACTCTGGTCTCTGGAATAACACGAAAGACAACGGTTCTTTGGAGATTTTCTGCGTACAGAGAACCTACGTGCTCCAGGAAGGGATTTAGACGCGGGGTGCCCCATGATGGAGCTGCAGCAAGCCCGGAAGAGGGATTGGCTCCGTGTTTTTGCTGCAGGGACAGAGAGGCACCCTTCATCTGCAGAGGCTCCTGGGCTGCCATGGGGACAAGGCAGACAAGACGAGACCCTTAGGTCTGCACATCCTCAGAGGACAGACCTAGCTGGGGCTGCAGATATGACTACCCCAGTGTGCAGAAGAGCAAACTGCAACCCGATACGTTCTGCAGATTGCCTGAAGCCACAAACGGAGCTGGAAGATGACAGTCCCCTAACGTTTCGGCCCTTCCAAGCTGCAGAGCTCAGTAGGAGGGAGTTAACAGGGGAGCCATCCTGAAGCTGAAGCTGCAGAAGTGCCTAGTGCCCTCAGTGGTGCCGGTCGCGCCTTCCTACAGACACTGCTCCTTCCTGCGGCCGAGCACAGCGTTCCCACGGAATCGGTCCGCCGTGGCCATTACGTGTGGGCTGACAAGAGATACATGTGGGCTCCGTGTCATTCACTCACAATAACCGGGAGGTAAACATGGGGTCTTACCAATACAGTAACCTTGCAAACAGCATGTGAGGCGCTCCTCTTCACCCCCCGCGCTTGGAGCCTGAAAAACGATTGCCCAGTCCTTACAGATTAGCAAACCATTAAAAATTGATGGAAAATTCAACTTAATTGAGCACACTGTGGGGCGGCTTAGATGAGCCTGGAGTGCGACAACGGTAATGAAGCACCAGCCACACGGACAGGGACACCCGCTGGAGTCATCGCCCCTCCAAAGGCTCTCATGGGGTCTCCACCCCAACGGGGGTGCAGCCAGCCATCCTTTCTCCCCAGCACTGTGGCCCCAGCCTCCTGTCTTGTCCGCTCCATCTCCTCGCCCCTCCCCATCCACATGAATGGTCATCCAGCTGCACTGAAGACCCGGTATGGCTCCCTATTCCCTAAAAGTACCTAAGCTTGGCATTCAGACCCCTCATGATGTGGGCTGGCCTCTCTTCTGCCCCATCTCCCTGCATGTATCACCCTCAGCTTCGGCAACCCTGAGTTTTTGTCCAGTCTCCTACCTGAATCCTAGCAGGCCTAGAGACTTGCACATCTCTGCTCTTTTGCCGTCCCCTTATCATTCCTCTGGCTGGTTCTCACACTCACCATGAAACCCCACTTGCTTTACCTCCTCCAGGAAGCCTTTCCAGATAACCCCAGACTGTTCCTTCATACATAGCTGGTTCACACTCACCATGAAACCATGCTTCACCTCCTCCGGGAAGACTTCCCAGATAACCAGCCCCCCCAGACTGTTCCTTCATACAGGGCCTAAATCAGTGATCTATTGCCACAGGCCACCTATCAAAAATCACAGAAGCCCATTGGCTAATGTCAAAACACATTTATTGCTTGCTTGTTTCAGTAGGCTGTGGGTTGGCTAGGCAGCTCTGCTGATCTTGGCTGGGCTCACACGTCTGGCGGGACAGGGGAGAGTTCCATGGTTATTGGCTGCTGTAGGCTGACCTTGACTGGGCCGCGGGAGCATCTTGGCTCTGCTCCGCGCTTCTCTCCTCCTCTGGAAGGCCAGTCCGGGCATGTTCTTGCAGCCGCGGTACAGCAGGCAGAGGCAGCCCCAATGCACAGCCTAATCTACATCTGCTGGCATCCCACTGCCAAAAGCAAGTCATATGCTGGCACCATATGCTTTCTGTCGAGGGGTGGGACAGTTGCCCATCCACAGTGGGAGGCCGCTGCAAAGTTGCATGGTACAGGTGCAGACGCACGGACGGGATGGGAACTGGGGCCGGTGACGCCCCCGACTACAGAGCACCGTGTGTTCACCTCGCAGAACTCCCCAGGCTCTGCGAGGTGGTGACCTTTCTAAAATTTCTGAACAGCTTTATTGCATTATAGTTGACATACGATACACTGTGCTTATTAACGTGTTCACTTCGATGAGTCTGACGTCTGCATATACCCATGCAATCGCTAGCACGATCAAGTGAGCCAACAGACCTGTCTTGGTCCCTTTGGGCTGCTCTAACAGAAATACCGCAGACAGGGTGGCTTGAACAACGAACGTGCGTTTCTCACAGTTCTGGAGCCTGGCAAGTTCAAGAGCGAGGTGCCACCAGATTTGGTAAGGTCTGGTGAGAGCTCACTCCCCGTTCACAGACGGGAGTGTTCTCACTGTGCGCTCACGTGGCAGAAGGGGAACGGGGCTTGCTTTTATAAGGGCCCCAATCCCATCCATGCGGCTCCTCTCTCATGACCCAATCACATCACATCCCAAGGGCCCCACCTCCGAATAGCATCACATAGGGGGTCAGGTGTTTGTTTGTTTTTTTAAGATTTTATTTATTTATTTATTTGAGAGAGAGAGAGCACAGAGGGAGAGGGAGAAGCAGACTCCCCGCTGAGCAAGGCGCCCGATGTGGGGCTCGATCCCAGAACCCTGAGATCATGACCTGAGCCGAAGGCAGATGCTTAACCCACTGAGCCACCCAGGCGCCCTCCGGGGTCAGGTTTTAACACATGAATTTTGTGGAGGACCCAGACATTCAGTGTGTTGCAATATTCCTCACCTTCAAATAGCTCCCCTGCCCTTTGGGAATCTCTCCCTCCCATTTCTCTCTGCCGCACCCCCTCCCTTGCCCTAGGCAACGATCAATCTGCTTTCTGGTTCTACTGATTAGTTCTCGTTTTCCAGAATGTTCTCTAACAGACCATACAGTACGTGCTCTGACTGGTCTAGCGTCTTCATCAATGCTGCATGTATCAAAAATCATTCCTTTTTATTGCTGAAGAGCGTTCCGTTGTATGACTAGACCACGATTTGCTTATCCATCGGTTTCCAGCGCCAGTCTTTACAAATAGGGCTGTACATTCACGCACACGTATTTCTACAGACATACGCTTTCTCCTCTCTTGGGTAAATACTTCGTAGTGAAACGACCAGATCCCGTGGGTGCTCCAGACGCTCCTCATCCCCCCAGAACTTAGTCTGGTCAGTAATTTGCCCATCTTCATGGGGGTGGGGTGGTATCTCGCCATGGTTTTATTTTGCATTTCCCTAATAACTAACAACACTGAGCATCTTTTCACGTGCTTACTGGCTATTCCTTTCTTCTTTGGCATCGTGTCTGTTTTAATTGGGTTCTTTCGTTATTATTGAGTTTTGAGACTTCTTCTTATCTGGGTACAGACTGTTCTCAGCCACATGTTTGGAAAATATTCTCTCCTTGTCTGTGGCTTGGGCTGGGTAAGACTTCTAAGCACATGGGTCCCTATTTCCCCAGTAATCGATGGTTGGTGAGGGCTTGGCCGAGAGGCCAGCGCTGATGGGATGTGTCAGGATCTGATCCATGCTCTCCATAAAAATAATTGCCAAAAATTTATGAGGAGAGCCACCAGTGGGGGCTCATCAGCTCCATGCTCCTGTCCCAGACTGCCCTGGCTCCGTGACGATGTCATCTGGAGAATCACGGTCATGGACAGAGACAGGCAGGGCAGGTGGGAGGGGTGGATCAGGTCCCTTGTCCAGCATTATTTTGCGGATCCAAGGTCTCCCCCTATCCCATGAGCCAGCCTCATCCGGCCACTAAGCTCAGCCCCGCTTGGGGCTCTCCAAGGCACTAGAAGGGACATAAATGGAAGCATCAGCTTCTGCTTCCAGGTTTCTGATGAATGCAAGTGTTTTCATTCACCGGGGAAATATCTCAGCGGAGATGGATGGAAATAGAGCCAGGATTGGGAAGAGTCAATTTCCGCTTCTCCTGATGAGGCTGCTGAGGGAGGGGTTGGTGGGAGGACGGAGAGCAGGGAGAAGCTTGTGTGCATGCACACCCACACACACACACACACACACACACATACACACACACACAGCATCACTCTCATGGCCCAAGTGCCTGGGGCTTCCTGCGACACCCTTTCCACTAAGGTACAAATAACACAACCCCAAGCAGGAACCCCTCAACTGAGCCAGGGGATGTCTGCCCCCGTCCCCATAGCTCCATCCGAGCACTCCGGTGGGGAGACAGGGTCCCCCAGCACCACTTGCTCTGAGGCTCAGATTTGGTCCTTAATCCTCCAGACCCTCTTCTCTCTGTCTGGCCTCCTGCCACCACAGGACTTTCTCGGCTTCTGGTGCCCAAGCTGGGGAACGCTGCAAGCCACTTCCTTTTCCCACGGGACACAAAGAGGAGGCCATTACTGCCACCAACATTCCAGAAGGTTAGGGCACAGTGCTGGGGATCACAGCACAAGAAAGAGGCAGACACCCCTTCCCTGGCATTCTGGAAATCTTCCTGGCCGGCCTGTCCCTGCTTTGGCCCCCACCCTGCTGCTCTGGTGTTAAGCCCCTCACCCCACCTCCTTTAGGATTCCTCTTCCACCCCCCCAAATGCCATATCATCATCAAATCCCTCCCCCTCTGGCTGTCAGGACCCTACCCTGATGTGCTTTGTCTAAGTGCCAGGTACTGAGTCCTACCATTGCACATTCCAAAGGCCCAGGACTAGCTTTCTTTTCCCCAAGAAAACCAACTGCCCCAGACCCTGGTGAGTCCATTCCAAGCAGCATGAAGAAATTCCGAAATGCAGTGAAGCCCAGGCCAAAATCCCTACTGCACCAACTGCTACTTGGGGGGCTTGGACGAGTTTCTTAGCCACTCAGTGCCTCAGTATCCCCACTTATAAAAAGGGGAAATAGTAGTCTTTACTCCACGGTTTCTGAGAGGATTAAATGATCTACAGCCTCTAAGGAGTTTAGAATAGTGCCCGACACATACAAAATGCTCAATTAATTTCAATACACGGTCCACCCCACTGCTCCCACAAACAGTTCGCTCTAAGGGGATCAGGGCTGCCTGAGCTCTGGTGCTGGTGCGGCAGGAGAAGGGGGTACAAAAGATGAAGGTCCGCTCCTGCCACCTCGGGAGCCCCAGAGGTGCGGGGAGGAGGGGGTTGTGCTTCTGCACCAGGACTTGCCAAGCAGCTTCCCCTGAGACCGTGAGCGCCGAGGCAGGGCCAGGATGGGCTGCAATGGGGTCCATGGGGGCGTGAGGGGTGGAGGGGTGATGGGCAGGTGGGCAGCGGGTCCCGTGGCTGGGGACACGCCCTCAGGGGTTGAATCTCTGGACATGGTCAGTGATGGACCGAATCGAGCGGCTCCTTCACTCCCTGTGCTCTCCTCTGTTTGTCCAACACGCATTTAATGGAACACCTCCCGAGTGCAAGGCTCTGGGCTAACACTGGGAGACTGCGGCCAACAAGCCAGACACAGCTTCTATCTCCAGGAAACTTAGAGTACAGGGTGTAGGAGGCGACAGACGCCAAACAATTAGGTGCAGACTTACTGACTTAATGAGAGGACTCATGTCCCAGTGGGGGCAGGAGACGAAGGATGGAGTAGTTTTCCAGTGGAAAAACAGAAGATCGGAGTTGTCTCGGTATGTTGTGGGGGGAGACGGGGAAAAAGGACAGGACGAGGCCAGGGAGGAAGACCTGGAGGGGAGCCGGAGCCTGGCTCACGGCAGGGACCGCAGGGAGGCCTAGCGGCTGGAGGGCGGTGACGCAGGGGGATGAGGCCCAGGGACGGTCAGAGAGGGGCCATGGCCACACAGGGCCCAACCTCCCGGACAATGACATACACAATCAGTAAACGTGCCACAAAACTCGGAGTCCACCCCCACCCCCACCAACGTCTGCGAATTCTGGAGACTGGATGTGGTCCCTGGGACCTGTGGTGCGGTAATGCGTAAGTAAGCAGCATTCCCAGACCCTGATAGCCCTGAAGGATGAAGGCAAAGGGATGGACCCAAAGCTCTCTTAGGAGATTACTTCCCCTCCGGGGGCTAGACTGTCCCTCGGCGATGTCAGTGTCGCGTGCGGATTAGTAGGGTGGGGTCCGGCACCACCGTGTCTGCCACAGGCTGATTTCTGACCTCTCGCGGCAGCGGCATCGAGCAGACACGGCCTCACACCGCCCAACGCGGGTGCGTCCAGGGGAGCGCGGGCAATTCTGCGGGAGTTCATTGACAAATCGCTCTGATTTTTAAATGCCAGCTTTCCTGATGCCAGGGGATCACAAGCTGTGGATGGTGGTCATTGATTTCAAGAACAGAGTTATGGTAAGTTTGAGGAAGGGGGCACGGCGCACATGTCGGTAGACTAAAGGCTCAGAGTCCTGTAGTCAGAGAATGCCCCAAAGCAACAACTCAGACCTCCTCGCAATCCCCTTCGTAAACGAAAGCCAAGTTTAACCAAAAGCGTTTCATAAAAAATCAAAAAACAAAACAAAACAACGAAAATAAAACAGGCCTTTCCAAAAAGAATAGTTTGCATTTTTACACTGATGGACAAAGCTGACCTTATTTTCCCCATTTCACGGTGAACCTGCGATAACACCATCCCAGGCTGCACTGGTATCAGGTTCAAGTCTGTCCACTGGCTTCGGTCAGGACTGGGGAGACCCTCATTCACTGCCCCCCGCCCCCAGAGCCTGAGAGGTCCCAGCCTGAGGCACTCACTACATGGACTTAATCCCATCCCCTCCACCAGGCCCACATCCCCTGCCCAGCTCCCCCTCTCTTGTCTGCTCCAGGCTTGGGATTCGGGCCCAGCCCTCCCCAGCCTGAGACTCTGTGGCTAAGGGAGCCGAGACAGCATCAGCCTTGGGTCAGCCAAGCGAGTCCTGCTCCCTGCTCTGCCTCCCACTCACTCAGTGACCTGGGGCAGGTCACATCCACATTCTGGGCCTCAGTTTCCCCAATGGTACCATGAAGGGTTGGACTGAGTGATCTCCTGGTGCTCCAAGAATCTGATTCTGGGCAGGAAGGCCTTGCTGTGATATTCATGGGAAATGGCGCAAGTCCTATTCTGACAGTCTTTCCTCGGGAGATGAGAAAGGAGGACAGACCTCGTCCTGATTATGAGCCATGAACACCACGACCAAAACCCAAGGACCCAGCGGCGTGCCTGTCACGGCTGGTCTGGCTGCAGGGAGCTTCCGTTCCCAGGTGAGCGGAGCAAGATGAAGCCTAGAGCAAAACCGATGTGCCCCTTCCCAGGGATGGGGCTTAGGAGGAACTGAGCCAGGGACAAGGAGTGAAGCCCCTCCCGGATGACTGAGCCTTGGGGGAGACAGGCTACCGGGGAGGGGGAGGTCAGGGGAAGAAATCCAATGGCAGGAGAGGGGATAGAGGATGGGGCAGGAGTGTCACCAGCAGCAGCAGCAGAATAACAGCCAAGAATGAGAAGCCTACTACGCACCCGTCTCCCCGACAAAGCCGCAAGCCCAGGGCCCAGCACGCAGTAGGCGCCGTGCGGCTGCACTGATTCATCCGGGGGCTGCCAGCGAGGACTATTTTTGCTCTTGCTGAAACAGCATCTCCTCCTGTTTCTGCAGTTCACGGCACAGCTCTTGGCAAACTTCTAATGGTGACATGAAAGGAAAAGGTGGACAGGGCTGCCCACATCCCCGAGATAGCAGTGTCATTCAGGAAGCCCCGACTGCTGTAAGTGTGAGGCTGTCCCTTCATGTCATTGAGACCATTTGGCATCTTTGTGCCCTGAACACAGCTATAAAGCAGACATCTCTGAAAGGCCTGGAATAAATCCCGCCTATGTGTCCCTGCCCTTCTCAAGCACCTCTCGGGCCCCAGCGGCGACAACTGCTCTGTTTCCATCCAGGTCCAGCTGTTTTAATGGCAGTTTTAAATAACCCCTTTGCTGCCAAGAAATTTACGTCCTGCAGAGATGTGTGTGGCTGTGAACAGACGTTGGAGAGAGGTTCAAGGCCCAGCGGCTGTTGGACAATAACCATGAAGTGCCCTCCCTGTCCTTCTGTCCTCTGGGATGTCAGTTTCCAATGACTCAGCAGATGTCACCACCTAGTGCCAGGCCACGTGCAGGGCTCTGGGCACCAAGAGAAAGATCGGTCACGTTCCTGTGCTCCAGGAGGTCACAGTCAGATGGGGGAGGCAGGCCTGCCAGCAACACACACCATCTGGCACCCGGCAAAGCACCAGACTAAAGGCTGCCGCTCTATGAGCCCCTCCTGTATACAATAGTGCCTACTATGTGCTGGGTCCAGGCCCAGGTGATCCACAGGTCGTCCAACTCTCCCAACAGCCCACCCAGCTACAAGGCCATTAATCATTCCCATTTTAGAGATGAGGACACTGAGGCTCAGAGAAGTTGAGGAACTCAGGTCACACAGCCAGAGAGGGAGCTCGAGCCAGTGTGTGCTCTGGGGACAGCCAGGTTCAGAGCAGCTCTGCCCACCCACACCCCCTCAGAAGGAGGCCAAGTCTGCTGGGAGGACCAAAGGCAGATGTGGTCACCGGATCCGGGTGGTCAGAGTCTGGAGAGGGGGCTAGATCGCAGGTGCTCCCCACATTAGCCCAGTTGAGTTCGGCTATCCTAGGCCAGCACCCAAGCAAGAGGCAGGATTTAGATTCACCTTATACATTAAGATTGTTTGTACCTGCTCAGAATCCAACCCCCGCCCCCATGAGCTCCTCCTCACTCTTTAGAAACCATGAGCCTCACCCACCAGTACACCGTGTCTCTGGCCAGCTTGGAGCCCATCCAGGCACCAAGGCTGAACATGTGATTTGGGCATGGCCAATCAGTGACTTGCATTCCCCTGGACTTAGTGATTGGCTCAGAGATCGGCACGTGACCCACGTTAATCCAATCAGAGCTTAGCCTTGGATTCTTGCCAAAAGTAGTTTAAAAGAGGCTTTTCCTTTAAGGGTGCCACTGTGATGGGTGTAGACCGCAGTTACTGGTGGCTGTTTTGAGAGGGGCCTGTCTAAAAATGAAGCCAGCTCAGGTAAACCAATCTCTGAAAGAGAAAAAGAGGGATGGTGGGGGCAGAGAGAATGTGAGCCCCCAGAAGGTAGATGCCCTCGCCCGTTTGGCTTCTGCTATATATACGTGCAGAGCAAGCATGCTTCCTGTGTAGACGGGGCACAACTGCTTCAACCCCTGGATCAAGGCAGGCCTGAGGCCGGCTGGCCCCCAGAGGGTCCTGTTTCATGAGCCAATGCATTTCAAGTCCTATCTCAACCGGTTTGTGATATGTTTCTATTATCCACAACCCAATGAGTCCCAGCCCTACCCTAAGGCCACCACCAGGAAACACAGCGTCTGGAGCATAATAGATGCTAAGTAAATATTTGTGCATGGAGAAGATGGGGTCCCAAAGACATCAAGTGATTTGCCCAGGTCACACAGCTCAGGATGGCAGACCAGGTCCACACCCCAGGCATCCACCACTAAGAACCAGGCTCCTTCTGCCACTCCACCCTTCTCCACAGAGCAGGGGAGACGGGTTGGGAAAGGAAGAGGTCAGCATGAGCTGGAAGCATCAAGGAGGGCTTCCTGGAGAAGGGGGAGCCCAAGCTGGGCTCTGAAGGACAGACTAGAAGAGAAGAGCATGCACGGAGGATGGAGCAGCTCCTAGTGTGCTGCTCCCAGTTCTTTAGGCCTCTGGGTCTGGAATTCTCCATGAAGAGGTTCAGGGTCTTCCTGGAGCAGGGGCCCTGGGACCCTCTCCCCAGAATAGGTGGAGCTGTGTCCTGCCAGGTTCGAGGTGGCTCCCAGGTAGGGAGAGGTGGGCAGGGCGAGCAGGAGCTCCTGGCAACTTCTGTTCTCTTGGCTTCTGTCCCAGGCGCTCCTGAATGGGAGCGAGGATGGCAGTGTCCTTGCCCGTCTGCTGTGAGGGGACAGAGGTCTCACAAGCGTCCTGATGCGGCCATGAGACCACATCCCACCAGCCAGTCAGCCCCACACGGCGCAGACCCCTCCCCCGAAGTGTCTCCTCCCCGGAGATTCCCTGCAAATCCCCCGAGTGAGCAGCACCCCGGAAGGTAAGAACCCCCGTTATGTCCACAGTCGGCGAGATGAGTCCGCCTCCCTCCCTGCGTAGTTGCGGACGCGCATTTCCCCGCACTGAGCCCGCAGAAGTAGACACCGCCCGCGGGCAGGAAAACACGCATCTGCTCAGCTGCCATGAGGTATTCTTGGGACTATTTTGGGAGCTAGATGCCTGCGTTGGCGGGAGGCGGATCCATTCTCTGCACAGGTGAACTTTCCAGCTCGGAAGCTGAGTCAGTGATTCTTTGAAATCTCAAATCCCATTTTCTTCTTGTCAGCCCACTCTCCCTTCGTGTAGCATCGAATGATACCAATTAAATGCAGACCCAGAGGTTAGCATTTGGGGCTGGCAGAGCATCTCCTTAAATGTTGTGCCCCAGACACCTGTCTTGCCCGCCCCCACTCCCAGCTCTGTGACTGAGATGCTCCCACCGGGGGGACCCTCAGAACTTCAAGGCCACAGTAGGCATTAATTTACTTAACACATTTGTTGAGTACCTACTAAGCGACAGCCCTTGTGTGAAAAGGATCAAAGTAAGCAGAACCGTCATGGTCCTGGCCCCGTGGAGCTCCCAGTCTAAAGGGGGAGACAGAGACTAACCTAGAATAACACAAAGAATGTAAAGTCACAAGTGCTATGAAGCGCGTGATGGAAGATTTCAAGGTTTTCCCAGAGGAGGTGACTGTCTAGCTGTAATCTGGAGAGTGAAGAGTTATCAGATGAGCCTGGGGCTGAGGAAGTGTTCAGACCAGGCAACAGCACATGCAAAGGCCCAGTGGCTGGAGGTCTCTTGGCGATCACAAAGAACTCCAAGGCTGTGTGGTTGGAGGGCAAGAAGTGAGTGGGGGCCTGGAGGTGGGGGAGGGGGCACAGGACTCCAAGGCTGTGTGGTTGGAGGGCAAGAAGTGAATGGGGGCCTGGAGGTGGGGGAGGGGGCAAGACTGTGGGAGGGCCTCGAATGCCACTTTCAGGATTTGGGTCTTGATCCCAGAGGCAGGGGCCAGTGGAGTATTTTAAATAGAGAGCAAAGGGCAGGGAGTAGGGTAATGTGATCAGATCTATGTTTCCAGTTTAACCCTCTGGCCGAAGCAAGGTGAGCTGTGATGGCGGAGGCGTCGGAACAGCATGACTGGAGGTAGGAGCTGTCACCTCAGCTTGGAGGGTGAGCAACGGCTTCCCAAGGAGGAGGGAGAGGTGGGAACAATGAGCATCCCTGGCTGCATGGCGTTCGTTGTCATTTGTCACACACCTATCGAGCACCAGCTGTGTGCCTGGCCCTGTATTCATTGAGGGGATAGGAGGATGAATAGGAAAAAGTCACAGTCTCAAGGATCTTACAAGGGAAGGGACACGTATTTTCCTAATGTTTTGGGAAGGGCCAGTGCCTGTGAGATAGTCAGCTGCTGTCTTATCAGGTGAGAAAGAGAAGACCGGCCAGGGCCATTTGGATATCGGCAAGAGAAACCCTGTTACCCCAAGGCAATTAAGGAGTTTGGTGAAGAAATAGGGTAGAGCCATGTCTTATACGACCCCGCGACATCAGGCCTGGGTGTCCCTTGCCTTCCCTGTGTAGTCCCTACATGGTTCTCTCCACGGGGGGCTCCCGCACCCATGCCCCCTCCACCCTCTGTCAGAACTTCCTGGGAGGACAGCTCCCAGCAGCTCTGCCAGTCCCCTGCCTGCTCTGCCAAGGCGTAAGTGCAAATTCAGAGAGGTAAAGACACTTCCCCAAGGTCACACAGCCACAAGCAGCAGCACCGCGGTGTCCGTGCTGCTGGCGATGCACAAGCTTTGAGGACATTGTCCATCCAGACCTTGACTTGGGTGACAAGGAAGAGCTCCCCCTTGGGACCAGGCAGGCCTTGAACAGCAGTGCTAGCTAATGCCTACGTAGGGCTTACTGGGTGTCAGCCACAGGCCCCAAGCATTTTATATCTACCAGCTTTAATCGTCTTCACAATAACAGAATGGAGTAAATTCCAGTCGTGCGCGGCCCCAGCGACGGTGTGTAACAACCACAAAAGCTAGGAGTTTAAGTCAATGGGTGTTCATTTAGTTCACGAGTCCTCTGGTTGGCCGGATGGTCCGGCTGGCCTGCCCAAGCTCTCAGGCTTGTGCAGTCAGCTAGCGGCCCATCCGTGGGTTGGCTTTGCTGGTGTTGGCTGGCTTTCATGCCTGTTTTGAGGCCTGATGTGGTCTTTGATCCTCCGGCAGGCTGGCCTGGACTCCTTCGGACGGAGGTTTCAAATTTCCAAGAACGTGAACGGAAGTACACGAAGCTGCTTGAGGCACAGGCTTCGAGTCGGCAGGATGTCCCATGCCACAAATCCACTGGCCAAAGCAAGTCACAGGGCAGCACGCATTTAAGGGGAGGGAAGAAGTTCCGTTTCTCGAGTCATATCACAAAGAGAGTGGAAGGGTGGATAGTGCGGCGTTTTTGCCGTCAGTCCACCAGAAGGTGGGCGTCACTATAGTTTGCCCTAATTTCCCGATGAAAGCACTAGGGCTCAGACTGGTGCAGTGACTTTCTCCAGGTCACACAGCTACTAAAGAGTAGTCGTGAGGTGTGAGGCCAGGTCTGGGCCCTTCTCGGTGACGCTGCTGCCTCTGGAAAGCTGTGAGCAAAGCCACAGGCAGGGAAACTCAGGGCCTTGATAATGTGGGGCTTCCAGGATCCTGAGCAGGAGACTGTTGGGGTGAAGGAAGCCCTAAAAGCTCAGGGAGGCCTCTGGCAGCAGGAGGAGAAGGGCCTTCTCCCCCAGAGAGGCAGAAGGATTACCTGGGTGGAGGGCTACCTGGCTTGGTGTCAGAGCTCACCCAGCTCTGCCAGGGCCTGGAGGGCACCAGACCCGGCTCTGCTGCCAGAAGGAGGGCCCTCGTGACATGCTGTCCCCTGACATTGCTTTGTCCTACTCTTGCCCATTCATCCTAACACTCAGCTGTAGTGTCTCCTCCTCCAGGAAGCCCTCCCTGATACTTAGGTTAGTCACCCCCCTCCCCTTGGAGCTTTTGCTGCACCCTGGGAATGCCTCTGGATTGTCACTGCTGATTTATGTGCCACTTCTCACCTCTAAGGTCCTGTGAGAGCGTAAGTCTCTGGAGGGCAGGCAGGGGCTCCCCCAACCATCTCCCTCTGTTGCCTTCCCTGACAGGTGGGACTTTGCCTATCTCAACCTCTGTTGTTTCCTTGGGGCCCAGAACACTGCAGGGCACAAAGCAGGGTGAAGAACACTGGCTGGCAGAAGGAAGGGCGGGAGAAGCGGGAAAGGAAGGGTGTGGGGGAGAAATAAAGGGGCCTCCTTCCTGGCATGGGGAGGACAGGATGCAGAGGAGAAGCTTACAGATCTGTAGGTTACAAGAGGTGAGGGAAGCAGAAAGACTCAAACACTGAAAGTGGTCCTGCCGTGACCTACGATACGGGGCTTAATCAGGAACAAATTACTCCGTGCGCGCCAGGTAGATCCGAGAGCTCTTCACAGTATGCTCTCGAAAGAGCTTTCTGGAGCGAAACATTTCTCAGGAGGCTTATTTCATGCCGAGCCACGAACACTCAGCTTCCACAGGTCAGAGAGAACCCCAGCCCCTTGGTCTGGAAGAGAAGTGCTGCCCCCAGCCTGCATTTGGGCATTCGCTCCACCCAGGTGTATGACCTTGGACGGCTCACTCAGCCCTGCCGACCTCCAGCCCTGCCACGCTGGAAGTGCCGGATGGCGCGTCCCCTCCCTTTCTTGCAGCCGCGGGCCCGGGTCTGAGGTGAGGCCTGCCTCCTCCAGGATGTCACCGAGGTGGTCCTTCTCTGGACTTGAACAGCCACATCAACTTGGACTTCACGTGGGAGAGAAACCAGCTCTTCCAGGATGCTGGAAGGCTAAGTGCTGGGCTCTGAGGTCAGACCAGCTGGTCCAAATCCAAGCCTGTCTGTTCTAGAGCCATGCTGCTCGCAGTGCTGGCCAGTGGCCGTGGCATCAGTGGGCAGTTACGGAAGAGCGGGCCCTGCCCAGGCTTGTAACGAATCTGACTCTGCAGTTGAGCAAGCACCCAAGGCGGCATGCGGGCACCTGTAGGTGTGAGAAGCCCCGGCCCCGTAGGTGGCGGGGAGGCAGGTGTGGGATCCCAGCAGGGGTGACGCATGACCTTGCCAGAGTGCCTTTGACTCTGAGATACATCTCCATGTGGGAAAAACCAAAAACAGCAAACACACTTCTTGCCTTTGTGACCCAGCCCCTGTGCTGCAGCTCCCTGGGGCTGCAGTGACCTCCCCTGAAAAATGGGGGGACAGTGACAGCCCCCCAGAGTGCTACTGAAGATGGAAGGGAGTCGTGTGTATAATGGTGGCCAGCATGGTGGAGGAGGGGCTGCACTTGTCGTTCTCTCTGTAGGAAGCTTGTCCTGCCCTGCTGCTCCCTCCTTCGACGCTTCCCGACCTCCCTCCCCAGGCCCCCGCCACAGCCTCCGAAGCTGGCGTCTGCTGTCTCATCACCCTGCTTCTTTCCTTCGTAATATTTTGTTGCTATCACTTACTCATTGTTTTTGGCTGTCTCCCCAGTTGCACCCAGGAGCTCCCGAGGGCAGGGGCCTGGGGGTCTCATTCGCGGCTGTGTCTCAGTGCTCAGCACCCCAAGGAGGCACCCAGAGGAGCCTGACAGGTGCCTGCTGGATGAAGGGCCGGATGATGAGTGGGCCTGGCTTGTATCGGTCAGGATGGGCGAGGTGCTGTAACAAATAGGCCCCCGTCCCAGTGGCTTCACCCAGGAAGAGCTGGTTTCTCTCCCACGTGAAGTCCAAGTTGATGTGGCTGGTCTGGGGAGCTCCTCTGGGGAGGCGCTTCCTCTGAGCGGTGATGCGGGGATCCAGGCTTCTTCATCTGTGATGATGTCATCTACACACGGGGCTTCCAGGGTTCCCAGGGAAGGAGAGTGGGGGGGGAAGGTCACCAAGTGATTCCCCAGCTCGGCCCAGAGGGGACCACATCATCTCCAGCCACGTTCCATGGACCACAGGTGCCAGCTGGCCCCACCTGGATGCATGGGGAGCTGGGCAGGGTCGTCCCAGCACCAGCCTTGCCCAGCACCAGCCTTGCCCAGAGAAAGGGGGTGTGAACTGGGGGACAGCAGCTCTGTCTGCCCCTCTGGTGGCGATGGATGACTCCTGTCACTTTGATTCTCTTCCTGAGACCCCTGGGCTCCGAGCCCTCTCTCTGCCTCTGCCTGATGTGATGCCTGGGTCAGAAGGGCAGGAAGAAAAGGGCAGTGACCTGGGAAGGGCTGCCCACGCTGCTCCCCACTCTCGGCTGGGGAAGGAAGACGTGCTGGGCTGCTCCGAGCTGCCTATGTTGGAACCTTCTGTGTCTGCGGAGCTGCTAATTCCGGAGCCATCTGCCTGTGTTCCCAGCCCCAAAGCCCCGGGATAAATAAATTTTCTTCTGTGGTTTTTAAAGAAAGTTTTGAGGGAGTGAGGAGAGAGCGGAGGGAGGTCTCCGAATGACCTGTTCTCTCAGAAAGAGGCGCTGCCGGCCCAGGGCTGCCTAGGCAACCAGGAGGTCATGTGTATCTGCATTTTGCTAAGAGACTGAGTGGCCTGGAGGGGTGTCATTCCCGTGAATTCCTACCTCCCCCCGCCAGACTGGGGGCTGCCTAGGGCTGAGTCACCTGTTCCCAGTGGCCAGCACAGGGCCTGGCACAGGACAGGTGTCCGTAAACCCTTGCCCAATAATGACAGAGTGAATGAATGAATGAACGGTGATGGAGGGTGGGGAGAGGGTGGGGTTGAACGGGATGTGATGGAAGCTGGCCACTGTGGTGTTAAGAGCTTTAATGTATTATCCAGGGGTAGGGACACTTCTGGGATGGCCTCCGGATCCCTAGCTCCTCGGATGGCAGGGTGGCAGGACCTGTGACTTGTTTCTAAGCACTAGAATACAGCAAAGATGATGGGATGTTACTTCCACGTTTTGATTACAAAAGACTGTGGCTTCTGTCCTGCTGTTCAACTCTTCCTACTGCTTTCTTCACTTGCACTCCTTGATGTGTAGGCTGCCGTGTAGGAGACACCCCCGTGGCAAGGACTGAAGGCTGCCTCCAGCCACCAGCCACCCATGGCCGGACCCGAGGCCCGCGGTCCATGAGCCCTCAAGGAACGGTCCTGCCAACCAGCGCATGAGCTCGGGAGCACCAGCGATGGGACGGACAGAAACCCCTGTGTCCAGGCCTGGGTCAGCTCGGGGCTCTCCAGCGGTGCTGGCTTCCTGTCAGAGACCCTCCAGGGGCTCTCAGGAACCTCGGGGAGACCCATGGATGGGAACTATCGTGTGATTGTTTCCAACAGTCCTAGTACTTAGTGTCCCTCTGGCTCCGTCGGGTGCGGGAACAGCTGCGGCAGGGGCTGTCCGAGGAGGGGGTCTGCACCAGGCCGCTCCCTGGAATGTGGGGCCCAGGATTCAGCACCAGCTAGGCTCTGTGAGGTGGGTGCTCCACTGTGTCTCTGAGCGCCCCCCTTTCCCATGCCCCCCTACCCCCTCACCCCTGCTCTCCCAGGCTCGGCTCACCCGTGTTCATCCTGCATGCTGCTTCTGCCGGCAACAGGTGCCCAGTGGGGTACCCGGCTGGGGACGAGGGGCTGAAGGGCGTGGGCTGGGGACGGTGACCCGGGCTCCCGGGAGAGCCCCTTGTGGGGCCCCGGTGCATCAGTGCGGGAACCGGTACTGACATGGGCAAATGACAGATGACAGATGATAGCCGACCTGTGTCCAGGGCTGGCTGCAGCTCGGGGACTGTGTTGTCCATTTTCCGGGCACTTCTCATTCTGTCCTCAAATCGTTATCCCCGTCTGTGGCAGGAAAGCTGAGGCCCGGGGCGGGAAGTGCTCTGCCCAAGACGGCACAGCAAGGAAGCCGCTGAGCCAGAAGTCGAAGCCCGGGAGCCTGTGCCCTTAATGCTCTGTATCACATCCCTTCCGTGAGGCCCCACAACAGACCCAGCGTCGGGCAGGAGGCAGCGGATCCCAGCATCCGCCACCATCTCAGACACCCCTGCGTGAGCAGGTCGGAGCCCAGGGACCAGCTGCCTGATGGGAGGAGCTCAGAGCCAGGAAGAGGTGCGGCTGAGAAGCCTAGCCTGCTGGTGGCTGAGGGACTGCCTCCGGGTGCCACCGGCACAGGGACACATCCCTTATTCACCCTCGTCTGAGCTGCCCTCCCTTCCTTCCCCTCCCAGGGAGAACAGCTCTGCGAAATCAGTCACCTCTGGTTCCCACGGAGCCTGGGAGGTGTCCCAGGACTGGGTGGGGTGGTGTCCCTGCGCCCTGGGGACAGCAGCCGCCTTGTCCTGCAGCCTGCACGTCGGGATGTAGAGCAGGTGGGGAAGGGAGCCCCCCCCGCCCCCGTTCTCCGCGGAGACACTTCACCTCAGGAAGATAGGGAGGCCTGACCCATCAGCAGCTTCACAGTGTAGACAGGGGATGAAGTGCTTTCAACGCTCAGCGTCTCAGACACTCACTGTCTATCTCGGGAAACCAAGTGGTTTTCTTTTTTTTTCCTCTCCCCTTTACTCTGCTGTAAGCGGTCTCGGGGAGTAGCACAGGAGAGGTGAGGGCTTGGCACACAGGGAAAACACGTGTGTAGAAGATTCAATCAGGTTCCCGGGTCTCACGTCAGGCTGAGCAGAGCCAAGGGTAGGGGACGGGGGGGGGGGCGGCAGGACACAGGCCAAGGGGTGGGCGGGGCAGGCAGACCCAGTGGGGCCAGGGGAAGAGGGGGTGATGCGGCTCGGGGTGGAGGGGGGCGCCCACGGTGCAGGCTTGTTCAGGTCTTCCAGCTTAGGGCAGTGGTTGGGGAAGGAGGTGACAAACATGTAGGGCAGAACGGCCCTGAAACCAGGTCATGAGGGGGGACTCTGCAGGGCCACGGGAAAGGGGACTGTGGGTCCCCTCTAGACCTCACTCTGAGACCCTGGGATTCTCTGCCCAGATGGCCTGGAGCCCAGCTTCGGGCACCTGCCTCCCCTCTTGCCCAGGTCTGGGATCCTGAGGTGGCCCTGAGGGTGAATGCCCCCAGACTATGCACCCCAGGCCCAGCCCAAGAGGCAGAGAGGGGCAGCTTTTGCAATGGGGTGAGTCACTAAGTCTATGGTCAAATTAAACCCCAGCCCCAGCGGTATTGTGACATCTCTGCTTCTGTCCCCACTGGCAGGGACCAAGCTCACTGGGTTCTCTCTCCTCCTCTGAGTTCAACACGGGCCTGGCTCCAAGTGGGGACCCTGTGAGAGCTTGTTCGGGGGTCATCGGAGAGGAGCAAAGGCTGTCCCGAGGGCACCCAGCGATGGGATGGACAGAAACCCCTGTGTCCAGGCCTGGGTCAGCTCGGGGCTCTCCAGCGGTGCTGGCTTCCTGTCAGAGACCCTCCAGGGGCTCTCAGGAACCTTGGGGAGACCCATGGATGGGAACTATCGTGTGATTGTTTCCAACAGTCCTAGTACTTAGTGTCCCTCTGGCTCCGTCGTGTGCGGGAACAGCTGCAGCAGGGGCTGTCCGAGGAGGGGGTCTGCACCAGGCTGCTCCCTGGAATGTGGGGTCCAGGATCCAGCACCAGCTAGGCTCTGCGAGGTGGGTGCTCCGCTGTGTCTGAGTGCCCCCCTTTCCCATGCCCCCCTACCCCGTCACCCCTGCTCTCCTGGGAGATGCAGCGGCCTCTACTGCCCATCAGGCCTTGAAGAGCCTCGGGTCTCTCCTCCAGGCGTGCTCCCGGCCCAGCTGCCAGGGAAGTGGGAGGCGGCTCAGCGTTCTGCTTGAAAATATGTAAGCAGCTCTTCACCGTTGCTGGTGGCGGCAGTGGCTCTTGCAGCTGAACCACACCCCTGTCACCCACAGTGATCACCTTTGGAGGTTCTCTCTGGAGGGACCCGAGCGGGCTGAGGAAGTGTGAAGGCTCTGGGGCAGCCCCGCTGCACCACTGTGAGCCCCACTTTCTCTGAGTCACTCTCTTCACCTCTGCAAAATGGAGCTCCTCGTCCCTGCCCGCAGGATGGGGGAGGACCCAGCGTGCTGCTGTCCCCTGCATGCCCTCGTCCCCTGCGTGCCCTCCAGACCCACCTCACCGCCTCCCCGCTCTGTGGCCGGAGACCCTGCAGGGGTGAGGCACTGTGCCTTCCCCATATCTCTCTCCCTTCCACCATCGGGCCGTCTGGGCTTGGCGTGGAGGGGCCACCAAGGCCCTTTTAGCTTGACGGTGAGAGAGTGCCTTCTTTCTTACTGAGCGGCAGCCTCTTGCCTGAGCCCCAGCCACTGCACTGCAGCCTCATGAGCCTGTGGGACACACTCAGGAGCCCCTGAACCCCCCCCCCCAACTGATTTCCTGGAGCTGCTGGCGGGAGAAAACCCACCAGTGACTAAGGACCTGCTGTCTGCAGCCTGGGCTCCCAGGGACAGACATGGGCTGTGTCCTCTGAGGTCGCATGTGGGCAGGAGGGAGGGAGGTGGGAACCCAGAGGGCAGACACTGGACACATGGGGACCCCCGGGAGCAGGATGCTTACCTGGGAGGTCTGGAGACAGCTCGGGGTGCACGGGAGCTCTGAGTGGAAGGCAGCGCTGGGCGTCGGCCTGTCAGCACCGGCAATCATTAGCACCCTAAGAAAGACCTCGTCATTTCTCCCAGGGCCCGGGCGCCCTTTGGAAGAAGGGCTGTTTGCTGCCAGATCAGCCCCTGAAGACGCGTTTGTCACAGGCGATGTGCAAATCCATGTTTGGCCCATTTAAGAGACGTGATTTATCCGCTTGACTGGCCTTCACGCGCCTTCTCCAGACTCTCAAAATGTGGCTGCTGTTAGGGGCCCAGAGAGGAGCCGTAAACCATGCCGGGTGAGGCCGCTGCCGCGGGCCTGTGGGCGCTGAGGTGCCTCCTGCCGCAGAGAAGAGCCCAGGGAGGGACGGGGACCACTCTGCTCCGGACAGGGGTTGGTCCCCTGGGAGAAAACGCGTGACGCTGGAGAAGGGCCAGCTCGGGTCCGCTCCTGGCACCAGGCTCACTGAGGCCCTACTGTGTGCAGACCTGCGTGGGGTCTTGGGGTGTACGGTGAACAGAGAGAGCCCGTGTCTGGAGCGGGGAGGCAGGATGGGACAGGTGAGCACTGCAGGACGGGACAGGTGAGCACTGCAGGACGGGAGTGCGCCAGGCGGGAGAGGCCTGGGAAGAAAGTGCTGCGGGGTGAACTGTGGAGCCTGGCTCTGGACGGGTCCGCAGTGTGCCTGGTGAGGGGGCACGTCAGTGAAGGTCTTTGAGCCTTTTCCACCTTTGAGCTGAGGCCGGAAGAAGGAGGAGGAGTAGACATTGGAATATCAGAGGGAGAGCCGGCCAGGCTCCAGGCAAGGGCATCCCTGGGCCCAGGCCCCAAGGGGCAAAGGACCTGGCAGTGGGAGCTGGGAAGATGGAGCAGTTAGCTCCACCTGGTGGGAGCAGAAAGGACTTCAGCCAGGAGGTGACCCTTTGAGCGACACTGATGAGTGCTGACAGCGTCACCAGGTGGGGAGAGCCAGGAGAGAGAGAGACAGACAGAAAGGTTCCAGAGCTGGGCGGATACACAACATGGCGGAGCAGCGAGCGTCATGGCTGGAGGGCTTCCATGTGACGCAGGAGGTGTCCTGGGATGCACGTGAGGGGCTGGGACTCTCTCCTCAGACAAGGACACCCACTGTGGAAGCAGCAGGCAAATTACAGTCCTCGAGGCTGTCTGGCCCCATAGCTTCCAGGCCCCTTCCAGCTCCAGAATGCTGCGAGCCAGCAGGGCCAGCTGGGGCTCTCGTGGAATGCCGGTGGACAGACTGCTCCGTGGGGCTGCATCTGTTTTTGGTTTCCTGTCCTCACCCCAGCCATCCAGAGGACCTTCCGCTGCTCCTGCACCCTGGGGAGCAGCCCCGGAAAGCCAGCTTCAAATAACCAGCCCCGAACCAGGTCAGCTCTCCTCTCCTGTTTTAGATCAACCCAGCCGGGCTTCCTGTTGGGGGTAGCAGACGCTCATGTCTCTCCTGGGCTCGCTAGATTGGTAAGGCCCTGTGACTTTCCCAGCAGACGACCGAGGGAAAGGTTTTCAGAATGTCAGGCCCTTTGATGGAGAAAGTCTGCCTAATAAATAATTAGGCTTCCTGAGAACCAGTGCTCCCAGCAAAGCAGAGCTTCGGAGCGCTCCTATGGAGGGGAGGAAAGCCTCTCCTTCAAGATGAGGCAGGAAAGGCAAGAGGGCTGGGGTGGGAAAAGCCTGGCCACACCCGGGGTGGGGGGCGGTGCAGGGGGGCACCTGCTTCAGGTAAGGATGCCGTACCTGACAGCTGCTCTCACTGCCAAGTGCCTAATGATCAGGATTCCATTTCACCCTTGAAGGACCCCATGTGGTGGGAGTGCAGCCCCCATTGGACAGACAGGGAAACTGAGGCATAGGTAAGCCAAGCCCTTCTGTGAGGTGAGGGCATGGCCCCCGGCCCGTCACCGTTCCCCTCTCCGCTCGCCTGGCAGGGCTCATGCACCAGCAGGATCCTGGAGTGTCAGGTCCTCCAGCACCTGAAATCTATGCCCCTGCGCGGTCGGGATCCTGAAGACGCGAGCTTGAATCCCAGGTCCTTGCTGCTCTGGAAAAATGCAGATACTAATCCCAAGGTTATAGTCTGTCATGGGGGTTGCAAGCCAGACGTGTGTGACGTGTGGAGCGTAGGGTCCTGCACAAAGTCGGTCCTCGGGAACCGTGCGCACCGCTCTAACAAACCAGCCCCCCAACCCCAAGATGTAGAACGGCTCCAGCGCAACAAAGTTGTACATAGACTCCCAAGCAAGTCATGCCACACGGTGGCAGGAGGCTGGGTCAGAGAACTCTTCTCCGGGGAGACACCCACCAATCAGGACGCAGTGTCTGTCTCGCTAACCTGCTCTCCTAGTGCCTGCTCGGTTCGCATACTTCAGGGAAGCCAGCTGCTGGGCAGGAAAGGCCCCCGTGGCGAGGAACAGAGGGCAGGACGCGGCAGAAAGGGAAGGAACTCATGGGAGGTCCTCAAAAGCCTGAAGTGGATGTGACATATGTCACTTCTGCTCACGTTCTGCCGTCTGGGATATAGTCATGTGGTCCCGCCTACCTGGGGAGGGGGCTGGGCAATGGAGTCTTGCTGTGTGCCCAGGAAGAAGAAGAACCGTATTTGGTGAACAGGTGGATGGTCTCTGCCACCCCAGGAAAGGTGAAATGAGGTCCCAGGAGACCCAGCAGGTTAAGAGCAGAACCCAGGCTCCTGAGTGTGCAGTAGGGCCCCAGGCTCTTCCCTCCACACGTCACACCAGAATGAGGCAGAGTCACAGGACTGGCCGGTGGACCAGACACAAAGACCCACCCGAGCAAGGGGAAGGAAGGCTACAGATGGTCAACGCGTTGTCTCTGTCTCCTTGCCGGAATCATGGGTGGGGGGCAGGGCCCTAGCTCCAGGGCTCTTGGCTGTGAAGTTGGTCCAGATGCAGAGTTGGCCTCACAGCCCCTTGGGATTAGTTTCTTTATTTGTCAGATAAGACTGCAGCAAGAGGACACACCACGTGGGGTCACCTGAGGGTGAAGTGAGATCTTTGATGACCTCCTAACTTGCCTTTCCCTCTTCTCTTGGGTCCTGCTCCTCTGCTGGGAGGATCTGAGGTGGTCAAGCTAAGGTACTTTGGATGCTGTTGGTGCTGGGTACTTTCTTCCCAGGGGTGTATGGACTCAACAAGAAGCCCATGACTAGGGAAAATGATCATACAATTCAGTGATTTCAAATCCCTGCCATCAGATCAATGAGGACAATGACCCTTGAAGACGGGACACCTCATAAATGCGTGTAACCCCAACCCCGAAATCCCACCTCTAAGAATTTAACCATTGGAAACAGAGATGTACATGGAGAGCATTTCCATGTAGGATGCTGGTTATGACCGCTAACGCTGGACATAACCGTGTGATATAATCGTGTGTCAGCACGGGAGTTGGGTAAAATTATGGATGGCCCATCCGTTCAGTGGGAAAGTAGCGGCGATGATCCCACAATTGAGAATCATTGTGTAGAACGTGTGAAAGGCAAGGGAAAATTTTGTGACATGGAAGTCAACGTAATCAGAAAATTCTAGAACAGAATGTGTAGTGTGCCCTCCTTGTTGTGGGAAAAACATAAACGCATAAACACAGGTTTGACAGAGTTATTTTTGGTGGTGGCATTATGAGTGTATAATTTTTCTGAGAGAAAGAAAATATTCTTCACATGAGGGTTAGCATTTCATTGTCCCCAGGACTGGATGATATCTAAGGACAAGGAGATCACAAAGTCTTGTGACTTGAAGTATTGGACATTCACAGTGTCTAAACAGGAGCTGAAATCACTGGCGGAAGGTCAGGATTTCTTTTGCCTTTGAGATCCGTGAGAGTTAGTTGTTGATTAAAACATGTCTTCGATTTTGGCTTTCTTCTCACTGCAGTCCAGTTATACCTTCTGGAGTGAATAAGGACGTCCTCTTGATTGAGTACCTGTGACGCTTCTCCATCACACTGCATCAGTCAGCGATCACTGTGTAACAACCAACCACAAAGTCTGAGTGACGTACAACCAGACGTGCATGTTTCTCACACGTGTGCAGGTTAGCTGGGAGGTTCTGAGCTGCAGGTTTTGGCTACAAGTCAGCATCTTCTGGTGACAATGGCAGAGGGACCCCGGTCCACGTTTCACTGGATGAAAGAAGTGACGGGCCAAGTCCAACGCCATGAGGTCCGGAGGTTCGCTTTGCCTTCCGTGAGAGAAACCACACAGTCACGTGGCGGAGTGCCCAGGTACAGGGAGAGGTGAAGCCTGGAACCTACCACGAGCGTCCACGAACGGTCGCTTTGGTCGGGTCATGCTGTGAGCTGCTTGAAACACTGTGTACCCGTTTAAGATAACATTATTCCCCCACCGATTTGAAAGGTGATTCTTTTAAAAGTATAATACGAATGCAAAGAAAATTAAAATTACTGTAATTCCATGATCTGCAGATGGCCTGTTAAGATTTTGCCGCATTCCCTTGAAGGACACCCGCCCATCTGCACACGCAAATAAACACCAGCATCTAGGTATATAACAAAAGCAGCATCACATTTTATTTGGTTTTTACCCCGCCTTTTTTTTTTCAACCGAATCTCATTCTGTGAGCTTTTCCTTGCATTATTAAATATTCTTTAGAAACAGGCTTTTCACAGATGTACAATAATTTACTGCAAAGAGGTAATGCTACTTGGGCAGACAATCTCCCATGGTTAGATATGTAGGCTCTTCAGATTGCATCCCACTACAAATGACGTTATAATGAGCATCACGGAATACAGTAGTCATCGACATATACTGAGCTTTTCATACGCCTGTCTCTGTGCTCAGCACGTCCCATGTGCGACCTCATGTGCACCTCAAGTTTCCTTCTCCAGCAGGTACGATTACCATCCCCATTTACAGATGATGAAACCAGGGCTACAGAGACGATAAGAACTTGCTCAGGGTCACACAGCAGCTATATCACTGGAGGAGCTGAGACAAAAATTTGGATCTGATTAGTTATATAAAACCCATGCTCTCAACCACCCAGGTAACCTCCCTTTCTGTGTACCTCCCTGATGATTGCTTTGGGGCTGATTTCTAGAAGTAAGATCGCTGGGTTTGCAGACTTTAAGGATCACAGGGCATATTGCCAACACACCTTCCAGAAAGAGGTCAATTCAAACTGCAACCAACAGTCTGTTCACTCACAGTGTTAACTGTGTGCTGGGCGCTGTTATAGGTGCTGAAGACACAGTGACGACAAGAAAGGCACAGCCCCAGCCCTCCCGGGGCTGCTGGGGTCCCGACTCCCGGGGGAGGGGGGAGGGGACATATACAGAAGAGAGAACGTTATACATTCAGATAAATAAACAGAGCTGAGGGGTGCAACAGTGACTGGGGTGGGCCTTGGGGTGCGTGGAAAGGGGTAGGAATATCCCAGAGGCCTTCTCAGAGGAGGTAGCCTTAAGCTGAGCTCTGAATGACCAGAAAGGAAAATATGGGAAGGAATTTTCCAGGCAAGAAATACAGTAAATGCAAATTCATCAAGGTGGGACTGAGCTCAGCAGTTTGCGGAAGGGGAGAAGACGGACTTCTCTGCATCGGTGTGAAGGCTGGGGGGCATCAGTGGGCAGGGAAGGATCAAGGAGGCCTTGCAGACCATGGGGAGGAGATTAAGTTTTATTCCAAGTGAGGTGGAAAGCCCTGGAAGGCAGTGGCATTATGGTCTGAAAATTATGCCATTTGGGGAATCCTCTTTAAGAAAAGGGCATAGCCCCATGAAAGGTATTAAGGAGGGCACGTATTGCGTGGAGCATTGGGTGTTATAGGCAAACAACGAATCGTGGAACACGACATCAAGAACTAATGATGTGCTGCATGGTGACTAACAACATAATAAAAGAAAGAAAGAAAAGGACATAGTATTAGGAATCAAATTCCTTATGCAATTTAATATCTATTTAGAATGAGAAAATAGATCACAATAAATTGCAGATTTCAAAAAGCCAACAATTACCGAAAACATCGCAAAATGTAGGAAAATCCCCCTTTATTTTTTTACTTAGCATCCTGACACGGCCTCGCGGCTTTCTCTCCCCCCTGAATTGTTTGGGCTGCGTTCTCTTTATTCCCGTCTTCATAAAACAATGATTTGGTAATATCATTTTCTGTGGAGAGACTAGAAAGTTAAATCAGGTTTTCCTCCCACGGTCTGAGCATAATGGCTTTCTCCGTTGACTCTGTCAACGTTTTTCTCACCTTCGCATCTCACGCTGGATTATGTCATGCAAATGTTCAGGATTCTTGTCAAATTGGGGGAAGCTGTCAAGCTTCTTTACAAACCCACAGTAAGCTTGCAGGGCACAGCCAGCTCTCCTCACAGTTATAATCTTAATCAATCTTGGAATTGACAATGCTTATGAGCCGGATTGCTTCACAGCGGTGTGGGGGGTGAGAGTCTCTGGCCCTTCAGCTTACCTTTAGCCTCAGGTAAAGCCCCCTGTGTCTGGAGGGTTCTCACAGGGGAGGAGATGGTCTGACCACCGGCTGCTGAGCAGAGAGCAGCAGACTCTGGGGGCGGGAGGGGGGAGCGGGGAGCCAGGTAGGGGCCGAGGGCAGGCTCCCCGCTAGCACGTTCTGAGACGTTTGAGGGGTGTTGATCTGGGGAAGCAGAGGGAAGGCCTCGAACAGGATCTGTACTATGTCTGTTGTTTGACTTCTTGCTTTCTCCCATGTTCCCTGGGGACTGAGGCCTGGGCATGCCACCTCCCCGCCCACCGCGGCTCCTCACGCGGAGGGGTGCAGAATCAGAGCCGCACCCCTGCCCCAGTGAGTACAATCGAAGGAACCAACAGGATGTCATAAAGACTCCTGCGATGAGGGGCTGACCAGACGAAAGCAGGTTGGTCACCTAATAGGCCTGAACAGGGACTCAAGGGGGCGGCCAGGCCACAGCGGAGTAGAGGGGAGACTCACCGTGCCCACGGGCTGAAGGATGCCGCTGGTGCCCCAGGACCAGCGCTCCCCGTGATATTTCCCGGCGCTCAGGCAGGGCTCTGCCAGCTGCCCACTGATGGCCGAAGGCCAGGAGGATTTCAAAATAGGTTTGACAGCAGTAGGGAAACTCCATCTCTCACTCCCCAGCCAGGGAATTAAGGTATTTTCATCAGGTCAATCTGTCACGTTGTTTAAGGAGAAGGAGAGTTCTGTGAGGTTGACGGAGTGGACGGTGGGTGTCTCTGCATTTGGGCTGAGGCTGGGGGTCATCAGTGTCCCGAGTGGCCTCTGTCAGCTTTGAAGCCACTGTTCTTCTCCCCTCGGGCCCTTCCCACTCTGCAGGGCCCATGCAGGCGGGGCCGAGCATGGGACTGGGGGTGTGCGGGGCTCCGGGCAGGGGAGGAATGCCCTGAGAGACATGGCGATGTTTGTTTTAGTTTTAGGACGGAAACTCGCTGAAAACAGCAAAAAAAAAAAAAAAAAAAAAAACCACAACAATGAAAACCTGGAGGAAAAAAAGCTCCGTCTTTCATGATCCAAGTTGAACCAGGGGTTGAGCGGCTGGGGATCCGAGGGTAAGGCCAGTTCTGCGGTTTTACATTGGCAGGGAAGGCTATGCCTCGTTGACGAGCTGATGGCTACGGATTGAGTTGGTCTCCCCCACATTCATATTCACGGTGGAATATGAATAACCCCTTCAGTATCTCAGAAGACGACCTTGTTGGGAGAGAAGCTCTTTACAGCGGCGACCAAGTTGAAAGGAGGTCGTCAATCCACTGTGCCTGGTGTCCTCACAGAAAGGGCAATCCTGAGACAGGCCCCTGCAGGGCGAGTGCCATGGGCGGAGGACGACAGACATGGGGGTGACACGTCGGCAAGCCAAAAGACACCACAAGTTGCCGGGCACCCACCAGGAGAGGGGAGAGGCTAGGACAGACTCTCCTCACTGCCACACGAGGAGCCAGCCCTGGCAGCACCTTGACCTCGGGCTTGCGGCCTCGGGAACTATGAGATGGTGCATGTCTGCTGCATAAGCCTCCCTGTGTGTGGTGCCATTGTTGAGCCCAGCAAACGAATATGGTGACACTGGGCGGCAGACTTGAAGCAGGAGGGGAAGTCGGCCAGGCAGATGTTGGAGAACATTCCAGGCAGAGGAATGGCCAGTGCAGAGGTGCAGAGAGCAAGGAGGAGGGCTGGCTGCAGTGGTTGGGGGTGGGCATATGGACCATGGAGGGCCTCACGGGCCTCTGTGTACCTTGGGGCTCCACGCTGAGAGCAACGGGGAGCCACAGCAGGCTGTGGACCTCCCATTTTTTTCTTAAGTAGGCTCCACACCCAGCATAGAGCTCAAACCCACGAACCTGAGCTCAAGACCTGAGCTGAGATCAAGAGTCAGACGCTTAACCGACTGAGCCATCCCAGCGCCCCAAGGGCCCCCGTCCCCATTCCACAGGCCCACAGCGCTTGCAGGGCTGAGAAGAGCGCACGGGTGAGGGGGAAGCCAGGGGACCAGGCAGGGGGTTATTGCTGTGATGCAGGAGAGAATAAGGGTGGTGTGGAGCCAGGTGGCGCAGGGCAGGTGGTGATGGGCGTCAGGCTCTGGGCCTGTGCTGAGAGAGGAGCCACCAGGGTTGGGGGCGGGGACGTGGAGTAAGGGTGACTGCACAGCTCCCAGTCCAATCCATTCTCAGGATGGAATTGATCAGCAGTCAGGAAAGACGAAATCTAACCTCCATAGTCCTTGAGGGCCAGGCAGTGACCTTCTGATCGGAGAGAGGACAGGTGAGTTTGTGGGACTCAGTTCTGCAAGTCAGCATGGCGGGGTGATGAGACGAGGGGGCATCGGGCTGGCAAACCACTGACATTCTCCATCCCTGGTCCCTGGAAACGAGGCCTGGAGGAGGGAGAAGGGGGGACACCTGAACTGGACACCTAACGGTCTTTTCAGGGGCGCATCCACCTCCCAGCCCTGGAAACTGAGCTCGGCCTTCAGGGCAAAAGAAGTGATGCATTGGCTCTGCAGGTGTTTGAGACGATGAGCCCAAATCGAGTTTAAGGACTACTCAGCTCACTGACCCCCCAAATAAATGGCCACCCCACTCGAGATGAGGAATGAGCCGTGAGCAGTAGCACGGCACCCCCGCGCAGGAAATGCCTCCCCGCTAACAAGAAAAATGGGACATGAGCAAAGACTAAAGGGCTTGCCTCCTAAGAGGGATTACCCAGGAACCGGAGTGGAGTGACTAACGCCCAAACAAAACCAGAACTAAAACTGAAGGAGTCGAGGTTCAAAGGAGATTCTCAATGAAAGTTATAACATGAGAGAAGAACAATGAGCTGGCCTCCCTTGTACGAGAGAAATGAAACAATGAAAACATTACGGAGATGAATGTCCACATAAAAACCAACCAAAAGATAAATCACCGCTGGAAATTCCACCAGGGAAATGGAGAATCAGCCTCAGAAAAATCTCTCAAGTCAAAATGGAGAAGAAGCAAGTGATAGGAACAAATGAGGCCAGGATGGGGGACGTGGAAGACGGAGCAAGCCGGGGGGCATGCGTCACGTTGCTGAGGAACAGGACACACACACACACACACACACACACACACACACACGCAGTTTTCAAAGAATTCCACCAAGTTCCATTGCATCAGCTCACATTTAAGGGACACCTGCTTTGTGGTTGGGAGTTCAGCATCGAGTCGACTTTGTGCCAGCTCTCGGCAAGTAATTCACATGGTTTGACTCAAATAGGAGAAATAGGAGAAATGGTAAAAATCAAGGTAGGACTGGCTCCTCTGGCGAGGTGGGCAGCCACAGTGCAGTGTGTGTGTGTGTGTGTGTGTGTGTGTGTGTGTGTGTGTGATCAGCAGGCTGGGAGTGAGCCCTTCACAACCAGCAAATGATGGAGCCAGCATTCAAAGCCAAGTATGTTCACTGCCAAGTCCATCCCCTTTCTCCTTGAACACGCTGCCTCCAGCCTCACATCACTTCCGAAGGGAAGTACCAGCGACAAGAAATCCTGGGTGTCTTGTCATAAGGGCTTGTCACGAGGGGTCTGGGGCTTACTGGGGTGGGGAGGGCGGCAGGACTGGTACCCGTGGGATGGGCGCAGGTGTGTAAAGACTGTGGAGGGCCTGTTTCCAAGCCCATGCTAGTGGGGGGCGGGGACAGGTCTGCTACAGAAAGGGCATGCCAGAGAGCCGCGTGTGAGGAACAGAAGAGCCACGCAGGCTGCTGCCTCGGCCGGAAGTGGGCAGCGGGGTTTCAGGCCCCTGCTCAGACCATCTGTTGCAGCTGCAAGCACGTAAGAGACTAAGAATGATCAAGCTGTAGCTGTGAGTGGACACGGATGCATGGAATCCAACGGTACTTGGAGTCTGGCACTGGGTCCCTTAGAGTTTGTCCAAAACTCTCATCCACTTTCCGGCAGTAATAAGATCTTGCTTGCTTCCAGTGCCCTGGGCCCTCTTTGCCTCGAACCCTGATCTAAGTACCCAGGTTCCTCCCTTGGGATCTCAATCTCTGAATTCCACACTCATTACTAGACTGAGAAGCGGGAGCCGAGGAAGGAACCTGGGGAAACGCCTTCAGAGTGGACTCAGGGAAGGAGACAGAACCTGGGTGGGCAGATGGAAGGGGAAGGCCAGGAGAGTGGGGGGCACAGAAGCCGGGGCAGAGGGTTGGGAAGAGGCATTAAGTTCTAGGAGGCTGTGGGCCAAAGTGAGGATTTGGGGATGAGAGGTCATAATTGAGAAGGAAGTCTCAGCAGCACAGTGGGGTCAGAGGGCAATTTGCAAGAGGGTACCCACCCCACCCCACCCCACTGGCACGCCTCGGACCACCTGCTCCAGTGGGACAACCCTTCGCCCCTCCCACTCACTTTCCCACACAGCCTTCTCTGCACGTCTGTGCTGGGCTTTCCTTCTGCGATACCGTCCTGCCCTCTCACCACCAAATCTTGTACCAGAACCCAGAATCTTAGTATTGCAAGAGACTTTAGAAATCCCTCAGTAATCATCTTCTTCATGCCACATCCAAAGAAACTGAGGGCCAGAGAGCAACGTGACACGTACCAGATCATCCAGGGTATGTCCGTCATCCGTTGTCACAATGTGGCTGCAAAACAAATCCAACCGAGCTCGATGGCTTAAGACAGCAATCATCGCTTTTCACCATGTCTGTGGGGCGGCAGCCAGGGCTCTACTGATCTTGGTTAGGCTGGGCCAGGCTCGGCTCCAAACACAGGTTCAGGTCGGGTCGGGTCGGGTCGGGTCGGCTCCATGAGTGTCTCATTCCTCGGAGACCAGCCGGCCAGCCAGAGCATCATCCTCTCGTGGGGCCAGCAGAAGCACAGGAGGGCAAGCTCTGTCACATGCATTGAAAGTCTATGCCTGAATCACTTCTGCTGATGTTTCATTGGCCAAGGGAGCCATATGACCAAGCCCAAAGTCGAAGGACCGTTACACAGCGTTACCCACAATGTCGATACACGAAGGATTCTCATGAAACAACCAGTGCTCGCTGCTCAAACAGGCAATCCACAAAAGGAGATTCAAATAGCCAATAAACAGATGAAAAGATGTTTAATTTCTCTGCTTATCAAAGAAATGCATATGCAAAGAGAAGTTTACTTTCCACTCCCCAGATAGGTAAAGATTAAGAAAATTGACAACCACTTAACTTATTGGAAAATGGGCACCCTCGGGCACCAATGATGGCAGCGCTAATGGATTCGACCTTTTCAGGAAGGCAGGTCGGGGATAGGTGTCAAAATGTAAAATGAGCGCGCCTTTTATCTTGGTAATCTCACTCCTAAGGGATTTATTATGGGAGCGGTCACATGAATTAGCAAAAAAAGAGGTGTGCCGCAGCGGTTGGTTGGAGCACGGTTTATTTTATAAGATCAAATAGCCATAAATAGGGAATTGATTTGTTAAATGAGGGCAAATCTATAAAATGGAATACGATGCAATGATCTAAAATGATGTAATTCTGCAACTAGCTAAGGGAAAAAAAAACATCCACAGCACCTTGTTGGAAAAACAAACAAGCAAACAGAACAACAACACCCAGAAGTAGGTACAAACCCAGAAACCCATTTATCGGTATCGAGAAATATAAAAAAGGACCTTGAACAAAGTATTAGCACGGGGTCTACTTCAGTGGTATGATTCGGGGAACTTTCTACTTCTTTGTGCTTTTCCCTAATGTCTGAAGTGCTTATAATAAAACATGTACTATTTTATAAAAACAAAACTAAATGAAATGAAACTAGTTTAAACATGTTTGCTCTGAAAACGACTAGAACAATGATGATAAGTCACAGTAGATTTTAAACAGAAAAATAAATATCTTTACCATTAATCTTCTTTTTTAGTTGGTTGTCTATTAACTTACACGAGATGATTTAAAAAGGTACTTTCGTTATCCCTGCTTCGGGATTCAATAGAAATTTTAATTCTACCATATATTTTGAAAGTTCTTTATTTCATGCTCTTTACTTTTGAGGGGGGAAGGCGCTGTCTGCCGATTACTTCCAGGTCAAAAGCTGTCACTTCTGACCTGTTTCTGCCCCGCGATCATATTCTTTTTTTTTTTTTAAAGATTTTATTTATTCATTTGACAGAGATAGAGACAGCCAGCGAGAGAGGGAACACAAGCAGGGGGAGTGGGAGAGGAAGAAGCAGGCTCCTAGCGGAGGAGCCTGATGTGGGGCTCGATCCCATAACGCCGGGATCACGCCCTGAGCCGAAGGCAGACGCTTAACCGCTGAGCCACCCAGGCGCCCCTATGCCCCGCGATCATATTCTGAGCACAATCACTGGTATACAAGTACATACATTCAGAGACAGCTCCCAACGTATGCCGGTTCCAGGACGAGCTAACATTGATCGGATATTTACGATGTCCTAAGGTGTCACGTTCTTTGCTTCATTCGCTGTTCATGCCTCCTCGATGATGGGGGCATGATTATTTATGAGGAAACTAAGGACTGAGCCATTTAAGGGACTAGAACCCAGCAGTTCGCAAGTGAGTGAGCTCTAGCAAGAGTGACACCCCACCCCAAAGTTCCAAGAAATGACAGAAGCTACCAAGAACTAAATCCAGTAAACTAGGTGCGAGGCCTTCAGGGAGAAAATCATAAAACATTACTGAAGGATATAAAAGAAAATCTGAATAGAGGGAGAAATAGAACGTGCTAGTGGGTGGGAAGGACCAATAACCTAAAAGATGTCAATGACGCCTCCAGCTAATCTGTAAATGTAATGCAGTTACAAGGTGTAAAATCCCAGCAGAGCTTCAAGGGGGACATGATGGGCTGATTCAAAAGCTGACGTGGGAAATAATCTTGGAGATCAAAGACAGCTTAGCCTCCCATCACCAAGATTTACGGTAAAGCGCTTGTGTTTCGGAACAGGTGGTGTTTGCCTAGCGTAGGGCGGAGAGGCCAATGGAGACAGAAACAGACCTGGACGGGCCCCGGAGCTCCCAATACAGCAGAGGAGATGCTGTAGAGAAGGGGGGAAAGATAGACGCCCGGCAGTCAAGAGTACTAGGAAATGGGCTGTATGTGGTGGAAATGCTGATGCCTGATACCGAAGGTAACTGTATAAAGTCTAACTTTCCTGGGAAAACTACCAGAAATAACACTTTGGAACAACAGAACAAAAATTAAGAGTGTCTTCACGACCCGAGGTGGGAAAGGATTTCTCAAACAAAACATGCAAAATCAAGAGAGGCTCAACCACCTCGCCGGCAATCAGAGGAAGACAGATTCAACGAAGAGGGATGTGTCATCGCATGTTCTCACGCGCGGCAGGTGGAAATGTAAATTGTTGCAAACACTGTGAGACTTGGCAACATCTTCTGAAGCGGCAGCCACCGGCGTGCAGAGACTCAGCAACTCCAGGGCTGGGAAGAAACCACAGAGCGGCTCAGACACGTGGGCACCAGAAGACACAGGCAGACACGCTCCTGAACCACTGTGCGTGGTAGTGACCACGGAACACCCTTGGTGTCCGCCACCGGGAGCGTGACTATGCCCATGTGGCATCAGCATAAAAGGGCAAGCCACAGAGCCGTGAACACAGTGGGTTATGTCTGCCGATACCCACACACGCGAATCTTCTCGACATCACGGGGAGTGGAAGACGTGTGTCAGTATAGAGCAGGGCTTCTGGTGTTCCTGTCTCTGCTGCCTTAACCTCTCTGTTCCTCCGTGTCCTCGCTGGGGATAGGAACGGGTTGTGGTGAGCAGTGAACGGGTTCCTGCAGGCAAACACGGTAGAACGGCACTTGGGGCACGAAATGCACTTGGCAAACATTAGCTCTTGTGGAGACCTGCGAAGACGGTACTGTAGAAATTGTGGTGACCTCTGCGGACAGAGGATGAGAATGGGATGGGCTTCAGGGGTCAACAGCACCTGAAACATTGTATTTCCTTAAAATAAATAAGAATAAAAAGTAAGGATAAACAGCATAAGAGAGTTCCTTCATGGTGACGTAAGATTTTGTATCTTGATCGTGGTGGTGATTCTATGAATCTACACACGTGATTATAACTGCATAGAACTTCACACACACACACACAGTCACGCAAACACACGTAAGTGAGTGCCTATAAGAACAGGTGAAATCTCAGTAACGCCTGCGCTCTAGTTCATGGTATCATGCCGACGGCGGTCGGGCTCCTAGCTTAGATGGTTCTATTATAGCTGTGTGAGATGTGCCATCGGGGGGAGCCGGTAGGGGGACCCAGGACTTCTCTGTACTGTTTTTGCAACTTCCTGTGAGTCTATAGTTATTGCAAGGTTAAAAGCTATTTCAAAATTAGGGAGAAGAAAGGAATCTGAGGTAAATAAGCACACTTCAAAATCTCTTTGGTTTTTGAGTATTTGCGGTAGTAATAATATAAAAATAATTATTCCTGTATTCCCTTATGCCAGGAGGAGATTCATATCTATCAACAACTCGGTGGAGCAGGTGCTCGTATTATTACCTTATTATACACAGTGAGGCTAATGCACAGAGAGGGGAAGTAACTCGCTCATGATCACACAGCTCCCTCTTTATGGCAATGGATTCCAACCCAAGCTGCCTCGCTGCTGAGTCAGGGCTCTCAACGGCTTGCTGCACTGTAGCACCTCTGTATTTTTATTCCATGTAGTTCTCGGTGATATATTTAAATTATTCCAGTTTTTTAAAAATGAAAAAAATATTGGAAAATATTTTTCAAGGCGGGAATAATCAACTTGGGTTAGAGAGTACCTGTAAGAATTCAGGGATGCTTTAATAGAGAGTAGTCAAGTCTGAGGGATGTCAGGAGGCTCCTGACGGATTCCCCTCCCAGCGGCCCACATGCTCCACCAGGTAAAGCCCCCTTGTGCACAGCACTCTACAGTCTACAACACACTACGGTGTACGCCAGCTTTCTGGTATCGTGCCATCCTATCTGTAACTGAGAGAGGCCAGCATTAGGCCTGCTTCATGGATAAGGGAACGGAGGCCTGGAGCGGCACTTGGGACCAGGTTTGTGTGAGGGCAGAATCCCTGGTCTTAGCGACTCACGGCAGCCCCTCTTGGTGAGTGATGCTTCGAGGGGTGGGGGCTGGGGGGACAGTGCCATGCCCCGCCCCAGCACCTGGGATTTCTGTCACCACATGGCCCCAGCTCTGGAGAGGATGCTACCCCATCCTAGGACTAGAGGTGACCAGGCAGAAGGCCAGCCCTCGGCCTCCAAGCAGACCGCTGCAGTGGACCATTTTCACTCTACAGCTCCAGGCGAGGTTGGCTGAGGCTTTCATCTGGACTGCCTCAGAGCTCAACTCCCCTATGTCCCCACCTGGTCCCACTTCCTTCCCGGCTGTCCACAGGCATGGATCCCAGGGTGCTTCCTAGCCCAGGCCCTTCCCCTGAGCTGCCTCCCTGTCTGCTCCCCGGGGCACCATCCGCAAGAAGAGGGGTCCCAGGAGACCTGGGCACAGGCCAAAGTAATCACTGGGGAGATGTGAGGAGGCCAGGTGAGGCATGGAGGCCTCCACGGCTCCCTCCCAGGCAGGAGCCGTTTGGTGGTGAGAACGCCGTGAAGCTGGAGCTCAGGCTGAGGCCCGGCACAGCCCGGAGAGAGCACCTGGAGCGCCCGGTGGGTGGGCCGAGGCGGCGCTTGCCAGCCTTAGTATCTTATTTTTAGCCCTGGTGCCTCTTTGACAAAATCAAGTATCGGAAGCACTTTCACTCTCTTACCCCTGTGGTTCTGCACTGCAGAATTATGTGAACGGAGTTGAATCTGCTTTCTCCCTTTCCATATTTGTAACTCCTTTCTCCAGCAGTGAGAACCTTGGCTCTCATTATCCCCCTGTTGGAAACCAATCTTCTGCCACAGACTTCGCTGCCGCCTCCACGTCATCCCCTGCCTGGGCTCCCATCTCAGCCTTCCGTCTCCCGGTGTGGACGCCCCTACCCCGCTGGGTGATGGGCTTCCTGCTTGTGGTGGGCGCTTAATAATTGTTCACTGGATGAATGAGCAAATGCTGATGATCCCCACCCCCAGCACAGTGCCCGGCGAGGCTTACAATCATCATATTATGATTAAATGAACAAATAGGCATGGGAAGAACAGTAGAACCCAGCAACTCCTAATTTATCACGAATCAGGCATAAAGTTTATCTTTCATGCATCTGTGAACAATGTTTCACTGAACCATTTGAAAGCGTCAGCAGGATTACGAATGGCAAGGCTGTCCTATTTATATTCATAAATTCATAAATTCACAGCCCCACAGTCGACTTCAGTGAGGATATAAAACCAGGAGGGAAAGACTCACGTGGTCTGGGACTTACGTGGTAGGAGAGGAAGGTCAAGGTCAGAAGTGGCCTTTTGGCTCTGCCATGCAGGAGATGCGCTCATACTGCAGGTGGCCATGAAATAGGGCACCTTTTCTGGACGGCCATCCCCAAACAATAAAACGATCATAATAAATGATCGTGCTTTTCCCCTGCGTGGACACCACAACCCTGGGAGGTGAGATCTATCGTCATCTCTTTTTTCCAGCGGAGGAAACTGAGTTTTGTGAATGGGGTTGGTTCCAGTTTCCCCCCTTCCTCATATTTGTCCCCCCTCTCTCTGCCAGTGAGACCCTGGCTGTCATTATCCTTAGTGCATTTATCCCTATGATCGGAGGGATGGAATCTTTGCCCACTGTCACTCAGATGCCTGGTGGAACAGACTGGAGGATGCATCTAGAGTGGCCTGGTAAGTTCACTTCCAGGAAATGCTCCTATGGGAATGTTCATGGTCCATGGGGTTCCACATGTTTAAACTGAATGGCACCTGTCCCACAGACTGTCCTCTCATGTGACCCTGACATCACAGACAGACGGCCTGCTACAAGGTCAGAAAGTTTCGGGCCTCCAGGCATTCCTCGTCTCTGTGGGTCAGGCTGAAGACACTTCTCCAGGACCCCAGTTCCGGGTCCACAGCCCTGTGCCACAGGGTGATGGGAACCCCTCCTCAGACAGGCCAGCCTCCCCCATCCCAGCAGAGCCGCCCATGGCAGGTACAGTGCACCTTGCTCAGCCCCCAGGGCCATGCGTGGCTCAGTGTCACAGCCCAGAGCTGCCCCTCCCCACCATGAAGATTGAATCACTCCCTGGGAATAAAGCGGTAGGAGAAGGTAAGTTACTCAGACTGAAGGGGTCTGCTTTGCGGTCAGGCCAAGGATGGTGCAGGGATGAAAGGCAGCAGGGGCTGAAAAGGCAAATAGTCAAGGCTGCCTCTGAGGTGAGGGGAGGAGGAAAGAGGCTTCCCTGCCCATTGCAGAGACAGGTATGAGGAGAACACCCCTACCCCTGCTGGAGCAGGGACGTGTCCAGGAGAGCCTGGCAAATTCCCCACAGGAAGACAGGGTGATGGCCTGACTCCTCACCTCACCTGGCTTCATTTCCGACATTAAGGAAGCACCTCCAGCAAGGGCTCTGAGATCCCCCCCCCCAACTCTCCACGGAATGTCAGAACGTCGGAACGTCGGAACGTCGGAACGTCGGAACATCATATGCCTTCCGCTTGTGTGTTTTCTCTCCTAAAATGTCAAGTAGCTCTTTTCTAGAAGTACTGAATAAAGATCAGGGGAATTAGAGGATACTTCAACCCCACTGAAAGGTAACCTGGCGAAAGTGGGAGTAAACAGGCCCACCTGGAGGCCTCCCCCTCATCCCCCTTCACCCTCCAGGCTCCTGCCCCCCTGCTCCCCTTCCCAAGCTCCTCGGAGGCGCCTGGGAGCTCCCCACGCTGCGGGGATTCATGTGTCCACCAGGGCCCTTGCCAAGGCCTGCCTTCCAGAAATCCAGCTCCCACACTCACCTGGTCTAAGGTGAGCTGTCAGTTGAAAGGCTTCAGTTGTCTGGGGGAAAAAAAGAAGAAGAAGAAGTTTCTCAAGCTTTGATATTCTCTGCTAGCACAGCGGCCTGGTGACAGCATCTAAGCAATCCTTTGTGCCTCCCAGGCCACAGGCTCTTTGGCGCCACTTGAGAGGACTCAGGGCTCTGGGCGGGTCAACAGGGACAGTTCAAAGCAGCAATGGCACATGCATTAGCCTCTGATGTGGAGTGCCGCTCCCTTTAAATATTCAACAGTGCATCTCATTCCTAGGTGGGTTGGGGCTGGGGAGAGACACCGGCCTCCTGGGGTCTTTGGTACCTGGGCTTTAGGCTTCTGTAGCATTTATAGGTCAGAAATAGTCAAATACCAACAAGATCATATCGTTTGACCTAATGCATATCTTGTCTCAACTCCGCAAGAACCCAGTGAGGTAGACATGATCCCTAGTTGATGAAAAACGGGTCCTTTATGCTGTGCCCATCCTCTCTCCTGCCCTCTTAAATCAGTCCTGTCCTTGGCCCCGTTCCCTGATCTAGTCATGCATATGCTCACCTGTTTCCCCTGGTCAGGTTACGCCTCTCTCCTGAACTCCTGTCCCTTACCCCTCGTTTATTCTACAGATATGTATTGACAAACTGCTATGTGTTGGTTTTGTATGAAAGTTGCAAATACATTAGTTGAATAAGACAATGAAGAGCTTAGCAACCAATGCAGACAAAGGGTATTTTTGTGACTTCAACTATCTGTGTTCAGCAAAAGATTTTCTTAAAAAAAAAAAAAAGGAAAAGATAGTGATTTAAAGAATGCAAGCAGTCTGCAGCCACACCACCCTGAACGCACCTGATCTCCTCTAAAGAATGCAAGTCATTTTGCCCAACCACCAATTTTAGTGGCATGAGCTGACTTCACAGCCTGCTCCATGTCAGATGCGACACTAAGCACTGGCAGGGTACAAAAGATGAGGGTAGGGCCAGGGTGTGTGTCGGCAGTCTGGTTAAGAGGAATGGCAGTGTAAGCTCCATAGACTGGAGCATCCCATGGGGAGCAACCACCTGGGGATGAGCACAGGAAGGGGGAGATGAGGAAGTTGGAAGGGGCACGTGGTGAGGACCCCCAAATATCAGGCTAACAGGGATGAAGTTTATCCTGGAAGCCAGAAGTGTTCACTGGCATGCCTCCCTTGAGGTGCCTTGGGGGTCAGAATACGGGTGAGGGGAGGGCAGGTGCAGGCAGCCTCAGACCCCCTGGAGACCACTCTGAGAAGCAACTATCAGGTGTCGATTTGGGGGTTCTATGTCAAGTGACTATCAGTGTCGATTCAGGGGTTCTATGGCAGATTCAGTTTTGGAATAAAAGTATTTGACTCCATGGTAATGATATAAAGATGTGCATAAAAACCATTGGGAAATTGTATGCTGAACTTTTGCTTCTGACTCATAACGAACTAAAGGGAATAGAATTTACCCTCCCACCTTAATCAACTAGAAAAGTGGACAAAAGAGCAAACAATTTTGGGGCATTAGATACCTGTCTGTGCAGGAGTGTTGTCACAGGGAGAAAGGACACAAGTGAATGGAGCCCACGGTTGTCCAGCTCCCTGGAGGTGGTTTCCAGACTGTAAAGAACCTAGTGAGAACTCAAACACAGCCTGACAGTCTTGATGATTTGAGGAGAAAGAGATCAGAGTTTGAAAAGTCCAAGGCGGAGAGAATTTAGAAAACAGGATATTGGAGAGGTCACTGCATGGAGAGAAATCTCCAAAGAAATTCAGAGGGGTTCTCTCAAGAAATTGTCTAAGTGATGATTTGCACATGTTTGAAAGGAGAGTATCTAGGGACAGGGAAATGCAAAGAAATTCTCGAAGCTCACACAGGGCTGGGAAGGTTTTGCTCTTGTCTACTTGAGCAGAAAGATCTCAGTATAAACAAAACATCAGGTAGAATCCTCAGAAAGCTATTATGGGATTGGAAGTTGGTGTTAATTAACCCTAAAAATAAACTCTGCTCTCTATCTGCCATAGCAAACTTAAAAGCAAGCCTCAAAAGTATCCAACGATTCAAATAATTTTACTGCTTCCCAGGAGAAAATTTAATACTATTGAAAGAAATATGACAAAATGTAGTAACCAACAACACAGAACCAGAATATCCAGTATCTAATAAAAAATTACCAGGTGTGCAAAGAAGAGGGAAAATAGGGGCGCCTGGGTGGCGCAGTCGTTAAGCGTCTGCCTTCGGCTCAGGGCGTGATCCCAGCGTTCTGGGATTGAGCCCCACATCGGGCTTCTCTGCTGGGAGCCTGCTTCTTCCTCTCCCACTCCCCCTGCTTATGTTCCCTCTCTCACTGGCTGTCTCTCTGTGTCAAATAAATAAATAAAATCTTAAAAAAAAAAAAGAAGAGGGAAAATATGCCCTATAACAAAAAGAAGAGGAAGGGAAGAAGAAAGAAGAAGGAAAGGGGGGAGGGGTAGGGAGGAGGGGAGGGGAAGGAGAAGGAGGAGGAGAAGAAGAGGAAAAAGGAGGAGGAGGAGGAAGAGGAGAAGGGGGAAAGGGAGAGGAGGAGGAGGGGAGGAAGGAGGAGGGGGAGGAGGAAGAAGGGAGGAGGAAAAGAAGGAGGAGGAGGAGGAAGAAGAGGAGAAGGAGAAGGAGAGGAAGAAGAAGAAGAAAAAGAAGAAGGGGGAGGAGGAGGAGGAGGAGGAGAAGAAGAAGAAAGGATGGGACAATAGATAAGAAATAGAAAGGGATTAAAAATAACAAATATGTTGGAATCAGTAAATAAAGATGTTGAAATAGCTATTACAAATGTATTATGTTTTAAAAAGCAAAAGATCATAAAAGCAAGCCAAATTATGAAAATCCAAATAAAATATAACTGAAAAATATAATTTCCCAAAATGAAAAATACATATAGATGATGAGATTAACAGTAGATTAGAACCCACAACAGCAAAAGTCAGTGAAATTGAAGACATAGCAAAAGAAACTACCCAAAATAAAGCAGAGAGAAAAAAAAAACACAGCTGAAGAATGAAAGAATAAATATAACATCATGAACTGTGGAACAATATTGAGCGGCCTAACATAACTATACCTGAAGTTCCAGGAAAGGATATGGGGGTGGGATGCGAGAGAAAAAAGTATTTTGAGAGCCATTGCCAATGAATCACAAGAAGATGTCACTGAGGAAGCACCAGGAAGCTGTTTCCTCACTTAGACGACAATAGCTCTGGCAGAATCTGTCTGATGTAACTGGTTTAGAACTCTGAAGTCTATTGAAAGCTTGCAACTTCCACGAAAAGGCTTGATGATGAACTAACATTCATTTCGGTCACTATCGGCTCTTAGCACTGGAGCAGCGACCTATTCCTCACCCCCCGTCCACATGGCAGGCAGCGGTGTGCACATTCTTGAAATAGCTTGAACACGGCTTGGAGGATCCAGGGTGGGCAGAAGGGATGCCCTTCTCTAAATATCAGGGATCTGTGCTCTGATCGCTGCTTCTGATCACAGAGGTGCAAGGAGGTGGGCAGCCATTGCTGGACACCTCCCCCGATCGTTGCAAGACCCTCCCATCCAGCTCAAGTGACTGTCAGGCACTTTTAAAGGGCTTGCATCTTTCTCACACCCCCCCCCCACCATTTTTTTCATTTTCCCTTTTTGGGAGCCAGACACTAGAGACCAGGTCATTCAAAAATATTTACATATTAAAATTTAAAAGTGACCATGCACACCTAGAGAAAAGCTCAGAAAAGACCTAAAAAGACCTTAAGCTTACACTTCAAGCTGATCCTCAGCACAGAGATGGCCTACGACAATCAAGAAAAAAAAAATTTTTTTTAAGTAATAAAAATGGCAAACCCTGGGGAAGGGGGTAAATCCGACTTCCAGAGTTATCACATTAAAAAAGCGCTAGGCACACAAAGAAACAGGGAAGTATGGTCCATTCCAAGGGGAAAAAAAATCAACATGAACCAACCCAAAAGAAAAAAAATGATGCAGATATAGTAGACAAAGACTTTAAAGCAACTATCTCAAAGATTCTCAAGGACCTAAAAGAACGCATGGAGAAAGTCAAGAAAATGGTGTGTGAACAAAATGGAAATATCAGTAAAGAGATCGATAGAAACCCTAAAAAGAGACCAAAAAGAAATTCTGGAACTGAAATGTCCAATAAATGAGATGAGAAATTCACTAGAGGGACCCAAAGGCAGATTTGAGCGGGAAGAAGAAAGAATTAGTGAACTCGGCACCTGGGTGGCTCAATCGGTGAAGCGTCTGTCTTCAGCTCAGATCATGATCTCAGGGTCCTGGGATCGAGCCCCACACTCACATGTGGAATTTAAGAAACAAAACAGATGAATAAAGGGGAAGGGAAAGAAAAATCAAATAAGACGAAAACAGAGAGGGCGGCAAACCATAAGAGATGTTGAACTCGAGGAAACAAATTGAGGGTTGTTGGAGGGGAGGGGGTGGGAGGATGGGGTAACTGAATAATGGGCATTAAAGAGGGCATGTGAAGTAATGAGCACTGGGTGCTGTATGCAACTGACGAATGACTGAATTCTACCTCTGAAACGAATAATACAGTATATATTAATTAAATTGAATTTAAATTAAAAAATTAAAAAAAAGATTTCAGCAGATTTCTTATCAGAAACTGTGGAGGCCAGAAGACAGTGGGCTGATACATTCAGTGCTAAAAGAAAAAAAAAAAAAACAACAACTGTAAACCAAATCCAATATCCAGCAAAACTGTGCTTCGAAAGTGAAGGAGAAATTAAGACATTCTCAGAAAAGCAAAAGCTGAGGGAGTTTATTACCACTAGACCTACCTTGGAAGAAAGGCTCAAGGCAGTTCTGCTCAGTGAAATGAAAGAACACTAGACAGTATCTTGAAGCCATTTGAAGAAATAAAGATCTCAGGAAAGGTGAATACATAGGTAATTATAAAAGCTGGTAATGTTAACAACAGTTTGTAACTCCACCTTCTGTTTTCTACATGATTTAAGGGACTAATACTTTTTGAAAATCATTCATCAAAAAGTTTGTATTATTGCAACTTTGGTTTGCAACTCGATAGTTTGTTTTCTAAGTAATTTGAGACATTAATGCATTTAAAGGAATTATTAGTTTATGTTTTGGGGGACATAATTAAGAAGAATACGATTTTGTGGTATCAGAAAAAAAAGGTGGGGACTGAGCTATAAAGGAGCAGAGGTTTTTTTGGTAAATTATTGAAATTAAGCTGGTATGAATTAAAATTAGAGTGTTACAATTTTAGGATGTTAATTGTAATTCCCATGGTAACCACAAAGAGAAATAGCTGTCGAATATACACAAAGAAAACAAGAAAGGGATTTAAATGTTTCACTACAAAGATCAACTAAACCAATCTGTTTTGGTTACTGTGGCTTCCTCGTGAGTTTGAAATCAAGAAGTGTGAGTCCTCCAGCTTTGTTCTTCTTTTTCAAAATTGTTTTGGCTCCTCGGGATCCTTGAGATTCTATATGAATTTTAGGATGGGTTTTTCTGTTTCTGCAAAAAAAAGGTCGTTGGGACTTTGATAGGGATTTCATTGAATGTGTAGATGGCCTTGGGCAGTATTGACGTCTTAACAATATAAGGAAATGGAATATCTAATAGACTTATAACTGGTAAGGAGATTGAATCAGGGGTCAGAACTCTGTTTGCATATTTCAAGTAAAGAAAGAAGAAATTTTAAAATATGAACATAGAATTCTGTACCCAATGGGAATATTTGAAAATGGAAGGTATGAAGACTTTCAGAATGGATGAGAAAATTCAACACCTGCAGACCTGTCCTTCAAAAAACTGTTGAAGAAAGTCCTCTGAGAGCAAGACGATATTAAATACAAATTAGGATCTACACAAGGAAGGACAAGAGCTTGCATGGTAGGGGCGCCTCGGTGGCTCAGTCAGTTAAGCGTCCATGTTCAGCTCAGGTCATGATCCCAGGGTCCTGGGATCGAGCCCCCCATTGGGCTCCTTGCTCAGTGGGGAGTCTCCCTCTGCCTCTGCCTGCTGTTCCCCTGCTTGTGCTCTCTCTCTGTCAAATAAATAAATAAAATCTTTAAAAAACCCTGTAAAAAAAAAACTTGCACGGTACACATGACTTTTTTTTCTCATAGCTTCTTCTTTAATAAAGATGACTATTTAAAGTGCAAACCCTAACGAGGTGTTGTAGGGTTTGCGATATATGTAGAAATAAACACACACACACAAAGGAGCACAAAGCACAATGGGGCAAGTGGAATTTTACTGTCATAAGGTTCTTATACTAGGACAGTATTGTGTATATTATAAATACTTGAACAACCAGTAAAAATGTCAATAAATTAAAAAGACATGTCAAATAAACCAAAAATGCAGATTAAAAAAAAACCTCTTTAAAAACTCAATCAATTCAAGAAAAATCACTAGTAGGATAAGAGTGCAGTGAGCGGGTGGAACACAAAGAGTGATAGAATGAATTTTAAAGCCAGCCATGTCCATTATTACCCTTAAAAGAATGATCTAAAGTTTCAAATGAAAAGGCTAAGATTGTTGAAAAACCACTTATAAATGCATTAAAAACATAATATAAACGACATACTATTATATAATGTAATGAGAACAGATTAACTTAGCAAAATATGTGACAGAGAGAAATTAAAGAAAGCTTAAATAAGTGGAGAAGTATACGATGTTCATGGACCCGAAAATGCAGTATTGTGAAGATGTAATTTGTCCCCGAACAGACGCAGTGTGATCCCAGTCAAAATCCCGGCTGACATTTGGTTGAAATGGACAAACTGACGAAAATTCGCCTGAATCCAGAATATATAAAATGCACTAGCAAGTCAACAATAAAACAGATAGAAGATTTGAGTGCTAATTCACCAAATGAAATATGAGATGATGAATAAATGTTTGAAAAGATACTCCACATCATTCTTATTAAGGAAATGAAAATTAAGACCACAATGAGAGAGTACCATGTACCCACTAAAATGGCTAAAATTTAAAAGCTTGACGATACTAAGTTGACAAGACTGTTGACCCTCTGAGATTCTCATGCGTTGCTGGTGGGGATGAAAAACAGTATACGTGCTTTGGAAATCACCTTGGTCATTCCTCAAAAGGTTAAATATGCATATATTTATCCTGTTTTCCATCCCATTTATCTACCCATTCTACTACTAGGTTTTTACCAAGAGAGAAGAAAACACACATCCACAAAGACTTGTATGAGAATATTTAGAGCCAATTTATTCATAACTCACCAACCGATGAATAGGCGAACAAAATATGGTGTATCCATACGAGGTAATACTACTCAATAATAAGGATATATTTATTTGAAAAGATTTTATGTATTTATTTGATCAATAATAAGGATATAAACAGTTGATTTTTGCAACATTGTAGGTGAATCTTAAAGTCATAATGCTGAATTAAAAAAAAAAGACAAACACAAAAGACTGACTATTGTATGATTTTATTTACGTGCAATTTGAGAAAAGGCAAAACCCTAGTGACAGAGAGCAGATCAGTTGGCAAAGGTTATGAATTATGGGAAAGGAATGACCACGAAGAGGAGAGAGAGGTTAGCAGAGCTATTCACATTGTGAGTGTGAAGATAACTGAAAAACTGTGTACATATGCCCAAACTCACCAGCTCGCGTGCTTCAAATTGCTACATTTTATTACATCTACATTGTCTCAATAAAGCTGATTTTATTTTTTTAAGACTTTATTTATTTATTTGAGAGAGACAGATAGCAAGAGAGAGAGCAGGAGCAGGGAGGAGAAGGAAAAGCAGACTCCGCACTGAGCAGGGAGCCCGATGCAGGGCTCCATCCCAGGACCCTGGGATCGTGACCTGAGCCAAAGGCAGATGCTTCACCGACTGAGCCATCCAGATGCCTCAATAAAGCTGATTTTAAAACATATACTTAAACTGCCTTCCAACATGAGTCCAGACTTTTGGGCATAGAAGATACAGGCTGGGAAAACATAGATTCCTCCAATATTTGATGCCCGCGGAGAGACTGCTCCCCTTCAGGAGCTGAGCAGAAGGCACGTCAGCTTTCCTCCTTCTGCCTCCCACTGCCTGGGTGACCTTGGAATAAGTCCGTTTTTCCTCCCTGTGTCTCAAAGACCCCATTTGAAAAGATGAGGTGGTTGGACCTTCAGAGAGTCAGACATAGTGACTCCACTCAGACTGGATGACCCCGTCCTGCCCGGAAAACAGGTGCCCCCTTCCCCTGCAAGTGGCAGCCCTTCTTCCTCTTTCCTGGAAATCCCTACTGCCTGGGCTCCGGGTGCAAGACCAGGAGTGGCTTTGCTCAGTCTGACCATTCTGCTCAGGAATGGCCTGACGCTGTGTGAGGCTGGTGCTTGCATTTCTGGGGACCTTGGGCCCTCTGGAAACCCTGCACACCTGTCACCTCCTTAGCCACTTAGCCCAGGCAAAGTGCCCCAAGGACAGGAGCACTGAGTCACCCTTGGCTAACTCACTGCCCTTCATGCAAATCCGTGCTAACTTCACTGCAAGAAGCCCAGAGCCCTCGTACCAGGGAACTTGCACATAATTGAAAATATCTTTAACACCCTATTGATGACTTTCCCCCTATTGCTCTGTGACAAAATGAAACAGTAAAAGATATCGATTTTTTCTGCCAGGGAAAGGGGGAGGAAGTCTAGGTCTTAAAATGAAATTATGGTTATTGTTCTCCTGGTAGCATTTCTTCTGTGCCGCCATGACAGATGGCTCTTTAAGTGACAACAGATTTGTATTTCATTAGGACACTTTAGTCAAAAGATCAATGATGCTCTCGGAAGCGCTGTGCCGGTCCACGGGGGCGGGTGAGCCTGGTGAGAAGCCCGCAAAGGTCCAGCTAAAATTAGACAGCTGCAGACAGAGGCTGGCTTTGCAATCACAGCTCATCGATTTCCAAAGCGATGCCAAAACCCAGGGAGTTTTATTGGCCTGCTTGTTCTGTCTTTGCGGAGAATGGCCTTCTCTAATAAAGTGGCTCTTCCTCTGGGGAAATGGAGCTCTTTAAAGGCAGGATTAATTTTTGGCAGAGTTGGGGCAGGGGGAGTCGTCAGGGCATTATGACTCTGTGTCCTCCCTCAACTCACGGCTTAGTGACCAGGCCTGCGCCATCCCTAGTCCTTTTGTGGGTCATCCTCCTCCCCACTAGCTACCGTGAGCCTGAGAGCGAGGGAGGGCATGGAGGGGGGGCCTCCTCAGACAGGGGGATGGCCCCCGAGAGGCCAGAGGGAGGAAAGGGCCAGCAGGTGCCCCCTGGAGGTGAGAAGCCCCAGGGGATGGAGAAGCTGTGAGAGGACTGGACTGCCTGTGCTGGGACACTTCCCCGGGTGACTGGGGGTCCACCGCCCTCAGTGATGGCTTTCCACCATAGAGCTGATTCATAATTATCTCATTCTTTTTTTGTCTACGTGGATATATCTTTAAATACTAACTTTAGGTTGAAATACACGTAAAAGTATCCTTAAAATAATGATACCATACCAATTAAATCACCCAACAGCACTCTATATTCCTTACAGACACATACATGGGGTGAAGGAATAAAAGCAGGTACAGAAGGGTATTCAGCTTCCTGAGAAGGGTTCACAGCAGCCTCGGGAGGTAGGCTTCTCGCTTCGCAGACCGCAGACTGAGGCCCCAGCTGTCAGGCAAAGTGCAGGGTCTGTGGGAAAGTGGCCCAGCGGGGTGTCAAGCCCAAGGTCTGCCTGATGCCAGAGGCATGTGTCTGGGCCCGTCGCTTCCGGATCAGCAGCTCCTTTCCTGTGCTCTCCTGCCTCTCATCCACCTAGCTGTGCCATCTCTTCCTGGCTTTTGCAGCCTCCGCAGGCCCACCTCACCCCTGCTGGACCCTCCTTCGGCCCCGCCCTCCCTCCGGCCCCGCCCACCGTGAGCAGGCAATGCCTCCTGGACTGTGCCTGGTTCACAAGCCAGCAGCGGTCTGTGGCACTGCCTGCCCTGTAGCATCCCTGCCTTTTTGGCGGGTTTTCTGATAGTTTTGAAGGCCACCGTGGCTGAGGGAGAGAAGCGCCAATCCGCTTTAGAGCACGATAGACCTGGGTTCAAATCCTGCCCTCAAGTTTTCTCAGCTTGATGACCACAGCCCTGAGAGAGTCAACAAGGCTGCAGAGAGAAAGCCATCCCCGGGGGCCTCAGCCCCCAGGCGCGGGGACAGGGTCAGGCGCAGGCTGCCGAGAGGCACTCCAGCATCGGCTGGAGGTGGGGAGGACGACAGCGAGGGGGAGTGTGGACGAGCAGTCAGAGCACGGGCTTTCAGGACAGGGGGCAGCTTAAGGGTTCAGAGTAGGGATTTGGGAACCAGACGGCCCGAGTTGGAATGGTAGCAAATTCATTTACAACTAGGTGACTGGGGGTCAGTCAGTTTCCTTCTCTGTGCCTCAGTTTCACCATCTGTGAACTGGAGGTGACCATTCACCATAGCGAGCGCTGGCAATCAGAGCACTCAACAGGTGTTAGCTGCTGTACGGACTTGGTTGGCCCTAGGCTCACACGGAGGCTCTGTACTTCCTGGCTGTGATTCTTGGGTTAGTGACTCACCCCCCTAAAGCCCCACCTCCCAGGGCTGCTGAGAGCGCAGGGAGGTCCCACGTGGGGAGGGAAGTGTCCCCCTAAGGGCTCGGTCCAGGTGTGGAGCCGCACAAGGCACCGGGGCGCCCCGAGAGGACAGCCCGCCAGCCACCCTGGGCCAGAGTCCTGGCAGGAGAGGAGGCATCTGCAAGAGAGATGGTTGGTTATTCCAGAAAGGACATGGAGGAAGGAAACATAAATCACAAGCCACTCTCCCAACTTTGTAAACATCATTGATTTGAGGCGGGAGTCACTCCAGACTACAGACGCACTGACTGATTGAGCCTGTCGGTGTGATCTGGGCTCTGCAGGCAACTGTGTTTGAACCTGCCCTCCTGGGAGGTCTGAGATGAAAAGCGTGGCTGGCGAGTGAGAGGCATGAGGACAAAGCTGCAGCATGAAGACTTCTGGGTAGACACCAGGAGGGACATCCTTTCTGCTGCTATTTATCAATTGCTGTAATATTTAAGGAGTCTAGAAACACTTCTTGTCCTTGTCCCTGTCCCTAATAAAGACACATCTTGTCCTTGTCCACCCTTGTCCTAATAAGAAGTGGCATTTGCTGAGTGCTCACAATGGGCCAGGCGTGGTTCTAAGCACTCTCACCAGTTGGCTCCTGTAACTCTCACAACGGCCTATGAGACAGGTGCTTTATTATCATTTCCATTTACAGATGGGGACACTGAGGCTCAGAGGAGGAAACCAAGTTAACTGTGTCAAGGTCACAACTAATAATTGGCCAAGCCAAAATTCAAACCCAGGCTTGGTTCCAGAACCTGTTCTCCTACCCATATTGCATTCCTTCTCTTTCTCTCCTTGTTCATCCATCCATCCATCCATCCATCCATCCATCCATTAGTCATTCATTCACGTATTCATTCATTCCTTGTCCATTATGGAACCCTGCTGGGACCAGGACTCCGGGTGCCCAAAGAAGGAGGCCCAGGCCCTGTTGCGAGCAGAGATGTCCATGGCACCTGCCCAGGTGAGCTACACTCCCCATGTGGCACCTGCTGGGTGGTTCTCCTCCTTTCTCTCTCTTTTACCTGTGTTCCCGAGCTGCTCCAGAGAGGCCTCCCACGCGCCTTTGCCCCACCTCCCAAATGGTCCTCCTGTACCAGTTACGCAGTAACCCCTGCCAGGCACATGGGAGGCTCTGAACCAGCCTAGTGGAGGCCGGGGTGTGGCTGGAGGATGGTGTGCGTCCACACTCCAGCCACATCTTTCTGGGCAGAGCAACTGCCCCATCCTGCCCACTTCCCAGCGAGGTTTTGAGGATCCAGGAGGGCACGAGCTCAAACGAGCAATTTGTAACCCGGGCAGCATGAACATCCACAGTCCCTGCTGGGTAAAGTCTTCGAAGTTTTTTCTTATCTTTCACTGCTCCTGAGGCTGCTCCCAATGGAGGCCAGATCCCTGGAGAATCCATTGGTGCTTCTTTGCCGAGTAGGTTACTGTGGGTCTGGGAATGCAGGATGGCCCACAGGAAGATGTCACGGGGTGGGGGGGAGTGGCAGCTCGTCACCCAGTTCCCTGAGCCACAAACCTCCTGGGTCTGCAAGATCGTTTGCTTCAAAAACAGTAATTGTTGTAATACCTGTCAGCCCCGCCCCATAGGCCACCTGCCCTGTGAGACCAGCTCACGGAGCTGCCCTCTGAGTCTGAAATTGGGCTCCTCTGGCAGCTCAGGGTCTCCCTGTGGATGGGAGGGAGGCATTGTGCTGTAACAGTCAGCACAGAGGGCTCTGTACACCAGTCAGAGGGCCGGACCTCGGGGCACATCCCTCAACCTGCTCTAATCCTCATGTGATAGGCCCAGCTGCGGGCCCCAAAGATGTCCGTGTCCTGATCCCCAGACCCTGTGAAAATGTCACCTCACATGGCAGAAGAGACTTTGTAGGTGTGATTAAGGACCTTGAGATGGAAGATGATTCTGAATTATCCAGGTGGGCCTAGTGCAATCATAAAGGGTCTTATACGAGGGAGGCAGAGAAAACGATGGAATCATTTGGAAAAGGACATATGATGATGTAAGCAGAGGTCAAGGCCAGAGAGAAATTTGCAGAGGCTACGATGTTGTCTTTGAAGCTGGAGGAAGGGTCATGAGACGGGGAATGCGGGCCGCCTCTAGAAGCTGGAAAAGGCAAAAACTGGCTTCTCCCCTAGGGCCTCCAGAAAGAGCCAGCCCTGTTAACGCCTTGGCTTCAGTCTAGAAAAACTAATTTTGGACTTCTGGCTTCTGGAATCATAAGAGAATACATTTGTGCCGTTCTAAGCCACTAAGTTTGTGACGCTTTGCTATAGTTACCATAGAAACCAGCATACCCCAGTTTCTTCATCTGTAAAATGGAGAGAATAATGTATTCTTTAGGGACTGATCTGACAGTGATGACAAAGGGCAGAGTGCACGGAGGTCGGCTGTGAAAACAGCAGTACCGTGTGACTTCCAGCGACCATCGGGGCTCTACCTCTCACGAGGTCTGTGACCTGGACGAGTTGTGTCATGTCTACATGGCCATTACAAGCCACTCATCCAGCCCAGAGGGGACCAAGCTCCCTCTCACCTCTGGCCCATGCACCTGGAGTGACATCCTGGCCCCGCCCCCTGGTTCACTGTCACTGATCCTTCAGGCCACAGCTTGGACACCATCTCCCTTGGAAGATGAACCCTCCAAGACGGAGCCAGTTGCCCCTCCTCTGTGCTCCAGAGACACACACCCAGGGCATGTCCTCTTGCAGCTCTTACCGGCGGCAGAATACATAAAAAAATAATCATCTGGCCCTGCTCAGCACCGGGCCCCGCTGTGGTGTGCATGAAACATGGCCTTGACCTTGTGGAAACCCAGCCCGATCTGTTGTGATCACCTCCTCTCAGCTCTGCCTTCTCTCTAGACTGTGTTTAGTGGCTGGGGGTATGAGGCTGGAGGTCTCCCTCCCAGCGATAGAGCGCTGAGCCCAGCACAGAGCAGAAACGTAATTGTTGGGGGCGCCTGGCTGGCTCAGTTGGTAGAGCATGCAACTCTTGATCTGGGGGTTGTGAGTTCAAACCCCATGTTGAGTGTGGCGATTACTTCGAAAAAAAATCATTTAAAAAGCGGAAAAAAAGAAATACAATTGTTGAGTGAAAGGAGTTTGATTTGGACAATCTTCTGAGATGCTCGCCCTGTTAGAACATTCTAGCTGTAAACAATGTCAGAGATGACCTAAAAGAACGGACACCCAGAGAAGGAGAGTGACTTGGCCAAGGCAGGCAGAATTGGAAGCCAGTGGTGGATCGAGTGAAAGACACGTCTACTCAAAACCTTGGGGAGGAAGCTTATTTGGAATAAGGGTCTTTGCAGGTGTAATTAAGGATCTTGAGATGAGACCAGTCTGGATGAGAGTGGACCCTAAGTCAAATGATAAGTGTCCTTATAAGAGACTGAGAAGGAGAAAACACACACACTCTCTCTCTCTCTCTCTCTCTCTCTCTCTCACACACACACACACACACACACACACACACACACACACACACACAGAAGGAGGCCACGTGGGGACAGAGGCAATGATGGCGGTGACGTGTCCACAAGCAACGTGTTGACAAGGGCTGCCAGCCATCCCCAGAAGCCGGAAGACGTGCACGGAGCAGACTCACCCTCAGAGACTCCAGAAGGTACCAACCTTGGCCACACCTCGCTTTCAGACGTTTAGCCTCCAGACCCTCAGAGGAGAGGCACCAGGTTTGTGTTCATTTGTCCCCCAGCCCCAGGACATGAACCCCAAATCCGCCCCTCTTCCTGCCCACGCCCGCTCCTACAGCACCTCGCCCGAGCCTTAGAGCAGCCGCAAGTCTGTCAGCACGAACGCGATTTATTTTCCTCTAAAGGGTAATGACTACAGAAGACACGCAAGTGTTTATAAACGTGTTAGAACCACATTATCAGCACATAAAATGCAGAGGCATAAACAGAGGAGCAAGGCGCCAGCCCACCGGGCAGGGATGGGCCCACTCCGCGCGTGCCCGTGCTGGGAACGTGTTATTTATGGATTGAAAGAGGAACAGGGAATGCAGCTTGTTGAGATTCTACCGCGCGTCTGATGCAGCGACGGGCAAATTATAAATTCTCTTGATCGACCCACAAACCATGTGGAGGAGAGATTCTGACTCCCAAAGCCCAGCTCTGTGTCTGTCCCGAAAATATCTGCTGCAGAGTACCCTCACCTTACAGACAAGGAACTCCAGGTTCGGAGCGGTTAGGTGGCTCAGCCGAGGCCTGCCGTCGAAGCCCCTCAGGCTCCCAGGTCAGACAGCGAGGGCTCACCGCAGTGAGCGGAGTCTCGGTCTCCCCATCTGTGTACGGGGACCATGGCCTCTGTCCACAACGTTGTTTTAGGATTAAATGCCCTGATAGGCGTTGAGATCCCCCCACACAGACACTCTCTTACAGCACAGAGAAGGGGCTCAGTGGGTGGCGAGGAGATTGTTAGCCCTGGGTGGAGCCATGGTTGGAACTCGGATCACCCCCCGAGGCAGAGCTGGCCCTTTCTGGCACAAATCAGACACACGCATGCAGCCCCAGATGCTCGAGCCGGGGCCGCATGGCCGGCTGCTGAAGCTCGGCTCTTCCTCGCTTGCTTCCAACCTGCTTCTTAGCTGCCTTGACAGGAAGCGAGCATCCAACCCTGACACACAGTTCGGCCCCAAGCTGACTCTTCCAGTCATTTCTGAGCTCCTCCACTTGCGCTTATGGTCCAGCAGGTGCAAGGGAAGTGTCGGTGGCCAGCAGGGACTTTGTAAGGAGCGGAGCCTTGGACGAGTACCAGTCGAAGAATCACAACATGGGCTCTAGTATTTTGGAGCACAAAGCTATGTATCCCTCCAAAGGTGACCATTCCCTTTTGAGAAAGAGCTTCTTGCTTGCTGGGGGGCCTGAGTAGAGGCTAATGTCTGAACACGGCACATAGGTGACCATGAGACCTGAGCGTCTCATCATGAACCGGGCGCTGCAGGCCCACCCAGCCCCAAGTCTGAGTGTGTGAGGCAGCAATTCGACATCAAAGCGAAATGGAAGATGATGGCCGGGGCTCCGGCAGGTCAGAAGGTGCAGGTAAGTAAGTTATGTGAGCGGGTCGCTCAGACCCCTCTGACATCGCCACCTGCCCCTCAGCCCCTGCCTGGGGCCTCATGAGGAGACAGAGACACCTGCCAGAGTTTTCTGACTGGGTTCCTGAAGGAGGGCGAGCTCAAACCCGGCTTGTGGAGGAAGCCGCATGCTTCCATCGAACATTATGGCCACAGCAGCACAGTCTCACTCAGGAGGACTTTTTTTTTTTTTTAATTTTTAATTTTAATGATTTTTTTATTATATTATGTTAGTCACCATACAGTACATCCCCGGCTCAGGAGGACTTCTAAAGAAAGACAGTGGAGAAAAAGTCTTCCAGCTCAGCTGAGCTCTGGGTGCCATGTTTGGTCGCCCACATCATCTGGGCCTGAGGTGTGGATCGACACTAATCCCTGGGCACTTGCTCATGGTTCGGCTAGAGGATCGGTGACTTAGAAGGAATGGGATGGAGGATTTGTGACAAGGAAGTCTGGGGACAAGGTATATGGAGGGACTTCTCAGTGTCATCCCAGACTACGGAGGTATAAGGTCCCATTTCACTTAAAGGGCGCCCAGTGCAGAGAAGACTCTGAATGGTCATCTGGACATAACGATGGGCCTGGTGGATGTCAGCAGTCTCCCTCCATCCCAGGACTTTGTGTGGGATATTTGTGATGTCCCTGTGCTTGCTCAATGGGCTGACAGACAAAGTGATCATGGTGACAAGGAAGAAGGCTATGCATGGATTTAATTCAAAGGACGTCCTCTTACTGAGGAAGACCCGGCTAGCTCTACTACTGAGTACCTGGTCTGCCCACAGCAGAGGCCAACACGGAGCCCCTGACATGACACCATCACCCAGGCCAAATAGCTAACTGCCACGTGGCAGGTTAATTACACCAGACTGCCTGCAAGATGGAGGGGCCGGGTTCACCCTCCCCGGAACGGACACATACTCGGGACGTGAACTTGTTGTTGCCATCCATAATGCTTCTGTGAGCACCACCATTCTTTCCCTCACAGAATGTCTTCATCACCATTCTGGTTCTGCATGCCGTTGCTTCTGATCAAGGAACTCGTGTCACAGCAAGGGAAGTACAACCATGGGCTCATGCACATGGAATTAGTTGGTGTTTCCATTCAGCCTACCACTGAGAACCAGCCAGCACATGAGGAAGGTCAGAGTTTAGTGAAGACCCAGTTATGGTGGCAGTTGAAAGAAACATCTAGAAAGGATGGGGATATAGATATTGAAGAACACAGTATATGCTTTGAGTCAGAGACCATCATATGGTGGAATCTCGTGCCATAACCAGAACACATGTGTCCTGAATTCAGGAGGTGAAAGTGAGCCTAGTTCCTCTCACTATCGCCCCTCATGACTCACTGTGTTAATTTGCTGCACCTGCCATACAAACTACCACATACTGGGAGGCTTACACAGAGATTAGAGGCTGGAAGTCCAAGAGCAAGGTGCCAGCAGAGCTGGGTTTCCCTGATACCTCTTTCCTTGACTTACAGATGACGACCTTCTCGCTAGGTCCTTACACGCATCCCTGGTGTCTCTTCCTCTTCTCATAAGGACACCAGTCTTGCTGGATTGGGGACTCACCCATATGACCTCATTTAACTTTTATTACCTCCTTCAAGGCCTTATCTCCGAAAACAGTCATAATGAGGGTTAGGGCTTCATCATATGAATTTGGAGGGAGCACAATTCAGTCTCTAACAACCACTCACAGAATATTTGCTTCCCCTTCTGACTTCTTGAGCTCTGCTGGTCTAGAGCTCAGAGACCCCAAGAAGGGCAGATGCTTTTCTAATCAGCTTCCATTGCCTCAGAAGACGAAACGGCCACCTGCCTCTTTGGGGTTTCTTATGTCATGGACTCAACGGGAATAAAAAGGAGCTACCGCACTTAGAGTGATTGACCCCAGTTGTCAAGAGGAAATTAGTTGGACACCACACCATCCGGGACGAAGAGGGCTGTGTCTGGAGCCCAGGGCATTCTCCGGGGCACGTCAACTTCTTCCAAGTCCCAAAGCAAAGGTTCATGAAAAATAAGGCAGCAAGACAAACAGGACTGCTGAGGACACAGACCCTTCTGGAATGAGCATCTGGGTCACTCTGCGAGACAAAGAACCCCCGGCAACTGAGGTTCTGAGGGAGGGCAAAGAAAATACGGAGGGGGTGGTACAAGGGGAATATCACAAATCTCCCCCGTGCTCCTGACCACCTGCAGAAAGAGAGCGCTGTGAGCAGTTTTGCAGACTTTCTCTTTGTACCCGTTATGGCTGCATATTTATGATATATGTTGCATATTATTGCATACATCTGTATACATTGTATGTTATCACATATATTTGTGTCAGTGAACGATAACCTTCTCTCTCATTTACCCTCTTCTTATTTTATACGCAATTGTTCGAGGTTAACCTTACAATGTAGCCTCCTGGGAACCGAGTACTGTGGCTAAATTTAAGGAGCTATGACCATAGTCAGCAATGGAAACAGTGAGTGTCAGGTCTTTGTTGCCTCCTCATTTTGGGGAAAGAGTGAAAACCCCCTCCCTGGTACGAAGGATGGTGGNCCGGGGCCGGGCCCCCCCTTTCCTTTGCTCTTTTTTTTTTTTTATGATTTTATTTATTTATTTATTTATTTGACAGAGAGAGAGACAGCCAGTGAGAGAGGGAACACAAGCAGGGGGAGTGGGAGAGGAAGAAGCAGGCTCCCAGCGGAGCAGGGAGCCCAATGTGGGGCTTGATCCCAGAACTCTGGGATCACGCCCTGAGCCGAAGGCAGACGCTTAACGACTGAGCCACCCCGGCGCCCCTGAGCTTTGATACTGAGGCTGAGCTCTGTGAGCATTTCTCCTTCCCCACATCGGTCTTCCTCCATATCTGGCCCTGGAGGGACACTGTCATGCTGTAGCAAAGGAAGCTGCTTCTCTTCCTGGTTATGCTGGGTCACCCCACTTCCCATGGGATGACCAGTGGCGTTCACTGTCCACCGAGTCCCTCTGGCGCCCTTGTGGAGCACTTCCCATGGACCACCTCTGATCTCCCCACAGCCTCTTGCAGGTGTCTCATCTCCCTGAGTGGCTGACCGGACAGAGGCGGATCCCCTCTGGTCTGCAGCCTCTGGCAGGTTCTTTGACCACAGCTTGCTGTGTCTCTGTGCAGGCGCACCCTTGTGGACAAGGTCTGAATCGCAGCCTAGATTTGGGGTGGGGAGAATCCTCGAAGTTCTTGGCTCCTTCCTTGTTCTTTCTCCCTCAGCACTGGAGGGAGTAGCTGCAGTCTGCATCCCATACCGCGTGGTCCTCTCGGTCTCTGCTAGTGTTTAACCACCTTTATAGGTGAAATTATTTGCATTAAATTTTCCCTATTCAGATGGTGCCTTTCTATCTTCTGGTTGGACCCCAGTGAATTCACAGCATGATTCAGGCCAGCAGTGGGGGAAAGGTGTTGGTAGGAGAGATTTTGATCTCACACAGGCCCAGGTCCACTTACTCGTCAACACGGTTGATGGGGCATCTCCTTGGGGCCCCCGCGGTCCTCGGATTTGGGGACGTAGCTGTGAGGCAGATCCTAGAATCGCCACCATCTGGGGGCTCACAGTCGAGCCCAGAGTGAGAGAATCTAATTATCTGCGTGATTTTGAGGCCAGACTTTGTCTCTGAGAGTTTGAGTTTCCTTGTCTGAAAAATGTAAGCAATGCGAGTCATAGAGCTGTTGTGAGGATTTCGTGGGACACAAAACCTACAAATGGTTTAGGGCAGTGCCTGGCACATGCCAAGCACCGAATAAATCTCTTATGCTTCTTAATAAACCACAGAAAGATGGAGCGGAAGGGGACACAACCCACCCCCTCTTCCAGCAGAGGAGGACACAGACCAGAGAGGTGACGGTCACACAGCAAATTCGTGGCCGACTTGGTCCTAGAACTCAAGTATTCTAACATCCTGATGACACTCCCACACCTGGCATCTTTAGGTGTGGACCCCAGGCGGGTCCACGCGGACCATCCCGGCTCAGGTGGAAAGAGGGCTGAAGCGGATTTGACCTCACCAAGCCCCCAGTCAGGCTGAGCTGCTTCCTGAGTGTGACGAGAGCTGGGGCAGCAGACTCTGCTGCCAGCGGTGCCACTGGTAGCATGGGTCTGGCACAGAGTGGGTCATGGGGCCGCTTGTCCCCTGCTGGCCTGGCCTGGCCTGGCCTGCCCTGAGCACGGCTTGAAGGTTGGGTGGCACGTCCATCATCTCAGAGATGTCCAGATGTCCATGTGCTGAGCCCTCGGATACCGCTCTAGCAGCCACCCCTCCCCGCACTCCTGGCTCTCTCCCTCCTTGCCCCTGTGCCCCTCCTCCCATCGCTTTCTCTGCACCATTGTTCCCGGTTACCTCTCCTCCTTCCTCCTCTTCTTTATCTGCCCTTCCTCTTTCTTCTTCTTTACTGTCTCTTCCCTTCCCCCCTCTCCTCCCGTCCCTCACCCTGTTCCCTTCCATCCAGCACCCTCTTCTCCATGTTCACCCCCACCCACTCTCCCCTCCAACTGCTTCCCTCCCTTCCCCTCTCCATCCTCTGAACACTTCTGGCCAAAAGGAAAAGGCGACCTTGCTAGCCCGCCAGACTCCTTGCCCTACACTGCTAACCCCATCGGCTTCTAACTCACTTCACTTAACATAAACCCTCCAGGGTCATCCATTTGCAGGACAAAAACAGTATGATTTCACTTACAGGCAGAATCTAAAATAGAAAAATGAGCTCACAAAACAAAACAGAAACAAACTCATAGACACGAAGAACAGATGTGTGGTGACGACTTTCCTGGAGGTAATCACTTGGTAATGAACACAGATATCGAACTAGAATGCCATGTGCTGAAACTTAGAGAATGTTATAGCCAGTTTCACCTCAATTAAAAAAGAAAAGATAACAGGGACAACATCTACGGCCACTGGGTTTGCTGCCAGTAAAAAGAACACGCCCTCTCCCTGTAATTTGCTGTTGCCTTTGGCCATTTAGACGGGGCCTGCGCATCGCACTTTATCTCCGAGCAGAACAACGCTACCTAATGACATCCCACCGTCAAGCAAACAGTGTCAGTCCCCGCGGCCAGGAGCATTGTCAGCTCCACGTCCCAGCATCTCCTGCATCCGGAGGAAGGAAGGAGCCGCCTACGAGCCTTCTCCAGCAGGGGACAGGTGTGTCTGAGGCTCCCGGGGCGTCCGGAGAGAGGGCACGGCGCCTCTCAGCACTGGCCCAGCCCGTCTTCCCCGCCTTGGACAAGGTGGTGCCGAGGTTCCACGGACAGGGTGCAGGCTTGAGTCTGCAGAAGTGGGTTCACATCTGCCTCTACCCCTTCCTCACTGCACAAGCCTTCCCGGGGCTCTCTGACCCTCTGTTTCCTTCTCTGTACAATGGGGAGCGTGCTCCTGACTGTGAGGGCAAAATGAGCTGCACGAGAAGCCCCTGTGTAGTCCTGGGCACTTAGTAGGTGCTCGGGAGAGGTGGCTTTGTTCGTCCCCTTCCCCGTTGCCCAAACTCCTAAGGCAAACTAGATTCACACCACAGGGATGTGCTCCCTCTCCCTGCATTTCAGGCCGAAATGTGTTCTTCCTACACCTGGAGAACTCTTAGTCACCCCTCCAAACCCACCCTCAAATCTGATAGCTCTTGTGGCTCCTTCTCTGACAGTTTAAACCCCCTTCTCTGGCGGAATGAGTCTCTCCCTTCTCACTGCTACCGTCCTTGTCAAGGTCCTTTGGTGTCAAGAGCCAGCTCCAAGGAAGGGCTGTCTGACAATGTCTGCCACCTGTCAAGGGACCAGGGCAGCATCGGACCTCCCGGGACCTGGCGGGGGGGTGGGGAGCCCAAGGAATCAAGACAGCGTCTCTCCTTCCCCTCCTTTCACCGTGGGCTCATAAAAGACCTTGTCTCTAGTCTCTCACCAGACTGTGCTCACCTGTCATTAGGCATGCAGCTGGAAATCCACCCAGTCACACATGGCTTTTTGGTGGGACTAAAATAAAATGCAGCCGTGCAGTGACAGGGGCCTCACCCCTGGGCCCGTCAGTTATGATCAAAGGAGGGGCGGCAGCTAAGGAGTAAACAGTGTCCCATCGTCAGTAGGGCGGGTGTGGCGGCAGGTGCTCGGAGAGGCACCAGGCACACTCCGGGCCATGTCCCCGTACTTCTCAGGGTGCTCAGTGCACGCAGCTCTCGGCCCTCAGCTCACACAGCCTTCCCGCCAGACGGCCAGCTCCTCGTCGGAGCCCCGGCTTGTCCCACAAGCTGGAATCAGAGCAGTTGTCAAAAATGCTACAGGGAATGACCACAGGGGCAAAGAGAGGGTCAAAAGGCAAGCGTCCTTGTTCTCATGACGCTTTCCCTCTCCACTAGAATAGGCACGGCCCACTTATCCCTCTAGTTTGTCTTCTTTGGGGACGACTGTCCCTCCTGGACTCACCTCAGTCCACACACACTCGCCCCTCGTCCATCTACCCCCAACTTGTCCGCCCGGCATCCACTCCCTTTCCAGTTTCTTCCCCTCGCCCCACATGTCCTCTAATGCGCCCCTCTTACTAGGCGTGCAACCATCCGTCCAGCCATCCGTCCAGCCATCGGTCCAGCCATCGTATGTCCTTGGCTCTGGCCCCATGTGCTTATGCCTAAGAATCCCGTTTCCCCTCAAAGCATCCGCATCATTCCTGGAGAACATCTCGCACACTCCCTGACAGGACCGGTCAGCTTTCCGGTGATCTATTCTGTAGAACCCACGACTCACCATGACACGCACACATGCGTGCACGCACACCCACACACGCCCTGTGCAAGGTCAATGCTTCCGCAGGGCGCTGGAGTTTGTCGAGCACCTGCTGGGCCCCACAGCTGCCTCCCCTTCATACCGCTGCGTCCTGCCGTGCCCGCCACCCCCATCTGCGCGGAGCCCTGGAGAGTCACTCAGCATTGCACGGCAAGGTGAGGTCCCCAAATGCTGTTTGTGGTTGTGCCTGTGGTTGTAGTTGTTCTGTGGAAACACCTTTGCACATGACAAATATCAGAAGAAAATGCAGGGGTGGGGGGAGATGAGGAGCAAGGCTATCCGAGGGTCTGGGGCACAGTAGGCACTGCGTAAACATCAGCTATGTGAAGGCACGAGTGAGTCGGGAGCTTAGGTCCTGTGACATGCCCGAAATAGATGCAAGGGACTACCACAGGCTGAAGTCATCCAAACAGGCATCTCCCGGAGGGCATTTTTCGGGGTAAGCGTTCTGCCCTCGCTTTCCCCTGGCCTGGGGAGAGACAGGGAGGTGGGGCCACCTATTTTTAGACCTCAAAGAGCCACGTGCGGAGCAGGAGAGCAGCTGGTTGGCTGCCAGCACCTAGAGTGTCAGGTGATCTCATTAGGGGAGGAGGGGACAAGGAGGGCTGCCACCTCGGTCCCTGACCCTGCCCAGAAAATGCAGGGTAGTGGCATCATGGGCAGCGTGCTGGCGTGCATTCACTCAGCCCCAGACATCGGAATCCACAGGGGAGGCGGCACGGGGTGAGCCCATGTCAGCCCCGGTATTATCCAGGTGTACTGCTCTACAGGCACGCACATACACGCACACACATACACGCACACACACACACACATGTGCACACGCACGTGCACAGACAGAAATGTTTCCTCTTGGTGTTCACGCAGCCACAGAAATTTCCAACATGATTCCCATTGTGGAGAGGAGTAATCAACGCTCAGGGAGGTGAGTCACCGATCCAGAGTCCACGGCCAGCGGATGGCAGGGCAGGGACACAAGCCCATGTGCCTCGGACCTGTAACCACCTCACTCCAGTGCCTAAAAGACAGACCCACTCTCACCCCCACCATGGCACCTATCAGTCCGCTTTATGTTTGTCCCCTTGGGCACCTGCCTCCCCCATCAGACTGTGAAGCCCTGAGGGTGGACCCCCTATTTGTGTTCCTGCATTCGTCCCAGCTCAGGGCCTTAGGACACCCCACCCCCCACTGATACATAAAGGAGAAGAGAAGGGGGTACAGCCCACAGTCCAGGCTCATCCATATTTATCAATGGATGGAACTCAACGGGGCCTGGAGATGAGGCTGCATGAAGGGTGATAGGAGAAATCGAGGCAGGGAAAGAACAAGCCCAGGGCCCACAGTTCTAGTACATTCCCAGACGCCTCTGCCAGGTGAGCTGAGCTGGGCTGCGCTTAGCTGCCTATGTCGGGAAAACCGGAGCCACCTGTATGCCCGAGTCTACTGGACTCCGAAGACCCAGCAAAGGGCACGGCAGAGACATCAGCTGCGCAGTCAGATAACACAATTAGCTCTTTAATGAGGAGCCTGGGGAGTGTCCTGTGGACCGTGGACCCAAATCACAGTGATTATGAAGCACTAATCTCTTCAAAGGCTCATGAGTTCTCTGGAACATCACCAGGACAGATCAGAGCCTCTCGGTGCCTCTCCCACATTCCTTCCAAATCAATAGATGCGTAGTGGTTGGGAGGAAAACAAATCAGGGTGACCCGGGGTTGCAGAGAAGGCCCAGGGCCTGGAAACAGATCGATGGGGAGGCATTTGCAAGGATGAGACAGTGCATCCCTTCTGGCCGATAAACCCCCCAGGCTGGGTGATATTATACCCGTCCTCTGATCACCAAACCCACATGTGGGGTAGACACAGCCTTTGTCTGCGGGGACAGGGCCCACGGTGGCGCGCACCACCCCGGAGGCCACATTCCTGGATGGCCTGTGCTGGGGGCTAGGGGCAGGGACTGAGCCCGATGGGCCTGGGTTTGTATCCGGCTCTGCCATCACCACACAGGCAGCCTGGGCGAGTCTCATCTCCTCTCTGAGCCTCAGTTTCCCACCTGGGGCTGCAGGGGTGGGGCAGGAGCCAGGCTCCCAGGTCCCTGAACAGGCTCGAGGTCAGGTCATTGCTGTAGGAGCCGTGGGGCCTCTGAGGGGCTCTGAGCAGCTGGAGGATGGGGACCCGCCTGCATTTCAAACAAACCCCTCAGCCCCTGTGGGTTGTGGGGACAAAAGGGTGACCTGCTGTGGGAAAGCTTAGACCCCCACAGCTCAGCAGCAAATATCCAGGGGTGGAGGGAGGTGGAGAGAGACCCACCAGCTGATGACGCTTGCCTGCCCCCATCCGCGCAGAAGAGCCTCCCGCACACAGGCGCTGAACCCCGCACCTCACAGCCACCCAGCACCCAGCACCCTCTCCTCCCTGCGTCCTCACAGCCCTGAGAGGTGAATGTCGTTACCACCTCCTTTCACAAAAGGAGAAACTGAGGCTCAGAGGAACCGCAGAATGGGAAGGACCTGGGAGAACTGGCCCACACCCATTTCACAGAGGGGGAAACGGAGGCCCAGAGATGGGCAATGGCTTGCAGAACGGAACTGTCTTAATGCACTGCTAAATGCCCCTGTGGTGGGTCCAGCGTGCACCCGAGGGTCAAAAAACAGGGGTTTCCAGTCTGCTTCCCTGGCCCCTCCAAGGCCACTGTGTCGGAGCTCCGGCTGGGAGCACCCTTCGAGCACCATCAGATGTAAGTGAAACGTGGATGGATGATGCCAGCCACCAGTCCTCCCAGTTCTGTGTGACCCCCAGCCGGCTGGAGCCCGTGGTTTGGCCTGGGTGTGATCTGAGCCTCTGGCTGACTCACAGCCTGGCCATCCTCCGCTGGCTCCCGACGCCCAGCTGTCTCCCCAGGCTTCTGAGGACAGCAGCCATGTTGGGTCCCCACCCCTCCCAGGACCCAGATCCCAGGGACAGGGCAGGTGTTGGTCTCAGCTCGGGGGAGTTGGGGCCTGCTGGGAGCGAGGAGGGCTCTCTGCTCCCAGGTCACACAGGGACCTGGAAAGTCCCACTGTCACTGGGGAATCCGGAGCAGGGAACAGGGGTGGTGAGGGGCCATGGAGCCAGGTCACGTAGGGACAGGCTGGGGGGGCTCTGGGGAGCAAGTCTGCTCAGGAAGGGCTGCCAGCGGCTGCCATGTGGGCCCCAGGGACCATGAGGACCGAAATGTTGCAGAGTTTGCAACCTCAGGGACAGTGTCCTCCAGCCCCACGTGCTCACAGCATGAAGGTTCCCTGGAGATTTGAAGGAGTCTCCCCATCCACACTCTGCTTACAGGCCTCATGTCCCCCCAGCACAGGAGGCGGTCTTTCCCACAAACACTCAGGGGCCACCTGAATCTTTCATCCCAAGGAGAGAGATCCTGTAGTCTCTGTCTTGGTGTCTCTGTCTGTCTCTCTGTCTCTTCCAGCCTTGGCACCTCACCCCTACACCCCGCCTGTCTCTCCCCCCTTCCCCCTCGTTCCCTCCCTCCTCCCCCTCATTCCCTCCTTCCTCCCCCCATGTATGCCAGGTTTATTTTCAGAACCTCCGAATCCTTCCCAAGCCTCTGACATTTACTCTTTGGAATTAGAAAATTTTCTTTCTCTTTCCTAGAGCAAGGCTGGCGGAAAAGATTTCCCTGGGGACCTACCTGCCCTTCCCGAGGTGAAATGCCGGGGGCAGAGCTGGGTTATGTCAGCCCGGCACCGATTGTGTCAACCAGCAATTATTAGGCACCCACTGTGCACCAGGCCCTTCTCAGGAACCACCACAGTCCGTGCATTTAAGAACCCTGCAGGCTTGGCGTTACCATCTGCACCTGGCAGGTGAAAGGGGCAGGTAAATCACAGGCTGGGGCAGGTAAATGACAAGTCTAAGGTCACCTGGCAAGTGAGAGGTGGAACAGGCATGAAACCAAACCTCTCGGGCTCCGAAGTCCATTTCCTTCCTCCGTGTGCTGCCTTCAAGGCCCATGGGAGCTGGGGCCCTGGAGGACGGGTAGCATTTGGGGGACCAAGAGTTTAGGGTACACGGCATCCAGGCAGAGGGAACAGCAGGAGCAAAGCATCCGCGTGGTCAATCAAGGATAGGGTGGGTGGAGGGTCTGATCCCAGAAGGAACACGTGCAGGACAGGGAAATTCCCACACCAGAAGATTAACCTAAGGGACCGCAAGGATGAGGGCATGCTGAGAGCCCGTATCAGGCACTGTTCTCAGTATTTTGTGTGCACTAACCCATCCATCCCCACGGCAACCCTATGAGACAGACACCATTTCAATCTTATTTTACAAAAGGGGAAACGGAGGCTCAGAGAGGTTAGGAAACTAAGCCAGTCGGCGGCACAGCCGGGATTTGGACTGTGACCCAGCTCCTGCTGCCGCACCACCCCCCTGCACAGCCTTCATTGGCCCATCTTCCGCAGCCTCACAGGCTGACCTTAGTGGTTTTCCGTGGAAGATGGGCCTAAGCAGGAAGATGGGATGGTCAGAGCTGGGGTGGTGTGGACCAGTCCGAAGGGGACGGAGAGCTATGTCATGTCCCTCAGGAGCCGGGGGGTGGCGGGGGGCGTGTGCAGGGCCACGAGTGCTTAATTCATCTCCCCCTGGCCACTTGGCTTCGCTCCGGTCACAAGGAAGGTGCTTGAGGATGACAGTAGCCTGGCTCTGGAAGTGCACCTGGGCGGGCGTATTTTCCCAATGAACTCTGCCCTACCCCAAGCAGGAGGCAGCCAGGCCCCTGCCCATGCTCCCTGTACCCCAAAACTCAGCAACTAAAGCAACACACGTGCTTTGTCTCAGTTTCTATGAGTCAGGAGCCCAGGTGTGACCCAGCTGGTCTCTCACCAGCTGGAGTCAGGGTGCTGGCTGGGGTTGGGTCTCATCTGAGGACTCCCCGGAGAAACGCCCCTGTTTCCTGAGGTCTGCTGGACCGAGAGTTTCATTTCCCTGCCCGCTGTTGGCTGGAGGCCTCCCTCAATTCCATGTTCATACACCTCTCCCACCTGAGAGCTTATCCCATCAAAGCTGGGAGCCTGCTAGCAGACAGAAGTCTCCATGCTTTGCCCCCAGTCATAGGAGAGGCACACCCCGGATGATGCCGTGTTCTGTTGTATAAGAAAGGGGAGGCGAGTACATGAGAACACAGAGACCAGGAGGTGCGGATCAGCGAGGGCCATGTTGAGGCTGCCTCCCACCTCCCGAGGTCCTTGGGAAAGGCCTGGCTGCAGGGACGGTGTGTCCCAGCCAGCTCCCCGCCAAACAGACTGAAGGCACTAGAGCTGCGTGCAGCCACAGCCAGGTGGCCCCACTGGACCGCATTGTCCCTTCGGAGAAGAACAAGATAGGGAAAGGACGGCATGAGGGCAGAAACTTCCTAAGCCTATGAAGGCTGCACTCTGGATGTTTGGAAGGAAGGCCAGCTGGATCCTGTCAGATGGCTGGGACCACCCTGAAAAGGATGGAAGTCGGTGGAGCAGTCATCCTTGCCGGAGAAGGGAGGCCGGCCAGGACACCGCCCATCTCTTGCTTTGGGGTGGTTTGCGGGAGAAGAGTAGGATCTGGCTCCAGGGAGAAGAGACACATCAATGCAAGTCCAGGCTAAGGAGCAGCAACACAGACCCAACAGCATTCACCCCCACTGTTGTTCCCCAGGATTCTGGTCCCAGGGAACCCCTAGGGCCTCAAGGATCAATGACCAATACGGGCCATTGGCCAATAATGCCCACAGGGACTTCCCCCATTTCAAGAGATGCTCCCGAGGGATGAGCTCAGTGGCTCCGAGGGACTCACCTGTCATTTCCTATCACGCCTTGTGGCAGATCGAACCCATTGAGATACGACCACCTGTGGAATAAAAAAGAAGCTCATCCCAGCATTCAAAGCCTTTCATGACCTGGACCCAGTATTCCCAGAAATCCCTATAGGTTTTCCAGACTTCAGACAAACCAACTGACAACCTCTCGTTTGACCGTTTGCTCACTCTGCCATTCATTAGCAAATATTAAAGGCGTCGCACCATGTGCCGGGCCCTGTGCTGGGTGTAAAGGGTCATTCTAGCTCTTACCTCGCCCCATCACAGAACAGTTCCCAACCATCTTCCCCCAGCACACCGTGTTCTCACCTCTGAGCCTTTGCACATGCTATTCCCTCAGACTGGTACACTTTTCCCCTCTTCTCTGGGTTTCTCCTGACTTTCTTTAAGATGCTGCTCAGATAAGAGTGCCTGGGTGGCTCAGTCCATTAAGCATCAGACTCTTGGTTTTGGCTCAGGTCTTGATCTCAGGGTTGTGAGATCCAGCCCCAAGTCAGCCTCTGTGCTCAGCACAGAGTCTGCTTGAGATTCTCACTCTCCCTCTCTCTCTGCCCCTTCCCCCCACTCTTGTGCTCTCTCTCTCCCTCTCTCAAACAAATAAATCTTAAAAAAACAAAGACTCCGCTCAGACATCCATTCCTCTAGGAAGCCTTTTGTGATCCCAGGCTGAATTCTTTCCCCCCATAGTTCACTCAGAGCCCCCAGTGCTCACCCCTAACACCGCCAATCAGCAGGTGGCTCTCCTCCATGCAGAGATTCAGGGCCCCAGGAGAAGCGCGGCCTGTTCCTGTCTCTTGGGAGCTGATGATCCAAGCAAGGGATGACTCTAAGCAGATTCGTGGTGGTTACTCATTCCCTGGTGAATTAAGTGACGGTGGAAGGGAGGGGAGAGCCAAATTATGTTTCTGAGGTGCTCATTATACACCAGGCTGCCTGCCCGGTGTATTTGTAGAATATTGATCTTTCACAGCAAACACATAGAGAAGTATTATCAGCCTTGCTTTGCAGATGAGGAAATGGAAGTTTCGACTGATTAAGGTCACACAGCCAGTGAATGGCCTCAGGCTCAGCCCAACAGCTCATGTAAGTCCCTGCCATGGGCCCTCTCGTGAATGTTGAGGGTGTATTCCCTGGTCAGTACCTCACTGATGGCAGAACGGCCCTTCTTCTTCTCGCCCCTCCTCTTAGCGAGAGCCCTTCTGCCAGGCCCTGGTTGGAAAGCTTGAATGTGATTTTTTTTTTTAAAGATTTTATTTATTTATTTGACAGAGACAGAGACAGCCAGTGAGAGAGGGAACACAAGTAGGGGGAGTGGGAGAGGAAGAAGCAGGCTCATAGCAGAGGAGCCAGATGTGGGGCTCGATCCCAGAACGCCGGGATCACGCCCTGAGCTGAAGGCAGACACTTAACCGCTGTGCCACCCAGGCGCCCCTTGAACGTGATTATTAATTTGGTGAGCTTTTGACACACGAGCTTGCTGTTTGTTTTCTGTTTTTCACATCTCTTCCTCATTCACGTTTTTCTTTTTCTGCCTTTATGAATTATTGATTACTTCTCTGATTCCATTTAATCTTTTTTGTTGGCTTAAGACCTATTTTTGTCTTGGTATTTTCTTTTTTTTTTCTTTTTTTTTAAAGATTTTATTTATTTATTCGACAGAGATAGAGACAGCCAGCGAGAGAGAGAACACAAGCAGGGGGAGTGGGAGAGGAAGAAGCAGGCTCATAGCGGAGGAGCCTGATGTGGGGCTCGATCCCAGAACGCCGGGATCATGCCCTGAGCCGAAGGCAGACGCTTAACCGCTGTACCACCCAGGCGCCCCCTGTCTTGGTATTTTCGTGGTCACTTTAGGGTTTATACTAGGCATCCTCACCACCATGTATCTTCGGGTGGTATTACATCACTGCACGTTTAATGCAAGAATTCTGTAAGAGTAGCGCTTGCTGCGGCAGGACATACACTAAAATTGAAAGGATACAGACAAGACTAGCATGGCCCCTAAGCAAGGATGACATGCGAATTTGTCAAGTGTTCCATATTTTTTAAAATTTTGTTTAGCCACTTAAAGAAAATATGCTTATGACACAATTTGCCTCGAATCCATCCCAAGTTGTAGCTTTGTTTTCCAATTAAAAGATGACAATTTACACCCTCCCCCCCAAAAAGAATTCTGTAATAGTGTACTTCTATTTTTCCTTTCTAGGGTTTTAACTTCTCCGTATGTTATAAATCCAACAGTACGTTGTTGTCATCGGTCTTCAAACGTTCTATTATTTTTTACAAAGATGTAAATAGTAACAGAAACTATTTTATGTTAGCCTGTGTAATTTCTCTTTCCAGCACTCTTCATTCCCTTGTGAGATCCATCCAGTCTCATTTCTCTTCCTCCCAAATGACATTTAACATCCCTTGTGGTGTCAGTCTGCTGGTGATTTATTCCTTCAGGACAGAAAAAAATTTTTGAAAAAAAAAAAGCCAAAAAGATTCCAAATTCAATGGAGAGTATAAACCCACAGGTCCAAGGCGATCAACAAATCACAAGCACAAAAGATGGAAAAAACGACACTAGGTCACATCATGATCAAAGTGCTAAAAGCCAGTGGTAAAGAGAAAGCCTTGAAATCATCAAGAGGGAGAAGAAAGACACATTATACAGAGGAACAAAAATAAGGATGACAGTATATTTCCCCTCAGAAACAATTCAAGTGGGGAAAGAGTAGAGAAATGTTTTAAAACACTGGGGGGAAAAAACCCTCTTAGACTAAAATTCTAAACTCAAAAGAATATCTTTCAAGAACAAAAGAGGAAGACTTTTTTTAAACATATAAAACATGAAATATTCATGGGATTTGCCTTTTCAATCTTATCTTTCAGAAATCATTGTGTCTTCTTTGCTTGAAGACTAACATCTGAAAAATCATTGTTTTGTATATGTTTTTTAAAGATTTTGTTTATTTATTTGACACAGAGACAGCCAGTGAGAGAGACAGCCAGTGAGAGAGAGACAAGCAGGGGGAGTGGGAGAGGAAGAAGCAGGCTCCCAGCAGAGGACCCTGATGTGGGGCTTGATCCCAGAACGCCGGGATCACGCTCTGAGCCGAAGGCAGATGCTTAACGACTGAGTCACCCAGGTGCCCCTCTTTTGTATATTTTTGTACTGTTTTTTAATTGTTTCGGGTAGAAGGGTAGATCTAGTCCCTATTACTCCATCTTGGCCAGAAGTGGAAATCATAGCTGTAATTCGATGTGTATTTGTGTGATTTTTCTCCTGCTGGAGCCCACATTCCAGGAGGGAAGGGACCATGCCATACCTGTTCTTATCCGGGCTCTTATTCGTATCCTCAACACTTGGCAGAATGTTTGGCACAGAGTAGGTTCCCACAACTAAATTCTCTAAATTTCCATGTAGTTGCACTTGGTTTAGTGAATCCCAGGGCTATTTCATGATTCTCCATGATCTGGGAGATACTTTAGAAGATCCAAATTAAAATAAGAAAAGAGCCACATACCAGGATCAAAGTTGAGAAAGATCAAACGAGGAGAAATAAGGCCCCAGGAAGGCAGAAAGCTAGAAAAGACAAAAGGAACCCAAGTCTTTCCCCCTCCCATGGCCTGTCCCACCCCAATCCCCTAAAACACTCCGTTTGCTCATATCCCTGGTCTGGCCAGCCATTTCCCACCCAGCGCAGCCCAACCCACTCCCACATATTCTCCACTTCTTCCCTTAGTTACGGAACCTCAATTTCAATTGCATAAAATAAAAACTATATTTTCCAGCTCTCCCTGCAGCACGGCACAACCATCGGACAGGTTTCTGCCAACGATATGTGAGTATTCCTGTGTGCCAGTCCCAGGCTGTGTCCTTAAAGGGAAAGGCCATACTTTGCATGACTCTTATTCTCCCTTCCTACTGGAGGGGATGTGGACGGGGAGTTGAGCCATATTTCATAAAATTAGTAAGGCCAACAAATGAGAAATGACAAGCAAAACGTGGGTGCAGGCTGGGTCCCCAAGACTGTGGAGCCACCTCATGAGGCCCCAATAGCCCATTCGAGAACTGGTGTGTGAGAGAATAATGTGATTCTGTCTTGCATAAGCCCCTATGAGTTGTCTTATTAAGTGATTCTTGATAGTGCTCAGAACCAGGCACTTGGCTGTTTTTCAGAGAAGGTGAATTGCTCAGAATAGCCTATGTCCAGGAGAAAAAACATCTAATTTTGTCTTGTAAATTTAGGTCCTCTAGGGCCAGGGGATCTGGGGCAATTTGATTAGGAAAGAACATCGTGTCTGTGGCTTTGCTGATTGGATCCTGGTGGGTTCCTGTTGGGGCTCTGACTGCAACAGAACACGCAGTGAGAAGGAGGTTAAAGCTGGACATAGGGAAACGGCCCTGCTGGCAACCTCCCCTTTCCCTCCCTGTCCCCTGTCTAGGCAGGAGTCATTCTTAGCGGTAGCTTACTCCCACTGCCTTAAGTTGGGCACGCCATCCACAGAGCAGGGGAAAGGGGAAGGGAGGGAAATTGATGGCACCCCTGATGGGGATGATGGTTATGAGTGGCTGGCGTCCTGCCGCCACCCGGCACACCCACGGGGAGAACCCTCCTGCAAACCGTTCAGCGATCCAGTCCTCCTTACTACAGGGCACGCTCAGCCCTCACCAGATAGACCTGATATTTAGATAAAGGAGTAGATGGGGGGACTTAGCAAACACCTTCCTGAAATCTAATAGCAATAAATGAGAAAAATGGAGCAGCTCACTCCAGATAACCAGCGCCAGGGAACTAATTAATGCCACTCCTGTCTGGAGCCGGGACGCTGGTGGCGGAGGCACCTGCCCAGGTCATTCATCAGCCTTGATTTATGGACTCGTCGAGAGCCGCCTGCACATCTCCTCCCCTCCAGTTTACTAGTGGGTGGCACAATCAAATATTGATTTGCCAACAATGATCCAGAAAAAAATCGATCCATTCAAGTGAGCCAATTGTTTCCAACTGCCCAAAACCAGGGAGTCTTGGTTTCCCATGCAAATCCTTGGGTTCTTGATATTGCATTCAAGGCAAGGGGCGAGCCCACTGCCTGCACAGGGAGGGAGGAAGGCTGCAAATAGGAGAGGTGGCAAGGCTCAGTTTCTTCATTGGTAGAATGGGAATAAGGGGAGGGCTGCATCGTGTTCCCTGGATGCAAGAACGAAAGAAGGTATTGAATCTTAGAGAAAGGAACAGGGTGCGCCAAACCACCCTCCCGCCCTCCTGTGCTAATAACATCAAAGCTCGCCGGCCTAGAAGAGCACAACAGCACAGATTACAGAAACAAAGGGGTGTTAAGAGGTCATCCTGCTTTCAACCTGGGAAGAGCACATAGTCCTGATTTTACCGGTAAGTCAGCCAAGATGCGGAGGTCATACAGCAAAAACCCCACGCAGACTCTTGTGCAACAGCAATGCCCCAACCACACAGCTACGATCCCTGTGCGCCGGGCACCGTGCCATGGGCTTGCATCGTGTCATCCTCCCAGCAGCCCAATGAGGCAGACACTGCAAGCTGCATCGTCTTACATGTGCGTGCGCACACACACACGCCTCGGTTTCTCATTTCAAAAGAAATACATCCTTGTTTAAAAAGGTTTTATCAATAGGGAAACTCATTTCAGCCAGGAACAATAAAATAAAAATTCAATATAACTACAATCCTGTCCCAAGGCTTCAGATCGCCCAATAGCAGAGACACAGGCAGGTTATACATCAGGGAGCGAAGGGGATTGACAGACAAAGCCAACTGCAGGGCTGATCGGGGTATCGAGAATTGAGAAAGTCACCCCGCTCCTTCCCTCCCTTCTCCAGGTGTAATTGAGATGTGTTTCCACAAGCTACTGCTAACTTCTTTTTACCATTGTTTCAGAAACCGGTCACCCAGCACACTGCAGGCATCCTTGGGGGGGTCCTCCACAGTCCCGGTGCTGGTAATGGAGAAGCAGAGTAGCTGATCCTTCTCCGGAGCCCCCACCTGCTCTGACTCCAGCAGAGCCTCTGGCTTCCCCGTCACCCCGGGAGACCAGAGACTCCTCTTGGAGTCTGAGCTCGTGGATGGATTGACGGACAACACAGGGGATCTTGCCAATCTCTCCTGGCAACTGAGAAGTTCTTCCAGAGCTTCCTCTGTGAGCGCGGACGGTGCTGTTTCCTTCCGAACACAGCCCTTCACCTTCCTCGCTCTGCGCTCTGCGGGGCCAGGCACAGGGCTCCAAGCAGCTGCGACCCCAGGGAGGGGCTGGTTCACCGCAGAGAATTTGAACTGACCACGTGCTGAAGGGCTGCCTCAGACCAGGAAGGGAAAGTGTTTACAAATCCAAATCCTTTTCTGTGGGTCCCTGGAGAGCAGAGCACTTCAGAGGAGCCTCCGGCAAATCCCTCTGTACACCGTGGAATCCCCTTCTGCCATGACCAGCCCTCCACACACACACATACACACACACATGCACACACACGTGTGCACGCACATGCTAATACATCCACACAAATACGCACACACGTACAAATAACACACACCTACACTGAGGAAGTCATATACACTCGCTGGGGGAGAAAAGCCCTCAAACAGCACAAAACTGTAAAATGTTAAGCTTCTCCTTGATCATCTCTCCACGTCCTCTCATCTAAGACACTGACTATTAATATTTGGGGGTGTGCTTACATTATAACTGCTTAGATTAGGGATGTCTCCCTGCTCAGCCTCAGATATGATTTGATTGATTTTTTTTAAATCACAATGAGTAGGAAATTTGAAGATGCACAAAGACGGGTTCGTCTGTCCCCATTCCGTGGGACGTGCAGGGCCACACGCTGCTCCTGTCCGCCTCCCAACAGGCAGGGATGCCACGTTTCTGACTGGCCCAGCATCCGCATTGACTCAGGGCATCTCGTGGTTGCTAGGGGCTGGGCTTCCCTTCAGCAGGACCTCTGCCTGCAAGATGGCGGCCCTTCTGGGGGATTGGACACTGATCCTTCTCCTGACCTCTTCAAGCCAGAACTTGTGGCCATTGGTGACATCCAGTCACCACTTTTGCCTCACTTAAGGCACCATTAGACACATTCCATGTTTTAGTGAAACTATTCAGAAGGGGCAAACATAGTATCTAAAGAGAGGAAATTCTAGAAAGGATCATGCTGTCCTCTGTCTTGTCTTCGCTCTGGGCAGAGATGTAGAGTTTCTTCTGGGGAGGACTCTTGGGAGCCTACAGAACTTTGTACAAGAGCCAGAGATGTTGTCCGTGGCTTGGTCATTCCAAAGGGAGGCGTGAACCCTGAGGGTGTCTGGGGAGGACGACCCTGGGCTGAGGAACAGCAAGCCCAGGAGCAGAAGCAGACTTGGTAGGTTCGAGAAAAGCAAGAAGGCCTGCATGGTGGGAGCAGAGGGAGCAGAAAGGAGAAGAATGGTCATGAGGTCAGTGAGGAGGTGGGGGTGGGGCTCTCCGTAGATGTAGGGCTGGGCAGTTCACTGTAAGGACTCCAGATTTTTCTCTAGTGAGAGCACTGAAAGGTTCTGAGCCAAGGAGGGACATGATCTGACAGAGCTAATAGGATCCCATGAGATCGCCAGGAGGAACAGTCTTGCAGGAAGCGGAAGGAAGTGGAGCGAGCAGCGAGGGGCTACTGTGATCATCCAGGATGTGACGGGGCTGGGGAACCTGGGAGGGGACCGTGGAGGTGATGAGAGTCAAGTTCTGGAATTCTTTTGAAGGAGAGCCAGCAGGTTTATGGACAGATGTGACACAAGGTGTGAGAGGACGGGAGGGGTCTAGCCTGACCCCAGGTTTCTGGCCTGAGCACTGGGAGGATGGATGGCATTGCATGCACTGGGACAAGGGAGGGACAGGCTGGGGGAACGGGATGTCAGTTGGGGACATGTGAATGTGAGATGCTGCCAGACACTCAGGGGGATGCTGAATGGTTGGATGCACCAGCCTGGTGTTCAGGGACAGGCCAGGCTCAAAGGTCAGTTTGGGGACCATCAAGGTACCAATGGCATGTGGAGGTGGGGGGATTCTGGTGGCGTCCCCAAGGAAGAGAGGGAGGATTAGGAGAAGAGGGCAAAGGATGGAGCCCAGGGAGAGCACGAAGTCTACAGATCGAGGGTCCAAGAAGGAACCAACAAAGGACACTGAAGAGGAGAAGCCAGGGAGGCAAGAGGAAAGCCAGGACAGGGTTTCAGAAAAAAGTCAGCAACTATGCCAAATGCCCATAGGTCAAGGGTCACTGGGAGCGGCCCCTTAGCCCAGTACGGAGGTCACCGGTGAGCTGGACAAGAGCAGCGGTAGTGGTTGTGAGGGAGTGAAGTCTGGGTTGAGAGAGACAAATGAGGGACGGCAAGGATGGTGACTCTTGAGGTGTTTCACTACACAAGGACACGAAAGCAGCAGAAGAGGGTTAGTTTTGTTTCTGAGTTTGCTGCTTTGAGATTGGAGACATAACGCAGCGTTTTACACTGATGCGGACGCTCCCGCGGAGAGGCATATTCAGGCTGCAGGAGAGAGGAAGGGATGTTGGTTGACACCCTTGAGCAGCTGAAAGGGAAAGTAATTTTGTGTCCAATGGCCTTTGAGAGTTCATGTTGTCAGAGGGTCTGAGATCCGTGAAGGGTTTCCCCATGGGTCCCCCAGTACGAATGCTCATCTTTCAAGAGTTAGCTGTGCACATTCGATTTTTTTTTTAAGATTTTATTTATTTATTTGACAGAGATAGAGACAGCCAGCGAGAGAGGGAACACAAGCAGGGGGAGTGGGAGAGGAAGAAGCAGGCTCCTAGTGGAGGAGCCTGATGTGGGGCTCGATCCCATAACGCCGGGATCATGTCCTGAGCCCAAGGCAGACGCTTAGCCGCTGTGCCACCCAGGCGCCCCGCACATTCGATTTTTATGTAAAGTAGCAGCATGCTATTCGTATTTTTTCATAAAGTGTCTTTTTATTCAAAAATATGTGATGGGTAGCTTCCCAAGCCGGTGCACAGGCACCACACTCATTTTGGATCGATTAATCAATCCATAGATTGATTGAATATTAGATTACCTCAAATTTTTGCTATTAGATTTTTACAAAGAATGTGGACATCCCTGCAGACGTGAATATACACCCTTGAGTATTTCAGAATGACCGACTCCCAGAAGCGAACTTACTGGGATAAAGGGTACGTCCATTTTGAATTTTGACAGACGCTGCTTCAATGTCATCCACTAAGTTTACCCCGGGGAACATCGACTGGCAGGACGCAAGAGAGGGCATGTCCGGGCAGGGGAGAGGGCATTGGTTTGGGTTTGGACTTGCGGTAGCAGACTCGTGCAGGTGGTTCAGCCTGAAGGTGTGTCGGGACCAAACCCTGAGAGCTGCTCATCCCCGGGCTGCGGGAACATGCCCGCCTGGCTGGTCCGGGGGCTGGAGAGGCGGAGAACTGGACAGGGACAGGGAGAGCCGGCAAGCAGGGGGCAGTGGCACAGGGCTGGGGAGCTGTGGGGTGCCCTGGGACAGGGAGTCGGGGCTTCGGCTGGTCCCACAAACCACTTCTGTGGGGCCCTGGTGAGGGGTTGGCCTCTCCCTGCGCGACCATAGCAACTGAGCCATGCGGGTGCAAGGAGGGGACAGATAGGAAAATGAGGTTGTCAGTGTTGGGCAGAGACAGCGGGCAGCCCACTGACAGTCACCCTCCTCTTCTTCCTCACTGACCCAATCCCCCTTTTGTTCATGGATGACAATTTCCCAGCTTAAAAGCCTTATACTCGCCACAACAGTCAGTCCCGTGACACAGCTCGGGGCCCTCAGACCAGGCGTTGGCGGGGCTCGCCATGGATCCCGCACCGCCTGTCCTGAGAGGGGCCCCATGGCCTAGGGGGAGCAGCTGGGACCTCAGGGGCGATCACACACACTGAGGGCATTCAGGGGGAACAGAGGAGGAGGCCAGGCCCTGGGGCATCTTGCAGCTGCTGGCCCTTCATCCGCCCCCTGCCTCATTAGGAAGAAAACCTGATTTGTTTACACCTGTTCGCCAGGCTCCCCTTACTCTGTGGAATGCCGTTCCTTTCTGTGTGAGCGGCTGTGTGGGGTGACAGCAGACTGACCTCCAGGAAAACAGGCCCCCTCCCTCTTCACCACTGGCCAGCTGTGAGGGGTCCAGGCACTGGACCTCTCTGAGCCTCCGTCCCCCATCGGTAACAGGGCAGAACTCCCAGGATGCTAGCCTTGCAGGAACAAAGGACGAGAACATGCCACAAACTCTAAAGGCTTCTGTCCTGGGAAGCGGGGAGGTGGGGGCTGGTCCTATCTCTGACCAGGCAGCAGCTGACCTTGGACATCCCCTGCCCCTGCTGCTGTCTGGCCCTCTGCTGTCTCATGTTTAAGTAGGAGAGTGGATGGATACACTTTGCTGCAAAGGGCAACACTGTTCAGGGGAGAGGGGTCATCAGTGTGTAAGTGTTGACTTCAGGATGGCTGGTGGTCCCACCTGGGGCCACGAGGCCCACAGCTCAGGGCTGGTGCAGGCAGCGAGGCCAGGGGTGTGGTGGGAGACCATTCCACTGGGAGCCGGGAGCCCTTCCACTGCATCGTTCCTCCTGCCTTGGTCTGTTCTTCCTCTCCTGGGCCTCAGTGCCCTCCCCTGTAACATGCAGGGTTTGGGCTGGACAGCCAGGAATGGTCTCATCATCTCTCATACTCTTGGAGTTAACTTTGCTGTTTCAGACCAGGAGTGAGGCAGGGCCAGGTGGCAGAGGTAGGGGTCAGCTATCAATCAGGAGAGTGAAGAACCCCAGGATCCCCTGGGAGAGGTCTCCAGCAGGGCCCAGCTGGATGCATCAACTGAGACATCATCTGTCCACTCATGAGGAAGGATGGACAGGGCCAGGGAGGTAATGAGGGAACCCTTTACTGCTTGCCCAGGGCAAGATGGACTGTGGACCGTGCTGGCTGGTCTGCCTGGTTTCAGTGACAGTGAAGCTCCTCTTGCAGAGAATTCTCTGTAACTTGTAATTCAGAAGTGGCTCTGAGCAGGTGGAGGCCTGCCGGGACAAGTTCTCTCTAGGAACACCTGGGTCTCCCACTAATGAGCTGTGTGACCTTGATTTAAAGTCTATTTTGATTTCAAGTCTGTTAGTATAGCCATCCCTGCTATCTTTTGGTTTGCTGTTTGCACTGAATATCTTTGTCCATCTTTTCACTTTCAAACTATCTGTGTCCAAAGTGAGTCTCTTGTAGACAGCATATAGTTGAATCATGTGTTTTTATCCCTTCTGCCAGTCTCTGTCTTTTGAGTGGAGAGTTTAATCCATCTACATTTAATGTAATTAGTGAGAAGGAGAGACTTAATTCTGTTATTTTGTTATTTATATTTTATATGCCTGATAGCCTCATTTCACCCCATTACTTGTGTTGCTGTCTTCTGTGCATAGTTGATTTTTTGTAGTGAAACATTTGGTTTCTTCTCATTTCCTTTTGTGTATATGCTGTAGCTATTTTGTTCGTGGTTACCATGGGGACCCCAGCTAACATCCTACAGTTGTAACACTCTCATTGGAATGTATAGCAGCGTAGCTTCAATAATATACAAAAACCCTGTGCTGTACAGCTCCATCCCCACCCCCTTTCAATTACCGATGTCACGAAAGTACATCTTTGTTCATTGTGTGTCCCAAAACACAGACTAATACTTCTTGAATGCATTAGTCTCTTACATCGCATACAAAACAGAAGGAGGGGGCGCCTGGGTAGCGCAGTCGTTAAGTGTCTGCCTTCGGCTCAGGGTGTGATCCTGGCATTCCGGGATCGAGCCCCACATCGGACTCCTCGGCTGGGAGCCTGCTTCTTCCTCTCCCACTCCCCCTGCTTGTGTTCCCTCTCTCACTGGCTGTCTCTCTGTCAAATAAATATATAAAATCTTAAAAAAAAAAAAAAAAAAAACAGAAGGAGGAGTTAACAAACACGGCGCTCACATAATATGTATGTTGGTTCTCTTGCTGGTGTCCCTCAGGTCCACCAGGCTGTGTTCACCTCTTTAAATGTCTCTTTCCTTCTGTCCCTCACACCCATTAATTCCCATGATCCTAACTTCAAATTCACTGATTCTTCTGCCTGTTCAAATTGGCTTCAGAATCCCTCCAGTGATTTTTTTCATTTCGGCAACGTTATGCTTTTTAGCTCTAGAATTTCTTTTTGGTGTATTTTTATGTTTTCTAATTCTTTATTGCTATTTCCATGTTATTCACATATCATCTTCTTGTTTCTACCCACCTGCCTGTAGGTCTTTACCCATCTTGAAGATAGTCATGTAAAGGTCATTGTCTAGTAAATCTGCCATCTGGTCTTTCTCAAGAACAGCTTTTGTTTATTTTTTTTTCCCTTTGAATGGACCGTCCTTTTTGGCTCCTTGGTGTGCTTTCTGTTTCTGTTGTTGTTGGAAATGAAACATTTGAATCTTACACTATGGTAACTTCAGAAACTAGAGACTTCCTCCCCCTTCCCCAGGGTTCGCTGGGGTTTTTCATTTGTTTGTTGGATTTTTACCGACTGTCTATGTGCCAGGAGTCAGCCTGAGGTATAAATTAAGGTCTTCTCAGGGCTTGCTTAAGCCTGTGCCTTCCCCTGGGCATGGAAGGTAACTTTCTGAATTCCTCTGTATACGCATTGCTTCACAATGTCCTTGTCCTTAAATGTCTGGCTCCCAAAAAGAGGAAAAAGAGAAAAATTAAGGGGGGGGGAAATAAACCAGCCTTTCAAGTCTCCTGAAGTCCCTTCAGCAAGAGGAGGGGAGGCTTGCCACACAGGTGATGGGAGTCACAACAGTAGCTGCTCACCTCCGTGTCTGTACCCCCACAGTCACAAGCACATATACCAGCCGTCAGGGCAGAGATCTGGATATTTGGAGGACAGTCCTAGCGCCACTCTCACTCCCACAGGCTGCGTGCAGGCTGCTCCAGGAGCACTGGCATGGCTGCCTGCATGGGGCTGGGGCTGAGGGCTGGGTAGCCACTACCAAGCCAAGAGCTGAAATTAAGCAAAATTAACTATAGTTTATTAGCCAAGACTTCCTCTGGGGGAAGTTGGGAGACTTCTAAAGGACAACAGACTTCCAAAATCATTATACCAGATAGATTCTGCCAGTACTTTTTTTTGTCTAGTGGGAGAGAAGGATTTTGAGGGCTTCCTACTCCACCATCTTCCCCGGGGTTTGTTGACCTTGAGACAGTTACTCAAGCCCTCTGGGTCTCTGTTGCCTTGCCTGTGAAAGTAAGGGGGTTGGATCAAGGATTTTGAAGATCCTTTCAACTCTCAAAGCCTGGGATTCTATACCTGGGATAATAGTAGTTCCAATACTACTGGACTATTGGGAAAGCCAGATATCAGCCATAATGCATAACTAGTTGCATTTCCCCCCTTTATTTTGTTTCTGTTAATATGCTTTCTTTTATTCCTTCCACCCCTAACTTATTAGAGGACATCTCTGGGTTTCTGTGGCCTCATTCGTTTTCATTCTCTTCCTGATAAAGCCGGACCCTCCCCACTCTCAGCCCTGTGCTTGGGTGGGACAGACCTCACTCATGAGATGGACTCTGATCAGCCTGAAGCCAGTCAGCGCATTCCGACCCCGTGTGATTTCTATGGTGCAGGACTGGAGGCTGCAGTCTCTTAGTCCAATGGCCCAGGACTTTTGATTAACCTTGAGGGAGAGAATTTTTTCTTCTCTACTGGACCCCAGTCTGAACAGAAAACTTCTGGCCACTAGGGTGGGGATTTGAGAGGGGTCTTGCACAGGGGAGAGATGCTAAAGGATGAAGAAAGAAGAAACAGGTCCTGGTGGAATCATTTGAGCCCCTGAATCAAGCTGCTCCTGAAGCCTGCCCTGTCCCTGAGCTTTCCTGTTTGTATAACCCAGCAAGTCCCTTCCGAGCTCCAGCCGGGTGGCCCTGAGGTTCCCGTCACAGGAAATGAAGGAGCCTAACGGCTGCCTGCCCTCCAGCACCTAAGTCTCCAAGCTGAGACCAGCACAAAACTTTGCTGCCTCAGCTTCTCCCCCCGGGTGTGAGTCAGAGTCATCTCCTGCTGTCCCTTCTCTCCATTCTCCTCCCTCCCACGGAGGAAGCTGCCGAAACCACCCCGTAATGGCATCTCCAAGGGCAAGGGCGCATGATCCCCAGACTCTAACGAACCGAGCAGCCCTGTCCCCACCCGGCCCGACATCATGCAGGGACCGTGAGGGCTGCTGTGTCAGCACTGCGGCTGCCTGGGCTCTCTTGTCGTCTTCTGGCAGAGGCGGGTGTGAGCTGGGAGGCCACCGGTCAGAATTAAAGCTGGGGGCAGAGAGGGCAACAACACAGAACCCCGAAAGTCAAGGCTCAATGTGGGAGCCGTCTTAGACACGACCTTGTTCTGCAGATGTGCGGACTAAGCCCAGAGAGGCTGAGTGACTTGCCCCGGGTCACACAGTGGTCAGGAGACTGAGTTGGGTCCAGAACCCAGATATGCCCATTCTGAGTCCAGTTGCTCCTTCTAACCCATCGAGGTATCCCCCAGGATTAGACCTGTTTCCTTTCCAGTCCCCCTAAGACTTTCTCCTTCCCTTTGGGATTCTGGAGAGATTCAAGTCGAAGCAGCCCTGCCAGAGAATCCTTGCTGTCTCCCTGAGTCTGCATGACACTGGGCATTCCCGGTCTGCTCCAGATTTTCTCAGCTCTTCCGTCCGCGGGTCCTGAGGCAGTGGATGCGGAGGGGAAACAGAGGCACACTGCAATGGCGGCTGCACGGATCCCCACGTCAGAGCAGAGGTGTGAGCTCGGGCACTGCTCTGTTTCTCGTATCTCGTGTGTACGGTTCCTCGCCTAGAGTCAGGATCTCCCCCTCCCAGCCCCCACAGTGGGACACCCCTGCCTCTCTCTGTCTCGCTGCTGGAAGGCCTGGACGACCCTTCTGACCTGCGGTCACCTGTCCCCGTCTCTCTAAATGCCGAGTCTTGTTTCCCATCCCCTGGGGCTGGGCCTTCCTCCCTGCCTGGGGGGAGCCTCTTCCAGATGCTGCTGCTCCACGCCAGGTGCAGCCCCGTGTGGACCCCTCCTGCAGCCCCGTGCAGGTGCAGCCCCGTGTGGACCCCTCCTGCAGCCCCGTGCAGGTGCAGCCCCGTGTGGACCCCTCCTGCAGCCCCGTGCAGGTGCAGCCCCGTGTGGACCCCTCCTGCAGCCCCGTGCTGGTGCAGCCCCGTGTGGACCCCTGCAGCCCCGTG
>NW_024425786.1:22514505-22581342 GCF_017311325.1 Ursus maritimus
TGGAGCCCAGTGTGCCCCCCTCCTGCAGCCCAGGGCAGGTGCAGCCCCGTGTGGACCCCTCCTGCAGCCCCGTGCAGGTGCAGCCCCGTGTGGACCCCCTCCTGCAGCCCTGTGGTGCCCAGAGCCCCCTCGGACAGTGGGCGATGGGAGAGTGAGGGCCGGAAGCCGGGCCCCACATCACCCCCTACCCAGCTCAGCACATCATCTGCGCCCCCAGCTCAAGGCACAGTCGCTTCCTCCCCTGAGCACCTACTGTGCGCCCGCCCTGCGGAGAGCTTCCCCTCCCCTGGGACCCTCGCAGGCCCTGTCACCAGCTCTGCCTTCCAGGCAGGAAGCTGGGGATCTGAGAGGTTAAGTCACTGCCCCAAGGTCACCCACCTGACCCTAGGCACCCCTAAGGGGGATCCACACCCGTCCCCACCGTCCCACTGGCCTGTCTCCAAGGAAGTGGTTTTCGGTAACCTCCAGGCACCACCCCACGCGGCTGTCCCCTTCCTAAACCCTTCCTGCCCGTTGTTCACCTGGAATCACCCCATTGATCCGGCCAGGGAATGTCAGAGTTCATCTCTGGTATCGGAGGTCAGGACTGTGTAGACACGTGTGAAAGGCCAGCCCTGCTACCGAGAGGACTGCGTGACTGCTGGTCACCCTGCTGTGTCTGCAGGAGGCCTCCCTGCTTCAAACTTTGTGTCCATCACGGGCCGCGCTATGATCAAAACTGGTTTGTGGAGGTCGGGGGGCTTCAGAAGAAGATCTCAGAGGTGGGTGCTGGGCTTGGGGAAAAATGTGTACATTCATATAGCTGTTTGGGTAAAAAGCAAAGAAAGTGGTCATGAAAAATTGCACGCGGGATTGGAGCCTGCCCACTGCCCAGGGCTGCCTCTGGTGGGAAGCTACGGCTGTCCTCAGTGGCCCCGCCCTGCCAGCCCGGGCACACGGCCACTCCGATTTCCTGCCCTCACCTCCCTGCAGAGTGGGTGGGTGGGAGGAGGAAATGGAAGGTCTTCAAAGGAAAACTTGTGGGGTGGGGAGTATGGAAAAACCGTGGAGTTTGGAGTCCAATAGAACAAAATACGAATCCGGATTTTGCGACCTGCCAGCTCTATGACCTTGGGCAAGTCACTTTGATTTTTTGGGCATCAGTTCCCTCCTTCGGAAAATAGGGACAGTGATTCGCATTTGCTTAGAAATGCCAATTACATTTTCCTGCAAAGCTCCCCTTGCTCAGCCCCAAAGCCTGTCAGCTGCCCTCCCAGCCCCCACAGCTAATTAATAGGATTGGAGTAGACACCTCACCCAGGCTGGGCGAATCGGATTCTCTCCTTGAGAACTTCAGGGTAGGGTGAGGACGTAAAATCGATCAACCGTAAATCCATCCCGGCAGATCGCGCCGCCCCGGGGGAGAGACTACTATTTTGGAGTGCCTGTGAAGGGTCACAAGTGAGCAGAGAAGCCAGCTAGCAGGGAGAAGGAGAAGTGAGCATTAAATACTAGGCCTCCTTATCCTCAACCTTTCCACTTGAGTTCCTGGCATTGGATCTGGGCAACACTTATGAGTCTGTTCTACTGCATATGGCAGAAAAGTTAGTCCAAACGACTAACATTAAGCAAAAAAAGGAATTCGCTGCTCTAAGAAAACTTTCAGCGTCAAGATTGGTCTCGATCATGGCTCAAAGGGGTCCCCTGTAATGTCCCCCTGGCCAGGATTTTCCCCGTTTCTCTTCTGCTCATGCTTAGGCTCCATAGGACGTGTTGCCAATGACTCTAGACCACGAACTTCCAAGTTCAAGTGTAGTGGCAAAGGATGGCCCGAGTTCTTCTTTGGAAATTTCAGGGAAGGTCTCATTGCATCTCAGTGGCTCTAGTGGGGTCCCATCGCTGGGCCAGTAACTGGGGCCAGAAGAATGTGTCACAGGGATCGCTTGAAGTCTAGGTCACGGGGCTGACCCCTGAGCTGAGAGAAGCCAGTTGAGGACAAACATGTGTGACAAATGATGTGCTCTGTGTGGGCTGATTTCTCTTCCTCCTGGTCCCCAAGCTGGTAGGCTTTTCAAACAGCTCACTTAGGCTGGGATCTCACCTCTGCTCGCCAGCCACCCCATAGTCTGGCCTTTGGAGACCTTCAGGCTGGCGGCCTCCTCGCTGTCTTTGCACAGAGCTTGCGTAGGACAGACCTGGGTCTGGAACAATGGCCCCGTTTTTTCCCCTAAGCCTGAAATCACGGGTGGACTTAGGGCTCACCTCCTCCCTGAAGCCTTCCCGGAACCTCCTGGCCGGCACAGATAGGAGGGTTTTATGCTTTCATTATAGGGAGATTTTATAGAAAACTCTTTGCCTGAAATCCTGGTAACCAGGAGGCGGTGACTGTCAGTGGGCTTATTAAGGCTGGTACCCGGAGCAAGAGGATGGCAGGAACAGCTCTAGGACACGGGGACATGGGGTATAGTGATGCATGGGCAAGGTGGCCCTTGCCACGTAGCTGCTTGCAGCCCCATCTGGGCACTGCTGGGCCCACAGTGGTGAGCAAGAGGAGATGATGCCGGGTCTGGGGCATCTCTTGGAAGGCGCCCCCCCCCCCGCCCCGATGTTGCCTGGAGCTGCCAAGTCCAACCTGCCTCCCGTTTCCCTTGGATGGTCCGTCTCCAGCCCCTCTGCCTTGCTCACAGAGTTACTGTCCCCAGTGCCCAGGCCTGTTTCCTCCTGACTGTGCCAGGGAACAATCCTCCAGCCCAAGCAGCATGCCTCACTCTGAACCTCTGGATAGAATTGTCCCCTGGCCCCTGGCTTTGTGACCCCACCCCTGAAGTCAGCCTCAGAACTGGGCCCAGCCTGAGCTGTCCCGCCTCACCCTTAGGGAAGAGACCAGGGAACAAGGACAGGGAGGACCTTATTTCACCCAAACGCTCTTGTGAGAGCAGCAGGGGGAGGGCAGTGGGGGGCATGGCTGCTTCTGTGACAGCAGAGCCCAGCATCAGGTGTACAAACCCAGGATGGGATGCTTCCCTTTGCGTCTCACGCTGCACTTACTTCCTAGATGGGAGGCTCAAGTCAATTAACCCAACCTCTCCGATTCCTAGTTCCCTCTCCTATAAGTAATAAATATTTACTTCCTTTGGAACTCAGTTTTCCCCTTCATAAACTAGAAAATTTATTTATATGTTCATTTGCTTCTGAGCTTGGCAAGAGCAGGGCCCGTGTCTCCCTGGTGCTCAGCTCATAGTCGGACCTCAATACAAATTGGATAAATACATGCATGGACACGGAATTGCTGTCAGCCTCCGCCACCCCAGCCCTCCTGGATCAGAAGTGCACCTGCCTGAGACCCCAGGGCAGGTCCGGAGTCCCAGTCCCTCCTCCCCTACACTCGTTTTGCAGGCCCTCTCCCCAGCCTTCTCGGAAGACCTGCACAGTCGCACCTGCTTTCCCTAAAGTGACAGTAAGTCCTGGTGGGATCATGGATCCGATGCACCAGCTCCGGGGAGAAGCTCCGTAAACGGGGCTCTGTCTTCTCTCTCTGGTCCAGGCTCAAGCTTCTGTGCCAACTCTTCCCCGGGGCAGGGAGCATACGAGCAGCTCTTGTCTGGCCCCTGGCTGGCCCCGGAAGTCACTGTGCAGCCCGCTGTCTGGGGAGCCCCGGGGCCTGGTTACTAGTGAAAGCCATCCCAATCCATTTCTTGCTCTACCACCTGGTGGTTCAGTCTTACACCGCCGCCTTTCCAGAATCCCTGCCTGCTCCCCCAGAGCCCCTGGCTGCCTGTCTCTGGCCATCCCTTCCCTATGGGAAAATCTCCCTGAGGGTCTCCACGGCTCATTCCCCAGCTTGATGGGGCCCGTGAAATAAGAGGCAGAGAGGAGGTTGGGGAGGGAAGGTTGAGGGAAGAGTGGGACCCCTCCCTGCTTCTCTAAGGCAGAGCCGTCACCCCTGAGAGGGTAGATGACTCAGACATCCCCTTTCCTTGTGGGGCAGACAGGGGATGGGGTGGGGGGTGACAGGAGGGGGAGCATGCTGCCTCACCCAGCAGAGAAGCTGACCCAGGATGGAGTGAGCTCCGTGGCACCTGGCGTCCCTCTCCCCACCCACCAGATCTTTATCTCCCCTGTAGTTCATGCTTTTAGTGGGTTTTAGTCTTCTCTTGGTAAGAGTGTAATTCATTTAAGGTTCTTTGATGGTTTTTTTTTTGTTTGTTTTTTGTTTTTAAAGATTTTATTTATTTTTTTGACAGAGATAGAGACAGCCAGCGAGAGAGGGAACACAAGCAGGGGGAGTGGGAGAGGAAGAAGCAGGCTCATAGCGGAGGAGCCTGATGCGGGGCTCGATCCCATCACGCTGGGATCACGCCCTGAGCCGAAGGCAGACGCTTAACCACTGTGCCACCCAGGCGCCCCCTTTGATGGTTATTTTATTTCTCCCAAGTATATTCTGGATGAGAAGATCAATGCCCCAAAATTAGATCCATTAACAAGTGCTAAGCAGCCCGTCCCAAGAGGACAGGCTTCAGAGGACACAGGCTCAGGCAAGGCTGCTCTGTCGGGAGCTCTGGCCCAGCGCTCGCACCCAAGGTCAGGAGCCTTCAGTACTGAAATTCAAGTTCATTTTGGAGTCCAAACACGAAGACTGACTCATCAGGGGACTCTGTTCTCAACCCTGAAGGTATATCTGCTCCCAAGGCTGTGAATCTGTTGGTGAACAGCCTCGTGTGTTCCCCAGTCCCCTTTGAGGTGCCTACCAGGCCCTGCCCACACACTTGGGCAGTAGGAGGGAAAAAACCAAAATGCCATCTCAGCACTTCACTCCACTGTGGACCAGGAGGCAGGCCAGGGGACTTTCATCCATTAGAGACCTTTCTGGATGCACATAGGGGTCCTGGGAGGGAGGAGAGGGACGGGAAGTGAGAGACATTCCCTGTGTCCCCACCAGCAGGGGCTATGAGAAGGCAAAGGGGTCAGGTGGCCACCAGTGAGCTTCCAAGTGGGGACTTCCAGAGAGGCCCCCAATCCCAGTGTTCCATCTCTGGTGGCCTCGGTGAGGACGGAAGAGTTAACTGCTCCCGGAGCTCAGATAAAGCCCCCAGGACTCCCCGCCCACCCACCCTGTGATTAATTCAGCTCGGTAAAGTGGTATTTGCACTGGAAATTTAATCATCATTTCTGATGATAATGGAATTGAAAAATAAATGGAAAGTGTCAAGTACTGCATTGGGGGGGTGACCAAGGGACGCGGGGGGCCACCGCCTGGCTCCACAGTGAGTGGTTTTACAGGCCCGAGAAACCAGTCAAGTTTCTGGTTCCGTGATTACAGGATCAAGAACCAGGGATGATTGGGGGGCGGGGGAGTGTGGGGGATGGGACAGAGGGCGGCGGGGGTGCCGGAGCAGCTCAGACCGGCTCACGGAGAATTGACTGTTACATTTTAGGCATTTTCTCAGCCAGATGTTCAACACAGCCACAATTAAAAATGAAATGATGGAATCTTACAATTACATCAATCACATTAAAAACAAAGGCAATAAACATTCAAACTCATCAAATTCTAATTATTTTATCATATTTTACTATTATGTATGTGTTTGAGATTATTTACTCATCTGGTATCGGTGTGGCGGAGATACCGTATACCCCATGCTTCGCCGTGTCTCATCTGAGTTTTTCAGTTAATGACATGGCATTGGTAGTTTGCAAACGCCCGTGGTGGGAGCATTTACTCCACAGAGACTGGCCAATACCACGAATCAGGGGCAATTCCGAAGGCAGAAATCACAAAGGTAATTTGAACAGGGAAAATGTAATATAAAGAATCATTATCTAGTAAGAAATGATTGACTACTAAAAGGGATACAAGAGGATGTTAAAGCATAGAGGAATAGAAAATGTGGGGAGTCGCTTCTGCTGCCCCCGGGGCCGAGGAACAGTGCTCAAGGAGGGAGGCAAGAGCGCCCCTCTGTTCAAGGCCAAGATGCACGTTGTTGGAAATGGAACGACTGCAGCCCAGGGGATGAAGGAGAAGTTCACAGGCTAGAAATGGTCTACAGTCAACGGGCCAAAGCCAGTAGGTAGGAAGCTACCCTGGGTGGTAATGTAACTTCTGGGAAAGAGCAGTCATGGGGTTGCTCTCATGCCCCTGGCAGCCATGCTGTAGGAGCAAGAGGAAAAGAAAACCAGAACCTGGATGAGAAATCCTGTCTTCTTTTTTTTTTTAATTGTAGTAAAGTACGTAGCATAGATTTCACCATCATCACCATTTTAAGCGTATGGTGCTGTGGTATTAAATACATTTTTAACGTTGCACGACCATCACCACTGTCCAGCTCCATAGTTCCTTTCGTCCTGCAAAACAGATGCCCATTAAACACTAAGTCCCCACTGCCCCCTCTTCCCAGCCCCTGCAACCCCTGTTCTGTGTTCTGGCTCTGTCCTTGTGACTAAGTACCTCAGGTTTGTGAATCATACAGTATTTGTCCTTTTGTGACAGGTTCATCTCAGTTGGCATAATGTCCTCAAATTCATCCATGTCGCAGTAGAGGTCCTAATTTCCTTCCTTTTTGTAAGGCTGAGTGATGTTCCATTGTACATATAGACCATATTTTGCTTATCCTTTCATCTGTAGATGGACAATGGGCTGCTTCCATGTTTCAGCTCTTAAGTGCTCTGAATGTTAAGTGTGCCAATATCTCTTTAAGACCCTGCTTTCTTTTCTTTCTTTCTTACTTTTTTTTTTTTTTTGATACATACCCACAAGTGGAATTGCTGGATCATATGGTGATTCTTCTCTGGGTTTGAGGAGGCATCGTATTGTTTTCTCGTTGTAGCCGCTGCACCTTTTTACATTCCCACAAACAGAGCACAGGCTTCCAATTTTTCCACAGCCTCACCAACACTTGTTATTTTCTGGGGTTTTTGGTTTGGTTTGGTTTGGTTTTGGATAACAGCCGTCCTAATGGGGATGAAGTGGTAACACATTTGGCTCTGATTTGCATTTCCCTGATGACCTGTGATGTTGAACATCTTTTCATGTGCTCACTGGCCATTCGTAGATCTTTGGAGAAATGTCTATTGAAGCCCTTTGTGCCTTTTTTAATTGGGTTGTTTGATTTTTGCTGTTGCGTTTTAGAAATTTTCTGTATATTCTGGATATTAATTCCTTGTCAAATATATGATTTGCAAATATTTTTCCATTCTGCAAGCTGTCTTTTAACTCTGTTGATATCATCTGATGCACAATTTTTTACAATTTTTCACAAAGCCCAATTTGTCTATTTTTTCTCTTGTTCCCTGTGCCTTCAGTGTCATGTCCAAATGGTCATTGCCACCTCCAGTGTCATGAAGCTTTTACCCTATGTTTTCTTCTTTAGTTCTAGGTCTCACACCTAGATCTTTGATCCATTTTGAGTTGATTTCTGTGTATGGTGTGAGGTAAAGGCCTAGCTCCATTTTTTTGCATGTAGATACCCAGTTTTCCCAGCAACATTTTTTGAAAAGACTGTCTTGGCACCCTTGTCAAAAATCATTTGACCATATATGTGAGGATTTATTGCTGGGCTCTCTGTCCTATTCTTTTGCTTTATATGTTGTCTTTACCAGTATCACACTATTTTGGTTACTGTAGCTTTGTAGTAAGTTTTAAAATCAGGAAAGGGGAGTCTGCCAGCTTTGTTCTTCCTTTCCAAGAATGTTTTGGTTATTCGGAGTTCCTTGCAATTCCATATGAATTTTAGAATGGGTTTTTCTCTTTCTGAAAAAAAGAAAGAAAGAAAGAAAGAAAGAAAGAAAGAAAGAAAGAAAGAAGAAAGAAAGAAAGAAAGGAAGAAAGAAAGTCACCGGGGCTTTGATAGGGATTTCATTGAATCTGTAGACCACTTGGAGTAGTATTGACATTTTAACAATACTAAGTATTCCAACCCACGAATTTGGGATGTGTTTCCATTTATGTCTTCTTTAATCTCTTTCAGCACTGTATTGCGGTTTTCATTGTGCAAATTTTCACCTCCTTGGTTAGGTTAATTCCTAAGTATTTTATTCTTTTTCATGCTATTGTAAATACAATATTTCCTGTAATTTTCTTTTTGGATTATTCATTGTGGGTGTATAGAAATGCAAGTGATTTGTATGTGTTGACTTTGTATCCTGCTACTTTGCTGAATTTATTAATTCTAACACTATTTTTGTGTGAAATGTTTAGGATTTTTCTACATATAAGATCATATCATCTGCGTCAGAGATGATTTTACTTCTTCCTTTCCAATTTGAATGCTTTTATTTCTTTTTCTTGCCTAATCACTCTGGTTAGAACTTTCAGTACCATGTTTAGTGGAAGTGGCAAAAGTGGGCCTTCTCTTCTTACTCCTGATCTTAGAAGAAAATCTTTTAGTCTTTCACCAGCAAATGAGATGTTTGCTGTAGATTTTTCATAAATAACTTTTTTTCTTCTGAGGCAGTTTTCTTTGCTTCCAAGTGTGTTGAATGTTTTTATCAAGAAAGGGTGTTGAACTTTATCAAATGCATTTTCTGCATTAGGTGAGATGATCATATGTTTTTTTTCTCCCCCTGCATTCTGGTGTATTAGATTGATCAATTTTCATATGTTGAACCGTCCTTGCATTCCAGGAATAAATCCCACTTAATTGTGGAGTATGATTTTGTTAATATGCAGCTTAATTGGATTTGGTAGCTTTCTGCTGAGGATTTTTACATCAGTGTTCATTAGGGATATCAGTCTGTAGTTTTCTTAGAGTGACTGTCTGGCTTTGGTCTCAAGGTAATGCTGGCCTTACAGAATGATTTAGGAAATATTTCCTCCTCTTCAACTTTTTGGAAAAGTTTGAGAAGGATTGGCATTTGTTTTTCTTTGAGTGTTTGGTAGAATTCACCAGTAAAGCCATCAGTTCCTGGAGACTTCTTTTTTGGGAATTTTTTTTATCAGTGTTTCAATCTCCTTATTAGTTGTAGATCTATATAGAACTATATAGATATAGTTATAGATTAGTTATAGATTAGTTATAGATCTCCTTATTAGTTATAGTTTTCTTCTCTTCATGATTTAGTCTTGGTAGGTTTTGTGTTTCCAGGCATGTGTTCATTTCATCTGGGTTATCCAATTTATTGGTGTGTAATTGTTCACAGTATTCTCTTATAATCCTTTTTATTTCTGTAGAATTGGTAGTAATGTCACCACTTTCATTTTTTTGTTTTAGTAATTTGAGGCTTGTCTCTCTTTTCTTAGTCCATCGAGCTAAAGGTTTGTCAATCTTTTCAAAATCTAACTTTTGTTTTCCTTGATGTTCCCTATATATTTTTTTAAATTTTCTAGTTCATTGGTTTCTGGTCTAATACTTATTATTTTCCTCCTCCTGCTAACGTTGGGTTTAGTTTGTTCTTCATTTTCTAGTTCCTTAGCTGTAAAGTTTGGCATTAGATCAGAGAACTGCTTTTTTAATGCATTTATAGCTATTAATTTCCCCCTGAGCACTGTGTTTTGCTGTGTCCCATAAGTTGTGGTGTGTTGTGGTTTTGTTTTCTTTCACCTCTAAATATTTTCTAATTTCCCTTGTGACTTCTTATGTGATCCATTGGTTGTTTAAGCACATGTTGTTTAATTTCCACAAATTTGTGAATCTTCCAGTGTTACTTTTATTATTGATTCCTAACTTCACCCAGTCATGGCTGGAGAAGGTATTTTGTATGATATCTGTCTTTTTAAATCTACTGAGACTTCATGTGTGGCTTAACATATGGTCTATCCTGGAAAATGTCCCGTGTGCACTTGAGAAGAATGTGTATGTGGTTGCTGTCGGGCAACACATTCCGTTTATGTCTGTGGGATCTAGTTCCCAACTGTGTTGAATTCTCTATTTTCTTACTCATCTTCTGTCTGGTCGTTCTACCCATCATAGTCTCCAGCTATTATTGTAGAATTCTTTCTCCGTACAATCCTGTTGGGTTTTGCTACCTATATTTGGATGGTCTGTCATTAGATGCATAAATGTTTATAATTATCATAACTTCACCCTATATTGAACTTTTTTTAAAAAGATTTATTTATTTATTATTTGACAGAGATAGAGACAGCCAGCGAGAGAGGGAACACAGGCAGGGGGAGTGGGAGAGGAAGAAGCAGGCTCCCAGCAGATGAGTCTGATGTGGGGCTCGATCCCACAATGCTGGGATCACGCTCTGAGCTGAAGGCAGACATCTAAGGACTGCGCCACCCAGGCATCCCAATGAACCTTTTATTAACATATAATGTCCTTCTTTGTCTCTTGCAACCTTTTGTGATTGAAAGCCCATTGTGTTTCAGTGTAGCCACCCTTGCTCTCTTTTGATTACTATTTGCACAGAATATCCTTTTCCACCTCTCACTTTCCATCCACCCTCTTTTATAGCCTTGCAGTGTTTCCCCAGCGCCCCCTATTGACAAGGCCTAACACTGCACTATCACAGGGGCAAAGAGGGAAATTTGAGCTAAGGGGCAATAAATTGATAATAAGCACAGCCTCCTAATTTTCAGAGCATTCATAGAGAGGTCTTTTCTAAAGACTCTGAGTTCTAGAAGTGGGCAGAGTTCCAAGGCCTCATCTGATGCCAGAATCCACTTAATAAAAATAAAACACTGATGGTAAAACATGATCAGCTCCCCGGCAGGCATCATGGGTAGTGTATTACATATACTATTTCATTTAGTCTGCGTGATGAGCCGGTGGGGGCAGATAGCATTATTTCCCCATTTTACAAATGAGGAAAACTGGCTGAAAGAGGTGAAATTGTTTGTCCTTAAAAAACACAACAGCTGTTATTCCGATCCAGGTCATCCTGCTATTACATCCTCCCACAAAGAGTAGCTCATGACGACTCATGCCCCTTAAGGATGGGGAGCTTATTGGCTCTCAAGGCAGCCCATACCATCTTTGGACACTTTGTTTAAAATCTCCTTCAGCCCACACTGAGGGCAGGTACTCCCTCTTTCCCACAGCAGCCTTTTTGTACATGAAGCGATTTCTCTCATCTTGATAGGGCTTTTCCTTCCCCGTGTTCAACAGCCGGCCTTCCTTCAGCATTCTGCACCATGCTCTCCTGACCAACCACAGGTTTGCGCTCTCCATTGTCGTGAAAAGTTGGACGCAGTTCTCCAGCGACCGGTTTCCCAGAGCAGGGCCCCACTGCCTGCCTTTGCCTGTCCTGAAGATCTAGCAGAGCCAGTGAGATCATTCCTCTGGGTCTTGGTTTTCCTCTTCTATAGTTCTAGGGCAAAAATATATGTCTAGGGGCGCCTGGGTGGCTCAGTCGTTAAGCGTCTGCCTTCTGCTCAGGGCGTGATCCCAGAGTCCTGGGATCGAGCCCCACATCGGGCTCCTCTGCTGGGAGCCTGCTTCTTCCTCTCCCACTCCCCCTGCTTGTGTTCCCTCTCTCACTGGCTGTCTCTCTCTCTCTCTGTCAAATAAATAAAATAAAATCTTAAAAATATATATATATATGTCTAACTGGGTTCCTGAGAAAGGTCCATAAAATAACACATGAGAAAGTACCTAGCGCAGTGTTTGACAGAATAAAGATGGAAAGAAACTAGATCTAGTCCACTGATATATGGAGAAAATCTGGGGATGGTTCCTAGTCCTACCGTGGGGCAGAGTAGAAACTGGAATCTGGGTTCCCTGATACCTAAACCTGACCCATCCTCCCTCTTAGAGGCAAGAACCAGCCTCTCTCCTCATGGAACCAACAGTGAATTACATCCATGCGACCCCACACGAGGGTGGCCCCGTGCCCTTTCTCAAGCATCAAAGACACCGGAATTAATCAGGCGTGACATTCACCGAGACAGCCGTGGCGCCACGAGCAGCCCCTTCCCCTCTGCTTCCCCCCCCCCTTCTCTCTCCCTGTCTCTGTGATGATTCCGCATGCTACCAAAATTGAGCACATTTGCAGAGAGTTCCTAACGGCCGGCGCGGCCCCTCTGAGGACTACTGTGCATTCCCTGTAATGACATTCATTAGTCTGGCTGACATCAATACTGTTCTCAGGTTAATATGTTTAATTTAATGAGGCATTTATTTTCAGTTAGAAAACTCCTGAAGAAGCATGTTTTTTCCTGATGAGTTCAGCTGATGAGTAGATTAATGCTGGCCTTGAAATAGTTGATTAAGAAAATGAATCTAACCAACTTCTTCATCAGATAGAGACTGCGCATAAATTAAGTTGTGTTAAGTTCCCTATCCCTGAGGGAAGAAGCAGGAAGAAAGCCCTTGCTTGGCTCTGTGACTTGTCCTTCATTATATTGTTTCCCTCCCCACTCTCCTGGCCCCTCCATACACACACACACGCACACACACACACACACACACACACACTCCAAGATCCAAGGATGTGAAAAGACCAAGGACCAGCATGTGATGAGGGCAGAGAAGCGTGTCCACAAGCGACATGAAAAGACGTCACTCATCATCAGGGACATGCAAATCAAAATTGCAATGAGGTTTCACCTGACACCTGCCAGAATGGTTAAAATCAGCCACATAAGAAATAGCAGGTGTCGGCAAGGATGCGGAGAAAGGGGAACCTCTTACACTGTTGGTGGGAAGGCAAGCGGGTGCAGCCACTCTGGAAAACAGTATGGAGATTCCTCAAAAAGTTAAAAATAGACCTACCCTGTGATCCAGCAATGGCACTGCTGTGTATTTACCCCCAAGATACAAAAACACTAATTCAAAGAGACCCATGCACCCCTATGTTTGTAGCAGTGTTATCTACAATAGCCAAATTCTGGAAGCAGCCCAAGTGTCCATCAGCAGATGAATGGATAAAGAAGATGTGGTGTATAGAGGTGGACTATTACTCAGCCATCAAAAAGAATGAGATCTTGCCATTTGCAATGATGTGGATGGAGCTAGAGGGTATTATGCCAAGCGAAATAAAAGAAAAAGACAAATACCATATGATTTCGCTCATATGTAGAATTTAAGAAACAAAACCAATGAGCAAAGGAGAAAAAAGAAAGAGAGAGAGAAACCAAGAAACAGACTCTTCGCTCTAGGGAACAAACTGATGGTCACCAGGGGGCAGGTGGGCAAGGGGGTGGGAGAAATAGGGGATGGGGACTAAGGAGTACACTTACCGTGATGAGGGGGGAAAAAAAGAATGTCTGCAAACAAGCAGCCCGAGAACCCAGAGCAGGAAAGAGAAGGCCTCCCGTGCTGGCAGAGCCACAGAGATGCATTGGCGGATCCTTGGCAGTGACTGGCTTTCTGGGGCTCGCTCCTGCGCCAGCGCCCTACACTTCTATGGGCTTCCCACCGTCCAGCCGGCCTCCCTGGGCCTTCAGCAACTCCCTGACTGCTGGAGCTCAGTTCTCTATCCCTGCGGCTGGTGGCTATGACCTCCCAGCGACAGAGGGCTCCCACCTCTTTCCTCCCCGCGGGTGTCTGTCTCTTCACAGATTTGGGGCCTGTTCTTTACTCCTGGATCACAGCTCTTTGATGAGTTTGAAAACAAAGTCCTGTATTAGAAGTGAATCTGGCTCTTTTCCAGTTCAAGGATGTGCCGCGTCTTCTCAGGTTGAAAGACAGTATAATTGCAAATGCAGAGCCTCTGTTTTGTATCCTTTGCAGCTGGTGGTGGCGGGGTCCCGCCTCTCCGAGTCACCAGGATGCCTGGAGAGGGACCAGGGCTCCCAGGCCTCGTCCTCAGCAGGTGTCCACCGGGTGGGATCCCCAGGGGGAGGCCTGGATTCAAGTCCCAACTCCCCAAGTGACCTCGGACAACTCCCTGCCTATCCTCAGCCTCAATTTCCTCTCTGTTTAAAAAAAAAAAAAAAAAAAGATCTGATTATTTCCAGGACCTCTCCCAGCAGGACATTCCTCTGTGTTGACGGCTGAAGCACAGGCCCTTGCCTGCCTGGAAAGAAACACACAGCCCATGCAAAGGCCCCCACTGCGTACCAGGCCCTGTGATGGGTCCTGGGGGTGGGTGGGGCCCTGTTGATCCACTGAGGGACACTGCAGTCCCATGGGAAGGAAACCAGATGGAGTCAAGACCCCAACACGGGGGCATAGGCTGGGGCCGGGTCAGCACAGGGCACCGCAGGACCCAGGACTGTGTCCATTCTGGGTGTGCAGGAGAGCTCCCCAGGAGCCTTGAACATGCCTCCCTGGGGCCTCTAAGCCTGTACCATGCATGACGCACCACCAACCATCAAGGTCTTGGACAAGTCATTCCCTCCCCAGGCCTGCTGCCTGGTCTGTAAAAACCAGGTCTCAGCTCAAATGTCACCTCCTCCAAGGGGCTTTCCTGGACCCCAGCCCAAAGTAGCCCCCCTGCCCTGCTTTATACCCTCCATAACACCCATCACTATTAGAGATTATATGAATGTTGTGTATCCGTGTACCTGGTTCTTGTCTGAATGCCTTTGGTTCCCATGCACACCAAATACGAATCTTTATCCATTCATACGGTAAGTATTTACGTCTTAGTCGGTGTTCAGGAGCTTGATACTTAGCAGTGAACCAAGAGACCAAAATCACTACCCACATAGAGCTCGCATTCTAGAGAAGGCAGCCGACAAACATAACAACTAAATAAAATATACAGAGGACGTCAGAGAGCGCTAAGTGATCGGAGGGAAATTAGGCAGGAGGAGCGGTGAGGAGGGGGTGCAGGGACTCGGGGTGCAATTTTATGTGGTTGGTCAGGAGGGCCTCACCTGGAAGGACTCGCGTGAGCACAGACAGGGGGACGTAAGGCCGCGGGGGTGCGTGTACCTGGGGAGAGCTCCCCGGGCCGCGGGAACCACGGGCTCAGAGGCAGGAGATGGGCGTGTGCCTGGGGCACCCGAAGATCAGCAAGGAGGCCCGGGGGGCTGGGGCGGGGTGGGGGGAGCTCAGGAGCCTGTTCAGGGACTCTGGCTCTATCCCCAGGAAGATGGGAGCCATGGGGGGTGTGAGCACAGGAGAGAAGCAGCCACAGTGATGTTTTTCAAGGCTCGGTCCTGCTGTTCCATGGAGAAGACACCCCTGGGGACCGGAGTGGAAACGAGGAGGCGGTTGAGAGGAAGAATCCGGGCTGTGGGTAATGGTGGACAGAATGGGGATAAGAGCATGAGGGCTGGAGACAATGGATATAGAAATTCACATAGCCCCGGGCACACAGTAGGCCCTCAGGAGGTGGTGGCCGTGGTGACCTGTCCCGCAAGGGGCAGAGGAATCTGATGTGGACTCTCCTGGCTGCTGAGGGAATCGGCAAAAATATACAAAAGATGAAACAGGGAGCTACAAAGAGCAATTGCCGAGGAGGCTGCGTGGGGAGCAGGTCTCCCGGCGGCAGAAAGACAAGGGGGCAGGATTATGTAAGTGGTAAAACGCTAACATTTCACTTGTTCGACACAAACTTCAATTACGCACATTCAGATATTCTTTAAGGGAAAGGTAACCTTTAAAAACGATTTTCTTTTTCTTGGTTAAAAAAATATCTAAAAAGATTGGGAGGCAAAATATGTGTGCGCTAGCTTGAATTTTCCCAAATCAAACCCTTTCTTCCTGTAATATATTCATTTGATGGGTCTTTTAACTAGACATAGAGCCTGCTCCATTCACACAGGGGACAGGTCACGTGCTTTCTTTTGGCGTGAAACTGACAAGCCACTTTAGGGTTTTTAAAAATGTGCCTTTTAAGCAGCGGAGGTAATTCCAAGAAGAAAACAAACAAACAAAAAAGCAGCCCCGAAGCAAATTAGCCTCCAGCTGCAGAGCCGGGTTTCCAGCCCTTTAACTTTTGATCTCTGCTCTCCGGGACAGTATCCAGGGCGGGCTTGGAGGAGACCCCAGGGAGGCAGCAGCTGGGGGGGGGGGGTGTGGTGGAAGCAGGGACCCTAGGTTGGGCCCCCTGGGTGGGGTCAGGCTCTGTCACAGCCTGCCACTTCCCTGTGCCTCGGTTTCCCCAATTGATCTAGTCCTGCTCTAAGGTCCCTTCCCAGTTTACAATTTTAAGTTAGTCACCTTTGAAGGGCAGTAAATGAAGGGGGCCAAGGAGGGAAGTGTAATCCTGGTGAGTCTGGGATTATTTAAGGGACGAACGTAGGGAAATGCCAGCCTCTATTTCCTACAGTGAGGATGGCCATGACTAACGCGGCTGTCACTGAGAGACACCTTCATACCCTTTGTGGCATTTGATCCTGGGCCACAGTCCTGGGAGGTGGAGCTTATCACCGCCTGCAGTCCCTCAGTCACGAGCCTGAGACTGGGAGGTCACTGCCAGCACTGGGGCTGTGGGTGTGCGGCCCTCCTGAGGAGCGGCCAAAGGCAAGGGGAGGCCAGACCCCCCGCAAACGCCCTCCCCCCAAGGTAGGGTGCACACAACATCCCTTAGGCACTGGTTTGCCTAAGAACAAAGACAGGGAAAATAAACGTCAGCCAATAGAGATTGCAGTCAAGCAGTACCGGAAACTCATTAAGGTATGGAACTGTCTTAATGATTTACAAGAAAAACACAATCTTAATAATAGACCTCCAGGAACCTATGGACTCCATGTCTGGGAGGCTTAATGTCCCCTTCCCCTTCATAGGCTAGAAAACCCTATATAATCAGTCACTCCTCACAATCTGAATGCGCTCTTTCTGCCCACGGGTCCTGTTGCTGAGTTATAATACAAACACCTTTCTGCAACATAAAATGTCTCAACAGTTCTTCCTTGACAATTGCGCGTGAGGATCCTGCACTCTGATCACACGTTCTCCCCGGTGCCCTGGTTTGGAGGCACTGAAGCTGCTGGTCACACCTCTGCACCTCCATGCCCAACGCTGAGGGTGAAAGTGTCTTGCAGAGCCCGCATCTCTCCCCTGGGGGCCAATCACAGAGCCCCCCTGGGGGCCAATCACAGAGCCCCCCTGCCCCCCAGGGAGGACCAAAGGGGAAAGCGGCCTTGTCCCATGGGGTCATCCTCTGGGCTTCGCACCTGCTGGAACTTGGCTGGAGAAAGCTGCTGGAGGCAGTGAGCTTTGCACGCTCCCCTCTAGGTCCTGACAGCCCCCTCCCACCTCCCTGAGAAATAGGGTTTCAGAGCTGACACCTGGCTGCCCACATCCCTCCAGCTGTAGGAGCAGGTGGGAGAGAGGGACCCGTACCTGCCTAGAGAAGGGGAACACTGGGCCACCTGCTGGGGAGGAACGGGAGGCATGCGGCACCAACAGGGTCAACTTTGATGTTTATGTCTTGCAGACCTCCCCACGATGACCCACTTCAGCCTGATCCCATCATCCCAAACTCTATATTCCACCCGGCAGGTGCTTGGTGGTGTCTGAAGCCGCTCAGCCAGGCAATGAAGTTCACCCTGGCCATCTCAGGAGCCCAAAACCAATTTCAAAAGAGAACACATCATTGACAATTGCTTCCGACCTCACCGTTTCTTGTTTACGCCCCGTGTAGTGGGAGGTGGAAAGGGTGGGAGCCGTGGGCCCTGCTCACGGCATCCCCCCCGCCGAGGGCCAGAGAGGGGAGACTCGCCCCAGCTCTCCTGCTCCAACCCCAGGGTCCTTTCGATCTGTTCTCTGTGTTTCTATCAGACATCTCCTTCACGAACTGTTGGCATGTCAAACTCAATGTGTCGCGAGCTCCACATATTCAAAACTGAACTCATCATCTCTCTGCCCCAGACTGTCCCTCACCTGTATCCCCAGTCACCAAGATCCATTCTACAAGCTTCTAAGCTTCTAAGCCACCCAGGCTTAGAAGTTGAGCACCCCCTTAAAATCCAACTCCTTTTACACGTCACTTACTAAGCTCCAAATTCCTTTAAGGTGTGCCTCCTTCCCCGTTTTGCCTAGCTCTGCAGACACTGACCCTGCCCCCACCCACAGCCCCTGGCCCTGCCCCTTCAGCACAGCCTGGCCTGGCTTCCAAGGATCAGCTCCTGCATTGCACGGCCTGAAGACTTTCTTGAGCCTTCTGAGCCCACTCTGATCTCCCCTGGGGCAGGCCAGCTGGACCAGGGAATTAACTCCCCTGGTGGCAGCCTTCAGCCAAGGATCCCAGTTCCCTCGGCCCTCAAGTGGCATCACTCCCGGGTCCCAGAGTTTCTCCAGCAAAATTAAACTACATCCACCCACAGGCTGGAAAAGGCAGCCAGGCCAGGCTAGGCCCAGAGAATATCACCCAGGGAGGCCTGAGGATATGTCCCCACAACAGAAAGACAGGGGCAAAGTGGGGAGGGGAGCCAGCAGTAGGACTGGGGAGAAAGACCTGCACCAAAGCCCCAGGGAGGAGCCAAGACTGAAAGGAGAACTGAGCAGGTGGCCCAGGAGGACCTGAGACAGACCAGGGGTGAGGCAAGGTCATGGGGGGGCAGGATGAGAGACTGGGGGCAAGTCTGGGAGCAAGGCGGGCCCACACATCGAAGCTGTCTGTTGGAAAACGATCGGGATCACTAAGGCTGAACTTTTGCATAACCTTTTCCCCAGCAAGTCCGCTTCGGGATCTGTGCCCCACAAGGATGCACTCAGATGGCCCCCAGCCGAATGTTCCTAACACACTCTCCAGAACAGTTACGCACAGGAAAGTACCCGAGTCGCATCTGGAGTCGGTGGAGAAATCAGTGGTTGCGTATTCACACCACGAACACCAGCCATCGGTAAGAATAAACAGTGCACGGCTTGGTAACGTAGCAGCACAAGGGAAACCACACAGGCCGGAGCGCGGACAGCGTGAGTCCATTTGCCCGACACCTAGAGCAGCACGGGTCATCTGTGCTCCTAGCGGTCAGGACAGTGGTCGCCCTCAGAGGGGCAGGGACAGGGCCTGGAGGGACTCCTGAGCTGCTGGTACGGCCGTGTGCAAAAATTCTTCAGCTCTGCAGCTGTGATTTGTGTGTTATACTGTAATGAAAAGTCTACTTTAAAGGCCCTGGGAGCTTTGCTGGACAGACGGACGTGGCCACACTGAGCCAAACCCACCAGTGCGTATTGTTTACTAACGGATGGTGCTTGCATGTGGAGTGAGTGCCTGCACGGAGACAACACACTCATGAGCTCCTCGATAAACAGATGAGCGGGGAGATCACGGACACACGAAGGCGTGTGCACCGGGTGGTGGGTGAAGGGGCGCATTCGGGAGGGAGGGAAGGAAGGAGGGAGGCACTAGTGAAATAACAGGCGGAGAAAGGAGAAGTGGCCCAGGCTCTGGAGGAGCGGGGCGCACAGCCGCACCCCCGAACACAGACCGGAAGGGAAGTGATAGGACACACCTGGAAATGGGAATGAATGGAGCAGAGAGTGACGGACAGGACACGTGAGGACCTAAGTGTGGGGAAAGAAGGCAAGAAGTAAGACGGATGAATGAGCAGAAACTGTTTGACCGGCAGGCGTCAGTTACGCACGTTCTATCCGCGTTCCTGGGGGTGGGGGTGGGGGGAAGACAAGTTCAAGCGCAGCAAACACCAAAGTCCAAGTGTCTCCACCCAGACACGAGGCCAAGCCCTGGGCCAACTGGTTGCCGAAGTTCCTACGTTGCCCTCACTTTAGATTTAATAAGAATATTATTGAACAAATGTCAGCCGAGGCCGCAGACTGGACTGCGCTGCAGGATTAATTCTGGTTTCGGTGGAAAGACCAAGTGGAAACCACTACATTGCCTTCACAATTAGGTCACAGATAATTACCTATTATGTAGCAAACCCCCAGCATGTCTTTAATAATCGCTATTTAAATAACACATTCTTACCGTCTCCTTACAAATTAACCTCCGGGAGGTGTAATTAATATCGGCGTGGGGAAGTTTGCAGAGTGGCCTGGGAGTGAGGAGAGGGGCTGGCGCGGTTGCCGTGATGGTCCGATGAGACCCCGAGGCCGGGTGATGCTGCGGACAGAGCTCAGGTTTGGGAGAACCCGGGTCTGGGACGCCAGGCAGGTCACTCCCCTACCTGGCCTCAGTCCCCGCCCACCGTGAGGCGAACGTGGTTCTCCAAATTTCCCCCCTCCCTGGGGACCCGGGAGCTCTCACCGGAGACCCAGGTCAGGGTCACCACCCCTGCCCCCCAGCATGGGGCTCATCCGGGTCACAGGAAGGGGGCTCCTCCTGACTTGCATTCATCCCCCACCAGACCGAGGCTGGGACCCACCTGTCCTCAGTGGGGGCTCAGCACCCAGCTTGGGGCCTGAACACAGCAGGTGCTCAGCAAATGCTGCTGGGTGGACCCACTGGATCCTACTGTGTCACACAGGCTTTAGAAGCAGCTTTGAGTCCCTTTCAGGACAACTGAGGTTTGATAAGCAGACGGCCCCTCCCCAAGGTCCTCACGGAGCCTGTCACTGTCACCTGTCACCGTCACCCATCTCTGACACTCGTCCGGTGTGACTTGTTCCCTTTCCTCCACTGCCGTCTGCCTGTCTGGCCCCCTCTGCCACCTCTTGTGCACCCCCTCTAACATCCGGGGACTGAAAAGGAGGGTCCCCGAGGGACGACTGGACAGGATGTGAGCACCGGGTCTCTGACCAGGGGCCCAGGGGCTCTGCTCTGAGGAAGAACGCACAGGGAGCATGGCGTCTCCTGTCTCCACTGCCCTGACCCGATAGGGACAGAGGTCAGCTTGTGGGTCTGGGACCTGCTGAGTCCCCACGGGAGCCTGGAGGAGCTGGACGGGGACACCGGGGCTCCTCTTATATTTGCTACACTCCTCAGACTGCCTTTGCTCATCACTAACTGCCTCAGAGACAGAGGAAGAAGTTAGACAATTAAAGTAGAAGGAGACAGTAGCAGCTCCAATGAAATGAGATCCAGTTTCTTTCTACACAATTAAACGTGAACGTTGCAATGTCCCCGTCACAGGACGCACTGACTCCTGCAGGGTAGGCACTGATAATGACCCAGCTGGGGGGTTCTGGCCGCCTGAGCTCAGGCTGCCTTCATGAAACACCACGGACCAGGTGGCTTTATACAACAGACATTTAGTTCTCACAGTTCAGGAGGCTGGACGTCCCAGATCAAGGTGTCGGCATGGTGGGCTTCTGGTGGGAGCTCTCTTCCTGGCCCGCAGACCAGCACCTTCCCACCATGTCCTCGTGCAGCCCTTCGTGGAGAGGGAGAGCTCTGGACGCCCTCCCTACAAGGGCACGACTCCTGTCATCCCAGAGCGCCGTCCCTGTGACTTCATTTCACCTTAATGACACCCTTGGAGACCCTCTCTCCAAAGACAGCCACTCTGAGGTTTAGGGGTTCGACATATGACTGGCGGGGAGGGAGGCCGGATCATGAAGCCCACAGCACTGACCGTTCGAGGAGCAAGAGAACCAGGGGCTTCGGCGTCAAAGCCAGAGGTGAGTGTCCTCCCAGCCGTGTCCTCGTGTGGCTGTCACTTCCTTTTCCACAGCCCCGTCTCCTCGTTTCTAAAGCAGAAGAGGACACCTCTCCCACAAGGTTGCTGGGTGGGTTGCAATTGAGTTTCTTAGCCTCAGCACTTTTGACTTCAGGCCGGGCCATTCTTTTTCCAGGGGCCTGTCCTGTGCCTTGTGGGATGCTTGACAGCAGACGCAATGCTTCCTGCTAGAGGTCAGGGGCACCTGGCCCCCACTAGGTCCCTGCAGCCAACATGTCTCCAGACATTGCCAAATGTCCCCCGAGGGACAAAAAATGAACTCTGGTCAGGAACTACGGCTTTACCGAAGGAACGTGAGTAAAACAGTGCAGTTCCTGGGGAATTTCAAGCGTCCAAAAATGGTTGTAGTTGGGAACCTGGGTGGCTCAGTCGGTTAAGCGTCTGACTCTTGATTTCAGCTCAGGTCATGATCTCAGGGTTGTAAGATCAAGCCCCGTGTCAGGCTCTGTGCTGGACATAGAGCCTGCTTAATATTCTCTCTCTCCCTCTCCCTCTGCCCCTTCCACCCCATTCATGCTCTCTCTCTCTTTCTTTTTTTTTTTTTTTTAAGATTTTATTTATTTATTTGACAGAGATAGAGACAGCCAGCGAGAGAGGGAACACAAGCAGGGGGAGTGGGAGAGGAAGAAGCAGGCTCATAGTGGAGGAGCCTGATGTGGGGCTCGATCCCATAACGCCGGGATCACGCCCTGAGCTGAAGGCAGACGCTTAACCGCTGTGCCACCCAGGCGCCCCTCTCTCTCTCTTTCTAAAAAACTTTTTAAAAAATTGTCATCATTGTCACTGAGTAGGTAAAGGATAAAGCAGAGGTTGTCTTGGGAGAGGCCCTTCTTTCCTCTTTGTCCCTGTAGAAATTTCCTTGATGGACGGCTTGAGCCAGTTGGATAATCTCTTACTCTTCTGACAAAATTAAGCTCGACTACAGAAAGCTTTATTATTAAAGGAAAAAGAAAAAAAGATGCTTACAATGTGATATCCCAAAAATCCATTTCTTCCACCAGCCTGGAGCAAGGAGGTTGAAGGGGAGCGGCCCGTCCCTGGCTCTGTCAGCTTGCACTGAGGATGGGACAGGCCTGCATCCCCACAATGACTGCAAGGAGACATCGTCCACCCATTGTACAGATTAGGACACTGAGGCTCAGAGAAGTGATGTCAGGCTGCTGAAAGTCATAGAGCCAACCAGCGGCTTCAGGGTCAGAGCACCCAAGTGTGTGTCCGGGCTCAGCCATTCCTAGCCGTGTGACCTCCAGAAGGTTCTCCCCGCTGAGCCCGTTTCCTCATCAGTAAAGTAAGGCTGGCTCTCGGGGCTGTCTGCCGGGCTAGACGGCACCTGGCACAGAGGACTGTGGCAAGATGAGAGCAGCTCCCCCCCCCCCCATGGCTCCCACGGAAGCCTCTCCATGGAAAATGCTACTAGAACCCTCTAACAAACCGCGCTCTAGTCTCCAGCTTGCAGATGAGGACATCAAGGTCAGGGAGGGGATGTCATTGTCATTTGTCCAAAGTCACGCACAGGTGTGAACAGCAGATTGGGGATTCTACTGTCATGGTCTATGCTTTCCAATACAAGAATGTTTTGGCTCCCTTGTTTTTGTCTATTCTGTCTCTCTCTCTGGTTCATTTCCCACCACCCACAGCAGATCGGTCAGGTTTTGTTTATTCCCTCTTGTCCCTCTGCTGGTTTGGAAATTCCGTATTCTATTCTCTTTTTTAATTGTTCGGCCTGAAGGTCGTAATAAGCACAGTTGGCTGAACAACCAAAAGTAAATCAGTCTCTCTCTCCTCCCCCTGAACAGCGGGAAGACCGAGAACGTGTTTTCTCTGAGCTCCCCGTTCCATCTTGCCTTGCGTCCCGGGCCTGCAGGTCCGCCTTCCTCGCTGCCCAGGCGCTGGCCGTGATCAGTCCGTGGCCGGCCCAGGTCCACCCACGTGTTTGTGCGTGACCGCTCCTGTGCTCGTCTGCTTTCTGGGCGCGGTGGCTACCCTCCCGAGTGATTTTTTATTATTATTTCTTTTAACAGGGGCCTGTGAGTGTATCTTCACCTGAAACTGTATTTCTTTCTCATCTGTTTTGAATGATAATTTAGCTGGGTCTAGAATTCTGCTTTGCTGATTTCATTTGGCACTAACACATTATCCCTGTGGGTGCTGGAGACGATCTTCTGCCTGTTTGTCATGCCTTCTTTCTGGTTGCTTTGTGAAGACCTTCTCTTTTCTTGGACTTTTGCATTTGTCCTACAGTCCTTGCCTTGTTGTGGTTTTAACTTTATGTGTCCTGCTCAGGATCCATAGAAATGACCAAAGGGCAGAGCCACTGGCTACGGGTTGGAGGAAAGAACTTTGCCAATCATAGCACGCTGGCGCTATTATTAATATCATCTCAGTGCTTTTGAGCTGCCGTAACAGAACAAAGAACAGAAGTTGTTTTCTTTCAGTTCTGGAAGCTGGAAGTCCGTCAGGGTGTGGGCGGATTCGGTGTCTGGTAAGAGCCTGTCCTGGTTCACAGATGGCCATCTTCTGTCCGTCCGCACATGGTTTGAGGGCTAGGGGAGCTCTCTGGGGTGTCCTGGGCGTTCGTCCCTCTCCTGAGGACTCCACCATCATGACCTAATCACTGTCAAAGGTCCCACCACCTAATACATTAGGGATGTGATGGGGTTTCAATATACGAATTTGAGGGGCGCCTGGGTGGTTCAGTCAGTTAACTGTCTGCCTTCAGCTCAGGTCACAATCCCAGGGTCCTGGGATCGAGTCCCGTGTCGGGGTCCCTGCTCTGCAGGGAGTCGGCTTTTCCTTCTGTCCCTCCCCCCACTCATTCTCTCTCTCTTTCTCTCTCATAATAAAATATTTTTAAAAAAGAAAACAGTAGGGGCGCCTGGGTGGCACAGCGGTTAAGCGTCTGCCTTCGGCTCAGGGCGTGATCCCGGCGTTATGGGATCGAGCCCCACATCAGGCTCTTCTGCTATGAGCCTGCTTCTTCCTCTCCACTCCCCCTGCTTGTGTTCCCTCTCTCGCTGGCTGTCTCTATCTATGTCAAATAAATAAATAAAATCTTTAAAAAAAAATAAAAAAAATAAAAAAAGAAAAAAGAAAACAGTAATAATGATAATAATTAATAAGCATTATGACTAACACGTGTTGAGGGCCTACCATGTGCCAGGCACTATTCTTTTTTCTTAAGATTTTATTTATTTATTTATTTTAGAGAGAGAGAGCGAGAGCAGGTGTAAGCAGGGGGAGGAGCAGAAGGGGTAGGAAGAGGGAAGGAATCTCAAGCAGGCTCGTGACCCAGAGATCATGACCTGAGTGGAAACCGAGAGTAGGACACTCAACCGACGGAGCCACCCCAGCTCCCAGGCTCCATTCTAAGTGCTGTGTGTGCGTGTACACAGATACATATGTAGGTGTATATAACATGTATATATCATGTTCCTGCTCACACAACCTCATAAGGAGAGTGCCAGGAGTACCCCCAATTTACAGATGAGGAAACGAAAGCACAGAAGGGTCGGGGTTCACTAGAGAAGGGAGTTGGGGGCCGGGGTAGGGGCAGCAGGGACTCCGGAGTCAGCAAGTCAGAGTTCACACCTCCTTCTAGCCTCTCACCAGCTGCGTGGCCTTGAGCAAATGACTCTGCCTCTGTGAGCCTCAGTTTCCTCTCTGTCAAATGGAGTATGGTCCAGGTACCCTGTGGGACCGAGGCGTGGCAGGGGCTGCAGAGACGGGGGCCCCCTCCCTCCCTGAAGCTGCAGTCCAGGCTGAGTCCCTGCTAGGGTTCCAGGCACATTTGGGGCTGGGACACCCAGAGGAAAGGGTGGTCCCATAGTGAGAGAGGAGCTGGTTGAGCCTCCTTCTGGAACTTTCCTGGGAGTCTGTGGGGCCCAGCAAGCCCAGGGTCTGAAACACCAATGTCACATCTGGGGTCCAGGTCCCACCTGGCAGAGAGCAGGGACCCTCTGGGTGAGTTCCACCACTGTGGGCAGAGGGGCTGAGCTAGGATGAGAACGGACATCTCAACACAGGGATGTCTTTGGTTACTTTTTAATGAAAAATATGCTTGTGGCCAAGCTGAAATTATATTGTCAGCAGTTAATTATCACTTGTCAAACAAGTGTGTGCCCAGATTGCTGGTTTAATTTCCATAAAGGTTTGCAAAAGCCCTGTTCCTCTTATTTGATAAGGGCCCTCTGAGAGAGAGAGAGATTCATTGTTGGAATGGGTGCTTTTAAAAAATCAGATTTTTAAATAAACAGGTTTCCTTGGTTTCGGAGTCGGGACTCTGCAAGAAACAGAAAAATGCTCAGTGTCATTTAGGCAAAAAGAAGTAAGATGGGAAGGGGAGAGGGAGGAGGGGCAAGTCCAGGAATGTGTCATGGAACTTAGGGGCTCCTGGGCCCGATGAGGGCCTGAACCTGAGACCGTAGAAAGTGCTTTGATCTGAAGGGGTGAAGAGGTGAGACATCCAGGCCACTCACCCTGCCCCCCTCCAGCATCGGAGCCCCTGTGCTTCTGGTGAGAAGGAAACCCAGGAAGGGATGCTTTGGGGGAGGTGGTCCATGAAGGTTTAGGTGCATTGACTTGGGCAAACTGAGGTATCAGGGAGCAGCTGAATGGCCCTATGTGGAGCTGGACAACATATCAGTCCTAAAGACAAAATCACTACCTAGGGCAGCCCTTGCCCCGTCAGCCAGGGACAGAGATGCCTGCTGGTAACTGGACCAGCAGGGGGCACCCCCCAGGCCCACCCTGAGACACACCTGCAAGCTCCGCCCCCGAAAGCCCTCCCCCCTCCCCCCCAGCTCCTCGGTGCAGGGGCTGGGCCCCAGGGGTAAGCAGACAGGCCAGGTTCCTTGGTGGGTGGTGAACACACACGGGAAGCTGCAAGGTGGGGGAGCCCACCTGGAGGGGAGGACGCCCTGCGCTGTCAGAGGGTGTCCTGGTCTCCCCGTCTGTGCGGCCCCAGGGTGGACCTGCTCAGAGCCCAGAGTCAGCAGAGGGGAGCAGACGATGGTCAGGAGACTCCATCTCCCCAGCAAATGAGCACGAGTGCACGGCCGTGGCTGCTCCACACTCACCATCCTGGAACATTCCAGAACAGTATCCCACCCGCATTCTAGCCCGGAGCTGGATCCTGGCAGCACCCGAGCCCCAACTGCACCCTTGGGCTGTCTGAAGCCCTGGCAGTTCCCGGACCAGGCCACGTGTGGAGACCGGTGCTTCCTCCTGGAGAACAGCCCTGTCACCAGCAGCCGCTTCCCTGGCTCCCGGGAGAAGTGGGGACAGCATCTCAGGCGGGACAGTCCTGCTTGCGGAGCACAGCCAGCACGCCAGTGTCCACGTCCTCAGGAGCCCACTGTGGGCAGCATTGGCCTCTGCAAAAGTGAGAGGCCTGATTCTAGAAAGAGGAGCCTCACGGAGCATGAAAGGTGAGCTGCGGAGTATGAAAGTAGGGGTAAGAGCTGGGGGAAGCAGGCAGGGGAGGGTGCTAGAGGGTGTTGGGCGGGGAGGAGGTCACAGCTGTAAAGGGGGCTCAGGGAAGGCCAGTCAGAGCAGGTGACCCTGGAGCAGGGAGCGGGGCAGACGTGGGGAGGGGGCTCCAGCTGGAGGGAAGGGCAAGGGGAGCCTTGAGGCTGAAGGTGCAGAGGGCTCCAGGGCCAGGAAGGAGCCTGAGGGGCTCCGGGGAGGGGGATGGGCTGGGGGCTGGGGGCCAGAGACCTCAGAGTCCCTGGAGCCGCTGTGAGGGTGGACTGTGCGGAGTAAGGCAGGGGTCTGGGGGCATGGAGCAGGGCAGGGACAGCTCCGCCCTGAGTGTCAGGGGGCCACCTGGCTGCTGGGGAGAGAGTGCGGGGAGCAGGGTGGGGCAGAGGCAGGGAGCAGGCAGGAGGCCCCTGCACTGGTCCAGGCACCGTGGTGGTGGGGCCGGGGTGGGAGCCTGCAGATACTAGATCTGGCACCATGATAAGTTCAAACAAACAGAACACGAGGATTACTAGATCCATAAATATGAAACATTGTTAGTTCTTACGAATTCATACTATTTTTGCCCAACATCGGCTTACAAAAAGCTATTCTAACCTTTGTTGTTTTGAGGGGTTGTTACTGTATCGTATCCTAACATTTCCTGACAGTCACACCGACGTGAAGTCAGTTGTGAAAATGTACTTGTGTATGAGTAGAAAAAAAGAATGAAGAAATAAAGTAAAAACTACCGTCTTTAGGAGGTGAGAGACCAGTGATTTACATACTCTTATGTTTGCACTTTCCAAACGCCTCCCAGCGAGCGAGCCTGCGTGACTGTATGAAGGGGGAAGATGAGTGTCGTGTAAAACACCAGCCCTGCCCCAGGGCAGAGGGCCCCTCTCCCTCACCTCGGGCTCCTGCACACTGAGTCTCTGTCCCGCCCAATGAGCCCTTCCTTACAGATCCTCTCGTTCTCTAATTGTCCGCCCTGCATAATTTAGCACTGCTGTATAAGGTCTTGTTCCCAGACGTTTAATCTAATGTCTCCTGGCCTGGGTTTCTCGGCTGTCGCTGCAGCAGTGGTGCAAAGGGAGATCTTCAGGGGCCGCTCAGCGCCCGCCTCCCTTGGGGGGCTAGAATGATCAGAGCTAATGCCGAGTGCCAGGCTCTGCGCTTAGCACTTCGCATGCATTAATCCACTGAATTACTTCAACGATCCTGCATAAGAGGCACTATCACTATCCCCCCCATTTTACAGATGAAGATACGGAAGCTCAGAGAGATTTAGAAACTCATCTAAAGTCACACAGCTCAGAAATGGTGGAGCGGAGCCTTGGGCCCAGGCAGTTTGCTCCCAAGTTCTTGCTCTATTGAGTGTCAGCTTTTATGATGCCCGGGCCATGCACCGGGGGCTTCGTGTGCAAAGACAGCCCGGGGGCATTTCCCCGCCAGCTGAACGCTGATGATCGTGGTAACAGCACCAGTGACGTGCATCAAGGGCTCCCCCTGCTCCAGACATTCAACACACGTTAAAGCATGGGGTCCCCACAGCATCCTGCACACCGGGCTGTCACAGTCCCTGTGTTACAGATGCGGGTCCAAAGCACAGAGAGACCCTGGGTGCCCAGAGTGTCCCCCCAAGTGCCACCCGCCGTTGTCACGTGAGCCCCGGCCTCATCAAATCCTCACGGTAACCCTGCGTGGTCACTATTACTGTGCCCATTTCACAGAGGGGAAAACCGAGGAGGCTCATGGAGGGTAAGCCACCCGCCAAGTCATACAACGAGTGAGGGCTGGGGCTGAATCTACACCCAGGCCCCTGGGATCCTGTGGTGAGAGGTGGAGCCTCCGACGGGGAGCTCCTCTCTCCCCAGGCAGACACCCCAGGCAGACACGGAGAGGCAGGTTTGTGCTGTAACATTTTCTCTCTACAAAATTGCTGTGAGAAACCAGTGGCTACAAGGAAGCCAGCTTCAATTCTTTGTGCTGCTTTTTGAAGGTCTAAGAGGAGGGGGCACTAAGAGAGGAGGGGGCAGTAAGAGAGGAGGGGGCACCAGGACAGGAGGGGGCAGGGAGGAGTGGGAAGAAACTGTTCTGGGCCAAGAGCTCTTGAAAATGCCGCTCCAGGTTTCCCAGGGACACTGGATTAAAGGATCATTGCAAATGAATTTTGCCATCAGGGTAAGAGATCTGTCTTCCCCCAAATGACTTACATTGACAGTTGGCTTCAAGAGATTTGACAGAATTCATTTTTCCAAGCAGACAAGAGGGATCTCAGTATTAAACAAAACACCTTCCACCATGAGAACTCTGCTTAACTTAGTAGAGGGGAGTTTCCGGCAAAACTGGGAAGTCCTTTGCTTCCCCTGGAGGGTTGCCTGTGGCGGGGCGGGCAGAGGTGGAGATGGCCGAGCCCCTGCCCTCAAGGTCACCCTGGGGAATCCAGCCACGCAGAGCCCTGACCTGCCGGAGCTTGAGGCTCAGGCCCAGCCGCTCTTCTGCCCCAGGCCTCAGTTTCCCCTCCATTACCCTGCTCTGCCTTTCAAAGCTGCCATATCCCAAGCAGACACACTTCCCATGTCACCTCGTTTTGTCCACTCGGTTCCCAAGTGCTTACCTCAGTCTGGGACTGGCAGCGGTCACCCGCCCCCTCTGACCCTCAGGGTCTTGTCTGTAAAAACAACAGACTGGATGAGGTTTACCTCCACGAGCCCACGGATGTGAGGGCCCACAGCAGAACACCAGCAGGCAGCGGTCCCCAGAAGGCTGTACTCAGGGGAGGGGAGCAGGGGCTTGGGAGAAAAGCCTGGGTGGGCATGTCTGTGGCATAAGGGGGCATCCCATGAGCATCCGTGGCTGCTCTCATGTTGGCCGTGGTTGGGGTGAAGACGCTGGCTCTGGGCCAGACAGACTGCGTTCAAATCCCAGTTCCGCCACTGACTTGCCCTGTGCCTCGGCTTCCCCATCTATAACCCCGGGTGACACTCACACCGGCCTCCCAGCTGAGTGCGAGGTGAGGCTCATGAAGGGGTGGCTGGGACAGTGGTGACGATGATGGTGACAGTGAGGTGGTGAGTATAACGAGGGAAACTGACAGTGGTGGCTGTGACGATCTTGACAATGAGAGGACGAGGAGGAGGAGGAGGAAGAAGATCCCTCCCCAGGAGTGATGGTCAAAGCGGTAGTCGTCACACTAGCAGTGGCTCGCCTGACGGAACGTTTCCCGAGGTTTGTCTCCATCCCGTAGAGGACAGGTGCCGTGAGTACCCCACAGGTGCTGTGCCCCCACCTCCCCACCTGTCGCCCCCACACCCCGAGCTCCCAGCCCTGCCACCGCACCTGCAGCCCAAGCCTGTGGCTGGTCATAGAGTCAACCGGTCTAAAGGAGAGCAGCTCCGACCAGCCGCTCCCCTCCCGCTGGCAACCCCAGCCCGTCCCTCTGGCCCCCATCCCATGGAGTGGGAAGGACACCTGCCCCAGACTTCACTTTCAGGGGCTTTGTGAGGGGTGAACACATTAAGACCTCAAGAAGCAGCCATTGACCCGCCCAGGACCCACACTTCGCAGGATGCCTCTGAACACTCCAGAAGAAGGGAGGGAATTGAATGAGCTATCGAGTGACTCCCCAGCAGCAGTGTTGAGCAGAGCCATGCCTCCATCATGTCCCCCAAAACTCCGCCCAGACCCTGGCCTGCAGGGGGCCCAGGAGACGTTTGTCGTTTGTCGAAGGGATGAATCGGGGTCCTCCATTCTGGAAGTCGTGACCAATGGGCAGTGGATGGCTAGAAGCAGAAATCAGAAGCCATGATCAGGGGGGCAGGGAACCCCGAACACTGAGGGAGGGTGGGCGGGTCAGGTAAGGGGTCCTGAGTCACCCCAGGACAGGCCTGGTCATCTGCAGCTATCTGGTGTCCGTTCTCTGGGGGAAGAAGCTTGGGACGACCAGCCGCTCTAAGAAGAGGCTGGTGGGCAGACACCCCTGCTTTGTCTCCAGTCCGCCCTTTACGACCTGCAGCCCACTTCTTCCCCCCCAGGCTTCTGCTTCTGTGTCGGATGCAATACCATCCTGCCCACCCCCCTCTGACCCCCAAGCAGGGACTCTCTTCCTGAGACCCTCCCAGGCCTGCCCCACTCCACCCCCTTCCCTGACTCTCTGGGCTGCCCTGCCCGCCTTCCCTAAAGTGTGACCACTGCCGGAATTCCTGCAGTGTCATGGGTGGATAGCACGCAGCGAGCTGCGCGGAATGAAAGCAGCTCTGTGCTCAGGATCAAGGAAGCCAGTGCAGGAGCCAGACTAGCAGCGGAGATGAGCCAGTTGCCCGTGGCCTTGATGGGCCCCTCTGTGATTTAGTGAGGCCCTCACAGTCTCAGAGGGTGGCTGCAGCGGGGCCCCTCACTTTGTACCCCCCTACAAACCAGAGCTTATTTCAGGCGTGGTCGGTCATGCAGGACTCTCCCTGGAGCCACCAAATTTGCCATTAGTCTCCAAGGCCGGGGTGGCGGGGAGCTCAGAGCCCGTCACCGGGCAGCCCTTGTTTGTCCATTCAGTGGGGACAGCAAACAGCGGGTGTTGAGCTCTGCTCCCCCCTCCCCGAGGGACACCGTGCTAAGTGGCTTACTCACATCATCCCATTCAGAAGTCACAAAAGCACAGAGGCAGTGCTGCCACCTTTCTCACAGAGGAGGAAACCAGTTCTCATCTGTGGTTGCAAGTCACGCAGGGCAGGGCCAAGCCCCAGACACACTTCAGCCTGTTATCCCAGTCCGAGGCCGTCCTCTGTAAAAGTTGCCCCAGCGCACTATAAATGTCATCACGTTCCCGTGTGTTTGCATGGGAAGTGGCTTTCGAAGGTCACCTCGTCCTACCCTCCTATTTTCCAAGCTAGAAGCAGACGCCTGGAGGGGCTGTTGATAACACCAGGGTCTGCTGCGGTTAAAGCCAGGCCTGTGGCTAGAAGCCCATCTGCTCAGCGCAGACACGCTCCATGTCTGCTGGGCCCAAGCATGCTCTGTGTCTGCTGGGTCCAGGCGTGATCTGTGTCTGCTGGCGCAGGTGTGATCCGTGTCTGCTGGGTCCAGGTGTGACCACGTCTGCTGGGTCCAGGTGTGATCCGTGTCTGCTGGGTCCGGGTGTGATTCTGTAACCAAACCAACGTGAGTTCGCTCCTTGGCGAGTTACAGAAACAGATGAATTGTCGCACAAAGAAAAACGTTTATTTGAGGCAAATAAGGGGATCACATGGAAAAGCTTCCAAAGCCATGAGTCCCCAAAAGAGGGTGAGTAGGGACCTTTAGTTTAGGGTTAGGACGAATATTTAGATAGGAAAGCCTTGACATTAAATGTGTGGGGGGGTCCCCCATGTGCCTGGAGGAAATATGCCTAGACACACATTGTATGTTATGTAAATGAGGCTGAGGCTCCTCCTTGGGTAGAGAGTTGAGTATTATAATGAGGTAAAGGTAATTACAATAATTATTATAATGAGGTCACTCCATGGTCTATGCGCACAGACGCCAGTCACAGTTGAGCTCACAGGGTCTGAGCGGTCTGGGTGGTGGGAGGTCTTGGCAGGGCCACCACCGTCACCTGAGTGATGGTTTTGGGTTTCATTTGCCCAAGTTAAGAGGTAAGCCAGAAAGAAGAGGCTACGGAAAAGTATAAGACAGCGGTTGGTGAGTACAAGCAGGTGGGCGGTAAAGGGTAGGTCTGGGGGTCAAGCTGGTGACAGTCGTGTCTGTGCGGCTGTGAGGCCAGCTCCTGCCTGGCGGTGAGACCATGCCCACACCCCGTGCATCTGCTGCCTGCCAGTTCGACCGGCCGGGGACAGCGCCGAGGGTCTGGTAGGTGGAGACACATGCTTACAGGGATGAGTCAATGCCCTAACGTCAGAGTAACGAAAACAATACATTGTGACAGATTGGGACAGGCACAGTGCAGCCCTGAGTGCTTCACTGGCATCACCTCATTTAATCTTCCCACGACCTCGAAGTCACTTGTCCAAGGTCATTTGACGGAGAAGAGGCGGAACCCGGATTTGAGCGAAAGCCCGGGTCCCTGAGAACTTATGCTCGAAAGGGCTGTTCTGGGCAGGTAAACAGACAGGGAAGCCCCGCACAGCTGCCCCTCCGCCATCACTAAGACCCAGCCCATTCCTTATGTGGAATTCGGGGCCTCTGGGGACACTGGCCGGGGCTAGCCGGTGAGGTAGCCCTTGGCTGTACGGATGGGAGGTGTGCTATGAGCCTAAAAGACACCAGATTTTAGGGCTTAGTATGAATGAAATGCACACTATCTCATTATTAATATTCTAATATTATTACAAGTTGAAATGATGTATTAGGTTCAATAAAACACGTTCTTAAAGTAAATTTCACTTTATTAACTCTTGCAATGTGAATACTACAAAATTTAAAGCTGCATGTATGACTTCATTATATTTCTGTTGGACAGCACCGGTCTGAACCCCAAGGTGAGGTTGGCTGCTGACATCCCGCCTGGAGGGAAAGACGAGCCTGGCCCTCCGCCTGCCCCCGTGGAAACCCCATGCCACTCTGCAGAGGCAGGCCTGCCCCCGGGGTCCTGTGTGTGGGCCTTCACCCGCCTGGCCCCCTGTCCACTCCTCAGAGCCCGTCACAGCAACCCGGACACAGAGCAAGCCTCTTGTGAACGCTGCTGGGGGCGTCACAACTGCCTGCTGTCATCAATCCCATTACACAGATGAGGAAACTGAGGCTCAGAGCATTGAAGTTCACACAACTGCTGAGTGATGGGTCCAGATTCAAACCCATTGGCTACCCCAGGTGGCCTGGATTCAGACAAGTGCCAAGTCAGCTCTCGGGTGTTGGAGGGCACCTTGACTCACCAACCCTCAAGGTCACAAGCATCTCAGACTCACCAACGCATACACTTCAGAGACAAAGTGTAGACTTTAGCATCCAGCATCCCACCCCCCAGATTCCCCCGCTCACAGAACCAGAGCAACTTAGACCCACCAATCCCCACGATCAGAGCCCCGGGGAGTCCGCAGACCACAGGAGGGACGTGTTTTAGACCCACAGGCCCTGAGATGCATAGACTCCAGGAACCACAAACGCTGGAATCACGAGACCATGTCTTACACCGACGAGGGCTCATGTGAGGCCTGCCCAGAGCACAGGGAGTGGCAGGGGTACGGATAAAAGGGTGAAGTGTGGACACTGAGCCTGCCCAGGACTGGCCCAGGGTGGGATACTCGGGACCACAGCCCTGAGCTGGGTCCAGAGGCCTGTGAGGTCCTCACTCTCCGGCTGGATGGAGCTGCGGCTCGAGGAGAGGTGGAAGTCGGACCTGCACCTGAAGAGAGGTGGCTGCCTAAAGACAGGGGTTGTCTACACTGGGAGGCACAGGACTTCACAGGAAGGAGAAGGTCTAATTTTCTGGGGCATCCTGGAAGGCTTCCTGGAGAGGGCGTGCTTAGAGCTGGGCCCAGAGGGAAACTGAGGTTAGACTCTGGGCTCATGGTCAGGGCTCATGGTCAGGACTGCAGGTCAGGGGTCCATGAAGAAGATAATTCCATACAGAGGACACACCTCGAGCAAAGCATGAGGCACGCTTGAGGAATAGCAAGGGTTCTGGAAAGCTCGTAGTTCAATGGGGGTGGGGGTGAGGGTCTAAAGGGGAGAAGGTGTACAGACGGTTGTGGATGGGTCACTGGGGGCCGGACATGCAGGCTTCAGTTTGCGCTTTCAATGCTACCAATAGTATGAAATACTGGGGTATCAGTAGCGCTTGGGGAAAGGGAAGTGACAGGCCTGGGGGGCCATTTACTGAGCAGATACTCTATACCAGGTGTCAGCAGAGCACTTCACATACATTTCTCATTTCTTTGTAACACAGCCCCTGTGAGGCGGTGTCATGACCCCCATTTGAGACGTAGGGAACAGAAGCTCAAGAAGGAAAAAGAAAGAAGGAAAGAAAGAAAGAAAGAAAGAAAGAAAGAAAGAAAGAAAGAAAGAAAGAAAGAAAGAAAGAAGGAAAAGAAAGAAAGGAAGGAAGGAAGGAAGGAAGGAAGGAAGGAAGAAAGAAAGAAAGAAAGAAAGAAAGAAAGAAAGAAAGAAAGAAAAGAAAGAAAGGAAGGAAGGAAGAAAGACAGCTCATTCTTGCTCACATGGCTGGAGAGAGGCGAGGCCGGTAAGGGCCCTGGGGCTGTCTGCCGCCAAGGCCCCAGATGACCGTGGGAGGGGAGGGAACTGGAAGGGACTGCCAGGTGTCCACGGGGACATGACCAAGAGTAAACAGGGAAAGCTGGAGGAGGGGAGACAGGAAAGGAGGGAGAGTGAAGGGGGTCCCCGAGCCTGAGGGCCCAGAGGACTCAAACAGGCAGAAGTGAGAACAGAGCAGACTTGGGGAGGGGTCAGGGAGGCGGCTGGGCCACGTTTTCTGGCCACCAGAGCCGGCCTCTGATGGGCTGGGCGTCCTCCCGCTGCGGGCACCGCTGAGCCACGGGGAGGCTGTGAGAAGTCCCAGCTCAGTGACAGACTCTGGTCGATCTACGATGGGTCCTCCATCCTCGTTAGGACTGATCACGCTGGGTAATGACGTGTCTGCACAAACCCTCCCAGGAGGGCTGAGGAGGCCCAGAGGGCCATGGGAGGTCCCCACCCCGTCCCTGGGGCCATTCCTGTAGATCCGGGAGGCTCACCTGCAGGGTGAGGGTTTAGGAGTCGGCAAACCGAGGTGCCTGTCTGGGCTGCGGCCAGTGACCAACCCTGGGACTTCGGCCTTCATCCGGCCGAGCCTCTGTGTCCACACCATAAATGACGGCTAATAACAGTATCAGCCCGAAAGCGTTAGTAGGTTTCAGTGGAGGCTGTATGGACAGCCTGACACCGGGGAGTGCCTAGCCACTGTGAGCCCCTCTCCTTCTCCTTCCAGGCTCCCCCACTGCCCCCACCCCAATCCCGACGTCCCTTCTCCCAGTGAGGGGGTGCACAGCTGCTAAGGTTCCCCCGAAACCCACTGGGCGTTGTTTCCTCAGCTCTCCGTGAGCATTCTTGGACAGCCCTGTGAAGTGAGGTTTTATTCGTCTTCCTTTATAACGGAGGAAACAGAGAAGCAGAGAAGTGATGTGGAAACCACACAGCTGACAAGGGACAGCGTCAGGACTAAAACTCAAATCTTTGTGACTCCACCCGCAGGTGATCTCAGCTAGCCCAGCTCAGGGCCAGCTCAGGCTGGGCCTTCTTTCCAAGCAGGGCTGTCGGGGCCTGGCATCTTCCCCCCCTCCCCCACCCGCCCCCGGACTGTCCCGGAGCAGGAGGGTGACTCCAGGGCTGGACGGTGAACTCTGCCCCGCCTCCACCAGACCAGAACCAACCCCCACCCTCTCTCCAGTAAATACAGCTTCAGGGTCTCCCCAGCCGTTGAGGACACCAAGTGGGGTCACAGGCTCACCCTGGCCTCCCGCCACAGCATCTCCAGGCCCCGTGAAGGAATGACAGGTCGATCTACGTGAGCTGCACCAAGAGCAGTTTGGCCTCCTCTCCCTGACTAAGATCATGCCCTTGAACAGCTCCTTGCCCTTGGAGAGACCCGAGTGCTCCTGTCAACGTCAGGGTCCACAGCGCCCAGGCCCCGTCACCTCCCGCCTGGGGCCCGAGGCAGGCAGCATGGTGGACTGTGTTCCTTTCCTTTCAGAGCCAGGCTCTGGATGAAAGTCGCAGCCCTGCTACTTACCCATCCTGTGCCTTCGCTTCTTCCTCTGAAAAGTGCAGTTTCACTTACGTTCACTGTTGCCACCAGGAGGACCAAGTTAGTACAGGGAGAGAGAGCAGGACCGCGGCCCCGGGGTGCACGGAACAGCCCGTGTGAGTCAGAGTCAGCGTACCGTCCTCTTCCTTCCTCCCCCTTCCCACCTGCCCCCACCCTCACCAAATCCCACCTCTGGAACCCACTCCTTGCCCTTGGACACCTGCCCCCAGCCCCCCAGGGCAGCAGGTCACAGAGGCTTTGGGGTCAGCTGGTGGCCTTTCTCAGGGGCCTCTGGAAAAAGGAGCAGACTTCGAGGCCCAAAGGGATGTGTTCCTCAGAAGGGGCAACCTTTTTACTATCTCCCTTAGGGACAGACCAGCGGACGGTTCTGATGCCCAGGAGCCCCCAGCATGGGCCTTTGCAAGCAGGTGCTCAAGCAGGGCAGCTCTGGGGGGCGGGGTGATGGTGCCCATTATTTGCCGCATTCCCTGTCCGTCTTGGGTCCCAGGCTGGGGACCCATGTGCTTGGAGATGAGTCAGGAATGGCCCCTCTCCTCTGGGAGCTTCAGCATCAATGGAGTGGAGAAGATAAGAAAGTAAAGAACTATATTCTCGGGAGTGTGGGCACCATGGAGCCTGGGACTACGCCTGTTCTATTCCAGTCTCAGACCAGGGCAGCTCCTGGTGAATACATGAAAGATAATGTAGTGAAGACACGGAGACAAGGCAAAGGGTACCCTAAGTACGAACCTTGGATGATAGGAAGCGTTAAAGGAATGTGTGATGAATACATAGAGCAAAGAAACAAATAAATAAATGGCTACCATCTGGGGATTCAGGGAAGGCTTCCAGGAGGAGGTGGCATTTGAGCTGGATGTTGAAGGACTGGCAGAACAGAAACACGCAAAGATAACTGAACTGGTAGACACCACAGAAGCAAAGATCCTGGGGCAGAGGGTGTGGACTTCAGGCAGGGCAGGACAAAGCCTGATTTGGGGAGTTTGTGCATTCAGCAGAGGTATGCGGGCTGGACGTTGTGGTTAGTGGACTTGGAACAATTCCCGCAGGCCTGGATCACAATCAGGTTATGCCACAGAGCTCGGTCCCACACACCGGCCTTTCTGTCAGCCTGATCTAGGGTCTCATTTTCGATCTCCTCGGTGCTTTTTTTTTTTAAGATTTTTATTTATTTATTTGACAGACAGAGAGAACACATGCAGGGGGAGGGGCAGAGGGAGAGGGAGAAGTAGGCTCCCCACTGAGCAGGGAACCCCACATGGGGGCTCAATCCCAGGACTTTGGGATCATGACCTGAGCCAAGGGCAGACGCTTCACCGACTGAGCCACCTGGGCACCCCTCCTCCGCGCTTCTTAAAGGTGCAGATGCTCTGGCCCGTCTCCAGAGCTGCCCAATCAGCAGCCTGGAGCCAGACCCCCCCAACCAACGTCTGCGCTTGCGCAAGCTCCCTGCTTGATTGTTCTGAGGCAGAGTGTGGCACACGCACTTGGAAGAACACTTCTATCTCCCAAAAAGCAGGCCGCTGAGCAGGACCTAGAGCAGACAGGGACGGCCCGTGAGGGTCCCTGAGGCCTCAGTGGCGCTGCGGGAGCTGGACTCAGAAACGCAGCGCGGCCCCAGCGTGGTCCTGGCTGTGGACCCAGGAGCAGCTGCCAAGGAGCTCGGGTGTCTGCAGCAGAAAGGCAAAGGTGTGAGACGCGGGCTGCAGTGGGAATAAACCCAGCGCACATGGGCAGCCCAGGTGGTTGCCAAAATGCTATCTCCTGCTCCCGCCATCGCGCATTCACCCACTCAGGATAGATGGGAATCCGGGAGAGAGGAAGGAGCGCGGGAGGGTGGGACCCTGGGTGGGCTCACTAGGGAAGTGACTGAATCCTTCTCTCCGGGGGACCACAGGACCTCAGATGGAGCCCGCCATTGGGACTGCCTGTGATGGAAGGACAGGCCTCCACTAGCCTACCCCTCTCCTACAAACCTGCCCACCTCCCGCCTGCCTGCCAGCCTCCTACCTGCCCGATCACCACCACCTGCCTGATGACCTCCCAAGCTGCAGAGAGACTGTATTCATTGATTCACTCACTCATCCAGCAGTTCTTAAGGGACAGAAGAGATGAAAGTAATTAAAGTACTCCTCGCCCTCTAGAATTTCATAAGCTGCTTCTTATGCTCATGGATCCTGGGGTCAGGACCTTTCCTAACTGGTCTAAAGGTCAGGGTGGAGGAGCTGGGGGGGACCCCAAGAAGAACTTTGGGGGGAAGGGCAGGAGGGTACAGCGGTTCCAGCATAGACTGCAGTGACAGACCTGGGATTGAACCCCAGCTCCAGGGTTCACCAGCCGTGTGTCCTCAGGCAAATACCTTAACCTCTCTGAGCCTCAGTTTTCTCCTCTGAGAAGTGGGGGTGCAAGTACCTAGCGTGGGGGCCCTGGTCCGTGTGAGCTGGGGTTCAGCAGGGAAGCACTGCGTTCCGAGCCTGGAACCAGGGGAGACAGTCAGGCTTTGGAGAAAGAAGCAGGCGGGCCTGGGTTAAAATGCCGTCCTTGCTGCTTCCTTTTTTTTTTTTTTTAAAGATTTTATTTATTTATGTGACAGAGAGACAGCCAGCGAGAGAGGGAACACAAGCAGGGGGAGTGAGGGAGGAAGAAGCAGGCTCATAGCGGAGGAGCCTGATGTGGGACTCAATCCCGGAACGCCAGGATCACACCCTGAGCCGAAGGCAGACGCTTAAGGACTGCGCTACCCAGGCGCCCCTAATCCTTGCTGCTTCCTGACTCACTGAGCTTCTCTGAGCCTCAGCTTCCTCCTCCACGAAATGGGAAAACACAGCCTCAGCTCTGGGATGAGATGGGGGCCAGAACTGGCGATGGAGGGGGTGAATTGGACACTGAAGGCCCCCACTCACATGCTGACTGCTGGTTCCTTAACCGCCCCCCCCCCCAAGTCTATGAAGGGCAGGGTGGAGAGGCTGCAGAGCTGAAGTTCTGGTCACGGCCTCAGTCTCACGCTCCATGCCTCGGTTCTGCAAAGCGTTGCCCAGACCCTGAGGACCTCTAGGAACAGGGAGCTCACCACCCCCCCGCCCCGACTGGAGGGAGAGTCCCAGGGCTGACTGGGGAGGGCGAGGCAGGGAGCCCAGTTCTGCCTCAGCTCCCAGCACCAGCCCTGCAGGGCAGCCCAGGGCCATCTCTGGATAGGTGCCCTTAGCCTGGTGGAAAGGTTTTCCCAGGACCTCCGGCTTCTACAGGACACAGGGAATCTGTGGGTTAGAGACACAGCGATAAAAGATGAATAAAAGTAATAACGAAAAAGGCAATCTAAAATCTCCTGGGAAAGGACAGGATCCATTTATCAACTTCTTTTTGAACCATTTGAAAAACTGACACTGTAAACACAGTGTCTCTTCAGCTATTCATTCAGCGGATGATGGAGCCAGGGGCCGCGGCCAGCAGGGCAGAGTCTGGAGAGCGGGGATCTCGCCCCCGGCTGTGATATCCAGGGTGTAGCAGGTGACAACGTGGAGGGAAAGACCCGCTCCAGGAGCTGCCTCCAGCTGTGCCCAAGCTTGCTGTGTGACCTTGGGAAATCACACTCCCTCTCTGGGCCTCTCTTCCTTGCCCCTTAGTGCATTCCGTAGGGGCAGGAGAAGGATGGAGAAGACACTGGATGGAAAGTCAGTAAAAAACCTCTTATACCTCGAAGATCAGAGGCAAAAACCACAGAGACGTGACCTTGGTGACCACGACATTCCCCCCAAACCTTGCTCCCAGGTCATGACAGCACTGGAGGCTTCACCTCTACCAGGAAACCTGGGGTCATCCTCAACCCCTCTCACCCCCTCCAGCTTCTTCCATTCCCCTCAGTGTCCACCCAGCCTCAGAGCCAGCATTCAGGCCCTGAATCCACAGCCATCTCTCCCACTGCAGGGCCTTTGCACATGCTATCCCGGTGGCCTGGAGGACACCTCTTCCTCATCTCCCCAGAGCTTCCCCTCCTCACCCATCAGATCTCAGTGCAAGTGTCCCCTCCTCAGGGAAGCCCTCCTGCACCATCCTGACAGGCGGGGACCTGGGAAACTCGTCCTCAGCACACTGGTCACAGGGCAGCTTGCCGGGTGTTTGGTGAACATCTGTGCCCCCCACGGGCTATGAGCTCTAGGCCAGGGAGTGTCGTCTGTGGGGTTCACAGCTGTAGCCTCCAGAACAGTGTTTGGTCCCCAACCTGCCACACTCTTCACGCTCTGCTGTCTGTGCCCTGCTGTCCCCTCTCCTGGAACGCCCCTCCCCCTCCCCTGCCCCTGAAACTCAAGCCCCTTCAAGGCTCAGCTCAAGGGTCACCTCCTCCAGGAGGCCCTCTCTGGTTCCCTTTGGTGTCTGCTCTACTCATCCCTCCTCCGATCCTGGAAAACCCAGCTTCTGTCCCCTGACAAGATTATTTCCGTGTCACCGCCGGACCCTGAGCCACTGGAGGTGACTGGAGGTTTTCTTCTTCTCTCCCCGATGCCTGGCACGGGGCCTGGCACACCGCAGCTCGCAAAGTGGGCTGGACGGATGAGGGAGGGAGGGGAAAGGGAGGGAGGGGGAGGGGAGGGAAGAGGGAGGGCGGGGGAGGGGAGGGGAGAGGGAGGGTGGGGGGGAGGGGAGGGAGGGATGAGGGAGGGATGAGCAGTACCAGCCCCCATTTATTCGGGACGCACCGTGTGCCAGGCACCGCGCTGACAGCCCTGGTGTTGCTTCAGTTCATCCTCCCGCCACCTTGTCCTATGCACTGACTTGCGCCCATATTCCAGATGCTCCGAAGTTTGGGACACTCGCCCAAGGTCATGCGGCAAGTACACTGAGGCAGGAGAACGCTTCCTGCTGCCTCCATCTGATGCCTCTCACTGTCCTCCTGGGCCCTGGGCTGAGCCCACGCTTCACGGCCACGTACAGAGCATCCCTGCTGATCCCGCCATCCCTGGGGACCCACGATGGCTGCTTTGGCTGAAAGTCATGATCACAAACATCCAGGCTTAGTTCTAGGGCAACAAAGAAGGACCTGCTTTTTTCCAGTGCGTGCGCAGGGATAAGTGTGTCCACCCAGAAGGGTCCCTGCCTGCGTGACAGGGGCATCCACAGGAGACCCCCCAGCCCTGCCCGTGGACACTCTCCATGTGCATCATAGGCGGAGACCCGTCCTCTCCCTGCCCGGGGCTGGCAGCCCTCCCAGGCCCACGTGGCACCTGCAGGTCCCTCTCCTCAGCCCCAGGAGCATCATCTATTGATCATGGGGACTCGGGCTGTAAAGTCAGGACCATCTGTGTCTCTCCAGTGGGCAGGTCATTCAGATCCTGGAGACTGTGGGGAGAGGAAGAAAAATCTCAGAGAAAAAAGCAGAGGGAATAAAGAGAAAATAGGATGTGCCAGGGAATTAATCTACTGCTCAGACATGAAAGAAATATGTTCAATTATATTTTATTGCATTTCATTTGAATGTACATGTCATACTTAGCTGCCTGCAAGTCTCAGATTACCCAGAGAGAAAGCACAATGAAAGAACAGAGAATAAAAACACAGATTTAAAAAATTCCTGAAATTGGAACCACTGAGAGAGAGAAATAAAAGCCAGACTTGAGACAAAAGCAGTCACTTGGCACCGAGGACCTCTCAGCACCGACACCAGGTCCCTATGGCTACATGGCCCAGTGCCAGCGGCCCACCAGCCCAGCAGTCCTGATCACTGGCATCAGGGAAAGTTCCAGGCCAAAGTCAGGAGGCTCTACTCTCCTCCTAGAGCTGCTCTCTACTTGTTGTGTGACCTGCGTCAGGTCAATGCCCCTCCCTGAGCCTCTTCTCCAAGGGTGAAATGAGAGGCCTGAACTAGATACCCTCAGAAGTAAAGGGAGAGAGGGGAGGAGTTAGAGCCAGAAAGGGTCACACTGAACCCTTCCAAGGTGCACGAGACCCCACAGACATTCCCTATGCATTGTGATCCCCTATTATGGGCTGAATTATCTCCCCCCCAAATTCATATGTTGAAGCCCTAATCCCCACGTGGTATTTGGAAATCGGACCTTTAAGGAAAGAATTAAGGTTAAATGAGGTCACAAGGATGGGGTCCTGATCCAAGAGGACCTGTGTCCTTTTAAGAAGAGGAAGAGACGCCAGGCGTGTGCACACAGAGAAAAGACCATGTGAGGACAGAGCAAGGAGATGGCCACCTGCAAGCCAAGAGAGGCCTCAGGGAAACAGGCCGGCCTGCAGCTTGATCTTGAACTTCCAACTCCAGAACTGAGAAAAAATAAATTCCTGTTGTTTAAGCCACACAGTTTGTGGTATTCTGCTATGGCAGCCCCAGCAGATGGATACACCCTGTGGGACCCACTGATGAATCTGAACGCAAGGTCCCAATAAGCAGGACAACGTGCTGAGAGCAGGTGGGTGGAGGCAGATATTAGCACCTTCTCCTTTCCCTTCCAGCACCTTCCGTCTCCCAGGACCTCAGACTCTGTGCTCTCTGTCCCTCCCCCATGAAAACTGCACCCAGGAAGGGCCCTGAAACCTCTTGCTGCAGAGCGACTGGCTGAGGAGGGGGAGGGAGAGGGGAGGAGCAGGTGCCTGGCCCCCTGGGGCTGCCTCTTCTATTTTCCAAGAAGCGAGCCCTGAGAATCTCTGGCAGGGAAGAGAGAAGACCTTGGTGGAAGGGGGTCCTCCCGCTTCCCAGCCGCTGGTTCTGCCCACGCCCAAGCCCAGAAAACCATGCGGATGCAAGGGACTCTGGACGGACTGTTAGTCTGATGTCCAGCTGGGGGGGGGGGGGGGGATGTGGGGGATGGAAAGAGGGGCCAGCGTCTCAGGGACGACACCTGGAGGGAGGCAGCTCAGACCCGCACCTACAGCTCTGGCACCAGCCCTGCGGCTTCCTCAGCTGCCCAGAGCGGGCGTGGGGCTCCCAGGCAGGCTCTGCAGACGGTCATGAAGCAAGCCCAGTCCTGGGCTGGAGAAGGGCTGCCCGCTGGGCTGAGGCCCCAGAACGTCAGGACAGAGCATGTCTGTGTGCCAAGCCCTAGTCCAGGTTCTGGGGGTGCAAGGATGCAGCCATGAACAAAACACATGGCAAACGGTAGCCAGCATTTACTGAGCCTTTACAGCATTCCAGGGTCCTTGGCGAGCCCCGTGCATGGCTCACTGAAGAGCTAGGTCTCATCACTGTCCCCACATTGCAGATGAGGAAGCTGAAGCATCAGGTGGTAAGTAGCTTGCCCCGTGTCCCCCCAGAGAGTAAGCACTGGAGTCAGGATGCAGACCCAGCCTGGGCTCATCAAGTCCTGCTTTCTAAACACAACATTATTCGTCCTAATAGAAGCATCATTATTATCTCATTAACACTATTAAGACGGACATCCCCATTATCTCGAATTTGCCAGATCGTGATCATTGCTGATGGTCAATGAGCAGGATCCCTGAGGCGCTCCTTGCTGCACTCAGTGTTTCACCTCAGCCTCCTGTGAGCCAAGCTGAGAGGTGAGGCCTTTTCTCTCTCCCTCCACGAGATGAGGAGACAGATCCAGAGATGCCAAGTGGTGAGTGGCTGAGTGGGGATGGACGTCTAAGTGTAGGCTCCAAAGCCCTTAATTGAGGTGGAGAAGGTTAAAAATTGAAGTAATTAAACCCACCCTACTGACACTTGCACAGCCAGGCATCTTAACGTGGCCAATTAGACATGTTCTGTGTCTACGTGCACAGTCTCTGCGTCTTATTGCCAAGCGACAGCCCCTTGATGCCCTCGCTCTCAGTCCCCCCACCCCAAGGCTTAGGGGTTCGTACATGCTGATACGCTCTCAGAAATGGAGTGAGGGTGTCTGTTGCAAGCAGCACTGAGTTACTTGAAATAGCTGAAAGTGTAATGCTTTATTTTTGTAAGCCACGTCAAAGCATTCCTGGGGTTGGGGTGGGTGAGCAGAACCAGAAACAGGGACCCTGTCACCAATGCCCCAGTCCAGGAAGCTTCTGTGTCTCCAGGAGCCTGACACTCTACTCCCTCACCAGAGACCTCAGGTGAAGCTGGAAAGCACCACCAAATAGGGGGACCCCACCGTAGCCCTGCCCAGCACAGCAGGTCTAAAGAGCCCCTGGCATCCCCGAAGGCAGCTGCAGAGGGGACTAGTGGGAACCCAGGCAGCACCGGATAAGCCAAGCAGACCGAAATAGCACAAGGCTCTGATAATCGAAGCTGCCTCTGGGACCACAGCCCACAAGAGCAGGCCAAGAACCCACGTGCTAAACCCAAACAGGGGGGCTGCCTGCTAAAATAAGATTCAGATAGCACCTAGACTCCCCTAACAGAGGAGACAGAATGTGCAGGATACAATAAAAAATGGTTCATCATCTCCAAAACCAAGACAATTAAAATTTAAATTAGCAAAGACAATCGACTGATGACAAACACCAAGACGAATCAGTTGCCTGAATTCATTTGACAAGGATTTTAAAGCAGCTATTTCAAAATGTTTCCAATATTAATCACAAATTCTCTTGAAACAAAGGAAAAAAATAGGAAACCTCAGCAAAGAAAGAGAAGTTTCAAACAAGAAATGAAACAATATTATAGAGCAAAACTATAGAAGATCTAAACGACACAATCAACCCCCAGGATCTAACTGACCTGCATAGAACGCAACACCCAACAATATCAGAAAACACAGCTTTGAAGTACCCCCAAAAAATTTACCAAGATGGACCCTACCTTGACCATATGGGCCATAAAACAAAACTCAGTACACTTCTAAACACTGAAATGATACAGAGTGTGTTCTCTGGTTGTACTGGCATCAAATTAGGAACCAATAACAACAGGGAAACTCTCTAAATACATAGGATTTAAATAACATACCTCTACATAATTCATGGGCCAAAGAGGAAGTCTTAAAAGTAATTTTTTTAAAAAAATTACAGGGAACAAATGAAAACAAAAACACGGCATGTCAAAATATCTGGGATGCAGCTAAGTCAGTGCTGAGAGGGAAGTTCATAGCACTCAATGCTTACATTAGAAATGAGGAAAGGACTCAGATCAATTGTCTAATCTCTGACTTCAACACGCCAGGAAAAGAACAGCAAAATAAACCCAAAGCAAGCAGAAGGGAGTGAATTATAAAGACAAGTGGAAATTGATGACATTGAAAATAGGAAAACAATAGAGAAAAATCAATGATGACAGCAACAACAACAAAAGGCTGCTTTTCAAACAAAACAATAAAATTGATAAACCTCTGGCAAGACTGACAGGAACAAAAAGAGAGAAGAGACAATATACCAGTCCCAGGAATGATGTAAAGGACATCACTGTAAATCCTGCAGCCATTAAAAAGATTTCAGAAAATACTATTAACAAGTTAACCCTCATAAACTGGACAACTTAGAAGAAATAGTCCAATTCCTTGAAAACCCTAAATTACCAAACTCAAAAAGGATGAGATCCGTCATCAGAGTAATCATTTAAAAAACCGAGGTAATAATTAAAAAGCTCCTCCAAAAGAAATCTCTGGGGTTATATGGTTTCACTGGAGAATTCTACACATTTTAAAAAAGAATTACCACCAATGCTATACAATCTCTTCCAGAAAATAGAAGAGGAGGGAACACTTTCCAAAGCAATAGATGAACCCTGTGTTAGCCTGTTACCAAACAGGGTAGAAAAAAAGGTAAAAGGATAGACCAATATCTCTTATGAACTTAGACATAAAAATCTTTAAAAAAAAAAGTTATTAGCAACCAAATCCAACAATATATAAAAAGAATTATGCACCATATGCAAGTAGAATTTATTGCGAGTTTGCAAGGCTGGTTCAACACTCAAAAGTCTACCAACATAATCCAGGGTATTAACAGGCTAGAGAAGAAAAATCACACAATCCTATCAGTTGGCACAGAGAAAGCATTTGGCATTATTCAAAATACCATTTGTGGTTAAAAAAAAAAACTCTTGTAAAAAATAGAAATGGAAGGGAACTTCCTGAACTTGATTAAGAGCAGCTGCAGGGGCACCTGGGTGGCTCAGTCGATAAGCGTCTGCCTTCAGCTCAGGGCGTGATCCTGGCGTTCTGGGATCGAGCCCCACATCAGGCTCCTCCACTGGGAGCCTGCTTCCTCTCCCACTCCCCCTGCTTGTGTTCCCTCTCTCGCAAGCTGTCTCTCTCTCTCTGTCGAATGAATAAATAAAATCTTAAAAAAAAAAAAAAAGAGCAGCTGCAAAAATCCCACAGTTGCTGCCATATTTAATGGTGCCTGATTGAATGCCTGCCCCAAAGATCAGGAACAGGACAGGATGTGCACTTTCATCACTTGTATTTCTATTACTAGATGAGAAAGCCACTGCAATAAGGCAAGAAAAAAATAAAAGACATACAGATTTGAAATAAATAAATAAAACTTCTTCTATTTGGAGATGGTATGATTCTCTTTGTAGAAAATCACAATGAATCTACCAAAACAACAGCAACAAGAGAAAACCCTCCTAGAACTAATAATAAGTGGGTAGGGCAAGGTTACAGGATAAAAGATCAACACACGAAAGTTCATTGTATTCCTATGTACTGGCAGTGAACATATGGAAACTGACATTTAGAACACAATGACACAGTCTCCAAAGGAAACAGCATCCGTAGGTACACATGTAACAAAACACACATAAGATCTGCATGTTGCAAATGACTGTGAAAACCTTGAAAGTGCTCATTCTCATCCTCACAATGAGAAAAAATGCTGAACCAACTGAGAACCATCTTCTCGGATGCATCAAAGAATTGAGACCACAGACAGACTGGTACTCCGAAAACTGGAGAGACAAGCGGATGCCTATGATCACCGCTTACCAGGAACACAAGCCCATAACTGGAGCTGGCATCTTTGGGAACACTGTCAACTGTATGTGATGGATTGCTGGAGGCTCAGTGCCGCTTAGCTCGGGAGCTGAAGAACTCCAAAGCAACCAAATCCCAGAAGGCTCCCCATACTTTTGTGAGCCTTACCTCCAGGAGCCCCACCAGGTTTTCAATGGGAGGAGAGGAGAAAAGTCCCCTCCTGCTTCCCAGCAGAGAGAAGGGGGAAAAAACCATTTTGAAATAGACACTGAGCATTCTGTTCCCCTGAAGAAGGGCTGCTTGAAGGCAACCGATTTTACCAGAGCCTGGCTACCTGGGGGAAAGGAAATGCCCAACTCAGACTCCGGGAAGAGCTGACCGAATACCTCCCCCCGCCCCCGCCCCTGGCCCACGCCACTTCAGTAGGGCTCCCGTTTGGTAACAGGATTGCAGGTAAAAGAACTTCAAGCCTCAGACCCTATTTAGGGAGTCTCTAGGGAAACCCAAAACAGGAGAGACAAACACAGGACAATGGAGGAAATTCTAGCCTCTGATATCACAACTACAGCAAACAGAAACACAGCCTCCCTCCAAGCCCGATCAACAGAAAACCTCCCATTATCCTGTGACTGGACACATCGTGTCCAGCTACCCCCAATAAATCACACAGCATGTGAAAAGGCAAAAACTGTCTGAGGAGATAGGGCAAGCATCCCCAGGAGGGCTCACAGGCATCCCCAGGGAGGTATTGATGTTGCTTTATAATGAAATAAGTTCAAAGTAAAAATGCTTTAACCCTGATGCGAGGACACGTGGAATAGGACTCTCATCAGAAAGGGCATCAGGAGATATTGCAATATGGAAATCGATGAAAGCTCGTGAAAAGAATTACGAGCTCAATAATGAAGGACAAGTCAATAGAACTACGTAAATGCAGAGGAGAAAAGCCACAACTCACCCCTGATTATAGACTCTGAGACACCGAATTGATAAAACCATGACATTGAATTATGAGAAGACATACAACTTCTTAACAGGGACAGAAACCAGCTAATGTGCTAACGACTGATACCTGGGGAACATCAGAGCCTGAGGCCAGCTCTGAACATTTTCTAGCCACATAAGTGATTCCAGAAACCCGGCTGCATCCCAAAGTGAGCCCTGGGGCTGGACTCTCGGCCTGGCCCTGCCCTCACTGGGCTCCCTGAGCTCAGCCTCCCCAACACCTTCTCTGGACCATAGGCCGGTCTGCCCTCCCCACTTCTCCACCTCCTCCAGGAAGTCTCCCCTGATTATTCCAGGCCCCAGTCATCCCAAATCTGACCTCAACATCCTCCCCTTCAACAGCAGGTGGTCTCAGCAGTATACCCTGAATCGTGTGCTGATATTTAGTAATAAGGTGGGAAGAGGCACTTTCTTTCAGGTAAGAACTCGGACTCCGAAGTTAGAGAGACCTGGGTTCAAATCTTGCCTCCAACACTTCCTAATTGGCCTTGAACAAGTTATTCCCCTCTGTCTGAGCCTGTTTCCTCACCTGTAAACCGGGGCTAACAATGATATCCCCCTTGGGGGATTATTGCAAAGCATGTCGAACAGTGCCTGGCCTGTGAAAGTCCCTCAGTTATGTCTGAGACCTTATCAGCCTTCCCATTTTACAGATGAGGAAACCAAGGCACAGAGAGCCTAAGGTATGCATCCAAGGATCACATAGATGATGGCCGTTGGAATCAGCTCTTTACCTGGGATCTGTCACCCCGGGCCACATCCCCCCCACTGTGCACCAAGGGCTGTGCTGCTCTCCTTATGTGACATCTCATCTCATCCCACAGCCCTGCTTGGAGGGCAGTCTCCTCGTCTCCCATCTTGCGTGCAAGGAAACCGAGGCCCAGGGTATGCATGGAGCTGACCCGAGGTCCCACAGCCAGCAGGGGGAAGAAGCCCATGGAATTCAGACCCAGGGCTCCCTTTCCCAAACCCACGGTAAATGTGGTTCCCTCCTCCCTTCCTTGTTCGGAGCCTGCAAGGAACGGAGGGTGCGGCTGCAGGGAGGGGACTGCAAGACAGGGGCCAGCTGGGGGCTGTGGGGAGGGCAGGGCGGGCAGCCAGCCCCAGGTCCCTGGAGATCTGAAGTTGCCAGGACTTTGCAGACCTCATCCTTTGCAAAGTGGAGCCTCCTCCAAGCCAGGGGGTGAGGGGAGGAGAACCCCACCTTCTCTCTGCCTCGCCCCTCACATCTGCAGAGCCTTGCATGTATCTTCAGAAGCAGCTGTTCCATCTCTGAGGCCCCGGGACCAGCCCCACGCAGATGGGTTTTCCTTACCTCATTATCTTCCCTCTTGGGGTCCTGGGTTGGGTCAGTCACTTCCTGCCCACTGCGGGCCACAGATCCTGGCCAGGCTGCAAGCCCAGCCTCTTCTAGAAGCTTTCATCTCCATCACCCCTCCCCCTGGAAATCAATTGGAAACCCAGTTGCTAAATTCACCCAAGTCCCGCGGTTCATGAATCAAAGGCTTCTTCTGGGCTCTGCTGGGCTGGCCGAGGCTCCATGTTGCCAGACCCAGCTTCTATCCTGGGTCCAGGAGCAGCGGGACCCCTGGGGGCCAGGCCCAAGAGCCATGGCAGCGGGAACACCTCAAAGGTCAAACCCCAAAGGTGAACAGCTGCTGTCCCAGCCTGCCTTGGCCCTCACCAGCAACCCCACGGCAATGCTCTCACCAGCCAGGCGGAGGAAAATTCCAGGGCAGTCTGCGGAGACAGAAGCCGCCCTGGTCCAAGCTTCTGCCTCAGGCAGGTCCCTTTGCCCAGAAACAAGCTCTTGTCAAGCACCTGCCCCAGAGAACGTCCCCTTCTGGAGTCACCCAGGAATTGGCCTCCAAGTCCCATTGCTGTGCAAAGCCTGAGGGCTGATGGCCGTGCCTCCTCGAGGCAGGAATGGGGGTGGGGGGAGTGGGGCATGTGCGCAAACACCGACCTGAGGTCAGAGTGAGGGGCACAGCGGGGCCAAAGCTACGTCCATCAGGCTCCTGAGTTAATGCTCTAACACTTCGGTGGCAGTCTGTGGATTCCAGAAGAGATTGGGGTGTGCTGCAGATTGGAAGGGCCAGGCTGGAGAGCCCTAAAGTCCTGAAATACTCTTCATGCCCCTCCAGGCTATGGGAGCTGGGGTGAGGGTATGTCTCGAAGCTTCCACGCCTCGCAGTGGAAGCTGGTGCTAGTAAATTAGTCCCAGTAATGGAGATGCTTGCTCGGGGAATTGGGGAGGCAGTAAACAGAAGACAGAGTAATTAACCAGGAACTGCGGATGTGCCCAGCCTTTCAATGTGGCAGCCCCAGCAGTGGCCTCCCCCGGAAGTGAGATGGAGCCACTGGGTGGCGTCTGCCTGCTGAGATGAGGGGTGGGGAATCAGAGAATCAAAGAGCTAGGGGCAGTGGAGGACACCTGGGAAACCCGAGTATGGAAACCCTCATTGGACGGATGGGCAAACTGAGGCCCTGGGAGGGAGAGACACTACCCAAGGACACACGGCAGGCTAGTGACAGAGGGGGGCTGCATTCCAGCTCTCCTGGGAGCCCAGTCAGGCTGTTCCCAACACACTTGACTAAGGATGGGGTCAAGGTCATGGTAGGTGATGAAGAAGGAAACTGAGGCTCAGGGAGGGTAGGTTACTTATCAAAGATTCACAGCGAAGTAAGAAGAGGAAGGAGAGGGTCCTGGGTCTCTCTGACCTCCCGGGCCCTTCTTCAGCTTCTGGTTCCCAACTCCAGAGCCTAGGGAGGCCCCAACAGGGACAGGAGGACAGGTCCAGAAACTAGACCCCAGAATGCAGAGTGGGGCCATTTGCCAACTTGTGTTCACTTCTAATTAAGCACCAGTTGTGTGCGGGGCACTGGGTATGCTCATCTCAGACCTCAGGGCAACCCAGCAGGAGGGCGGTGACTCCCCCCCTTCACAAAGAAGAAATCAAGACCCAGAGAAGACAAATAGCGTGCTCCAGGTCACACAATCGTGTATAGTACCTAAGCGTGTCACTTATCCACTTACTGCCTCTCAGCTCCAAATCCTTCGTTACCTGCCCTCGATACCAGATTATCTCCTATGTCTCCCCTGTCAGATACGCAAAGATACACACACCTATAGAGATGATGTTACAGAACGTATAACCTACATCACCATATATATGATATCGCATACATATGATGTTCGACTTGCCAGTAACTGCCACGGGGTGGGGGGGAACCCAGCAGGAAAAAATGGGAGCTTCTATTCTTGGTTCTGGTATGCTCTTCTTTGATTGTTCCTGGGGGTGCAAAAGCGAGCACTGCAGGACACCTAGTGGTGTCCAGCACCCTAGTGAGCAGGCACTACAGGTTCCTGGGTGTGCCGTCTCCCTGTGGATGGCTTCACCTACACCCAGCAAGTTCCGTTGGCACGCCCCCTGCCCCAGCAAAGTCCTCCACCATCCAGCGGGCTACCACACGTGCTCTCTGACGGGGCTCGCACCCTGGTGGTGGTGACAAAGTGCAAGGGAGGCTCTTCTCGATGTGTCCCTCCTTGCACAGAACCCTACATGTAATGGTCGCTCCTGCCTTCCTTGGAGTTCTGCTTGCCCCTGGCAGGCAATCCCTAGTTATGTCGTTAACCATTATTTGCATTGAACTTTGCCTGTCCAAATTCAAGGTGGTTTCTGTCTCCTGTTTGGACCCTGGCTGATGAGGAATTGGCACTAGATGTGATCCCAGGCGACAGACCCACAAAGACAGGAACCTTGGGATCGGATTGGTAATGCCCTCAGTCATGAACATGGTGCTGAACCCCTTGCCAATGGGAAATGGGATGCCAGTAATCCATGGCTTTCAGTGGCATCGGGATTAATCAGGCCATGCATTACTGGCATCTCAGCGACAGCTTTCGGTGGCATCATGATCAACCATAGGTGCCAACTGATGCAAGTGCCTTGGGAGCCCATGTGGCCACAACACTTGGCTGTCATGGTGGTGACGGTCACCTTGGGGGTGGCGGGGACCCTCCTGAGTGCACCGGAGCACGTCGGAGGAAAGTCAAAAGCTCAGTCCTTTAACTCTTAGCTATGAGAGCCCTAAACAAATCTCTTCTTTCTTGCAGTCACGATGCTGATGGTGTCTGAAATCCCATACAAAATCAATTACGCAGGTTGCTAAATCCCAACATCCGCTGACTTCATAGTCTTGACAAGTTTCTCATGTGAAAGTTAGGTCATTGAGAAATTACTTCTCTTGCGGAAAAACAAAAAAACAAAAAAACCCAGAAATGTGTCCGGAAACTTGGAAGGGAAGCATCTGGTTGGACGTAGATGACACCAAAGTCTTAAACCACTCCAAGCACCCCTGAACAGTGAGAGCAGCTTTCCCTCCAGTGCCTGGAGACACCAGCTGTCCTCTGCTTGAAAACTGTGACAAACTCCCCTGGGGGCATAGGCCTTTAAAGGGGAAGCTCACTCACCTTGAGAACCATGACAACTGCCTACTGTTGCCACCAGACCTATAATTAGGACCAAATCTACAGTGGAAGAAGCATGCCCCAAAGGCACAGGTATGAACTCTGACCCAGAAGAAATAATTGCACAACAAAAGCAAGACTTCTCGAGCATAAATTGGGGTAAACCTGGAAAGCATGTAGGAGTGGCTTCTGCTGGTATCAAACCAGGGAGGATATGAAACACCAAATTGGACCGAATTCATTGATGTGAGTGCACTTACCAGCAATTCTAGATGTAATCTGTTAGCTCACATCAATGCAGGTGGCCACAGCTTACTTGGTTGGTTGACTGGAAATCCTATTTGATGGTTCTGTACATCTGTGATGTGGGAGCTCTGATGTGGAGAGAAGCCGGGGTGGGGGGTGAGCAGGAGGGAATCCAAAGGCTTAGGAAGATAGAAATGTTGGGCTTGGTTTATCCTGTGCAAACTGCACACCCACCCTCACACCTGTGCTGTGTGAGAACACCCAGAAGAAACTAAAGCACTGAGAAATCCATCAGTGAAGGGAGTATGTATGCCTTCCCTGCATCTTTGAAAAGTTCTGTGGTTGCTCTTCTTTGTAGGATAGGTACGGCCTTGGGTGAAAGCTGCTACCAAAATAGGCTCATGGAAATCAGTGGGGATGGGGATGATAATGGCATCTAGAGGAACAGAGGCCAAAATGAAGGTGGGACATCTACTAAAACAGACGACAGGGAGGTACAGGTCATCAGATGCCTTATCTGCAGGGATCCTCGATCATGGCTCATTGTTCATGCCATCCCTAAAAAATAAATAGATGAGCGGTCTGCTATTGCATTCCTGTTCTAACTGTGAAACAAACAAGCAAACAAAAAACCCCCAAAACCAAAACCCTAGGTCTGCTAGCCACGTACCTCACTTGAGTCACCACAGGGGAAGCTCAAAGCCTCTCGCTCAGTGTCAAGACCCAAGTCCAGTCCCAGATGAAGGTGCTTCTGATTGAAGGGAGGCCTGGCTCCTTACAGGGGGCCAGGGACCATCACCACAAGCACATCCATCAGCCTTCCCCCAAGCAACCTGCAGCCACTTACTGGGAAAGGGAGTTCATTTGGGGGACTCCCAGACACTGAATCTGACTCGACACTGATTCCTGGGAACTCAAAATGCACGGTGGTCTACCAAAGTAGAAGCTGACAGAGGTTAGGGGACAGATGGAGCTCAGGCCCTGTCCACGGTGAGCGCAGCTGGTCCACCAGCCTGATCTGGTTGTGTCCCTTCTCTCTGACCTCACCTTTGCAAACAGTCCATTTATTAAACTCTCCTCAGAAGCAGCCAGACCCATAAAGGGGCCTAAGGAGCTCTTCGTGGTGATTTTGAGGAACTGCTGGAGACTGAGGGTGGGCTAGCTGGAAAATGGGACACTCCTGGAGGCCACAGGGCCAGGATGCAGCACACCTATTAGAAAGGTGAAAACCCAGGGGCGCCTGGGTGGCACAGTGGTTAAGCGTCTGCCTTCAGCTCAGGGTGTGATCCCGGCGTTGTGGGATCGAGCCCCACATCAGGCTCCTCCGCTATGAGCCTGCTTCTTCCTCTCCCACTCCCCCTGCTTGTGTTCCCTCTCTCACTGGCTGTCTCTATCTCTGTCAAATAAATAAATAAATTCTTTAAAAAAAAAAAAAGAAAGAAAGGTGAAAACCCAAAACTCTGACAGCACCAAATGCTGGGATGGAAGCAGAGCAACAGGAACGCTCCCTCACTGCCAGTAGGAATGCAAAGCGGCACGGCCACTGCCGAAGCCAGCCTGGAGATTCCTCACAGAGCTTCACGCTCCCAGGCACTCACCCAAGGACTTGGAAATTTGTGTCCACAACAAAAATGAATGCACATGAATATTTAGAGCAGCTTTATTCACAATCACCAACAACTGGAAACAGGCAAGGCATCCTTAAATAGATGAATGAGTAAACAAAGTGTGGTACAGCCCTGCAACAGAATATTATTCTGTGATTTTAAAAAATGAGTTATCAAGCTACAGAAAGATATGGATGAAACTTCAATGCATATTGCTAAGTGGAGGAAGCCAGTCGTATGGCATCTGGGACAGACAAGGCTATTAAGACAGTAGAAAGATTATCCAGCTGCTGGCATAGCTCCTAGTGCAGATGAAGGACCGGGGGGAGGGGGCAGTTAGGGTGTCAGAATGTGCTGTATAATATTGCAGTGGAGGACATGTGACATTGTGCGTTTCTGAAAACCCATAGAACTTTACAGTGCAAAAAGAATATCTTACTGTTTGCAAATTTTTAAAATGTCATCTCAGAGGTTCGAAGATCCCGGGGCAGGAACCAGGCTGATGGGAGACTCTAAGGGCATTAGGAATGTAGGAAACAGCCTTAATAACGGGAATGGAGGGGAAATGCCCACCTAAGCAGTGCTGGGACTGAGATGAAAGGAGCTGCGCGTAAGCACTGTGCTCTAGCTGATAAAGCGGTTCCCACGGCTACGGATTCACAGTTCTGATACAGCTCCACAGGCATACACTAAGGAATCGAACAATCAAATAAATGCGTGGCAGCCTGCGAACCCAGATTTCTCACTGTTGGAGCAGGGTTTTATATAGAAGTGGTGGGGCGGGGTGGGGGCCTGCAGTGATACAGAGTTTAGTTAACCGAATCCCTCCTGTGAAAGTGATTGGATTGTTCTCAAACTTTTCCTATTATAAGTAAGCCTAGAACCTAAAGCTTCTGGAGAGGGAGAGATGGGAGTCCCCAGACCTTATTTTTTCTCTTCTCAAAGCTACACAGTAAATATGTTACTAGTTCATTGAATGGGTGGAATCTGATGGGGCACAAAAAGGAATGGTGTCAAATCCCCCACCCTACCTTCAAACAATCTCGGCTGAGCCCCACGCCCCCTAGATGACATCCCAGGCATTTGCTTTGGCCTTGTGCTCACCTTCAGCTGTGACAGCGTCTTGTGGACTTGAAGCTTGCCCATCTGTCAGCATGAAAAGGTCCAGTCGGGTCCTCTCTCCCAGCTCAGGTCTCATCGGGGTTCAGGGGTCCCCCGCTGAGAAGGGGTTGGGGAGGTGAGGTGCATGGTGCTCATGTCTCCCTCCCGCCCTTCCTCTGCTCTTCCCGTGCTGGAGGTCTTGGTCTCGGGCAGCATCCGCATGGCCGCTCTCTCCCTCCCACTGCACAGGTAGCTGTGTTTGTGGGGACTTCACAGTTCCCTGACAGAGGGCGTGCTCTCTCCGGCTGATCTTTTGTGCCCTTCCCCAACCCCAAAGGTCCTCCTTGTTCAGTCCACCCCACTGCTGGGATCCCTTCCTCCCAAGAAGATTGCTCGAGGCTTGGTGGAAGTCTGTGGCGTCCATGCGTGTCTTAGTCCCCGGGGAATGCTATAGCAAAAAAGCTGGTGGCTTATAAGCAACAAAAGTTTACACTGACAGTTCTGGAGGCTGGGAAGTCCAAGGTCAAGGAGCCTGCAGATTTGGTGTGTGGTGAGAGCCCTCTTTTCACCGCGACCTCATAGAGTGAAAGGGACAAGGGATCTCTCTGGGGTCTCTTTTATAAGGACACTAATTCAATTCATGAGGGCCCCACCCTTACCACCTAAACACCTCCCAAAGGCCTCCACCTCCTAATATCATAACATTGGGGATTAGATTTCAGCACATGAATGGGTAGGGTGGGGGGAGGGGAAGGCGGGCATATACATTCAGTCCATAGCAATATGGTTCAAGAAAATTCACCTCCCCTCCAGCCACTACCTGGATCACAAACTGTCCCTCCCTGTTGCTCATCTGTCACTGCTTTGGTGGACAGCTGTGGCCAGCCTCCAACACACTTCTGACCTTCTTAACTCTCCAGGCATGTTCCCCTGGGAGACTGTATCTCTCAGCATCACACGAGGAAACTGAGGCACAGAAAGGTTAAGTCCCATATATAATAGACAGGATCGACAGAGCCAAAACTCTTTGAAAAAATGTAAAAACAGGAGGAGATTCTGGTAAAACCGAACAAAGACAAGGAGAGCCAGAGAGCACAAGTATGTAATCTGTATAAGCAACAGGAAAGGGAAACGACTGCAGCAATAGTAAGATGGAAGGCATGGAAAAGTGGACAACTTTATGCCGATAAATTTGAGATTCTCGCTTAATTGACTGTATTCCTAGAAAAAAGTATGTAACTACCAAAACTGACCCAGAGAGAAATTTCTAAATTCTCCATAATTTCATCACCATTAAGCCCAATCAAGAGTAGAAATCTTCCCACAAATAAAGCACTTTATCCACACGGTTTTATAAGTGAGTTCTCTCCCACATTTAAGACAGAGATTATTCCAGTCCTATGTTAATACTTCTATTTATGAGACAAACAAAACCCTGAATCCCAAGTCCCACCATAAATGGAAAATTGTGGAGCAGACTCACCCAAAAATGTAAATGCAAAGAAGTCTTTAAAAATTTTGCAAGAAAATGCCAGCCGTGAATAAATTAGATAATTGTATTATGACCAAGTTTGGTTTTTTTCCTGGGAATACGATGTTAGGTTAGTGTTAGTATATGAATTAACGTAATCCATCACATTAGATCTTTTCAAAGGAGATGATCATTTGAATAGATTGAGCAAAAGCATTTGATGAAAGTTGGCATCCATTCATGGCAAAACCCTTGGCAAATGAGAAATGAAAGGAATAAAAGAGATTCTAGTAAAAAAAAATGAAAGCCTACAGCAAACATAATATTTTGTGGTGAAATGTTGAAAGCTTTCCCTTTAAGAGCAGGAACAGGACAAGGATGGCTGCCATCATCATTTTCTATTCAACATGGGAGGTCTTTTCTAAAGCACTTCACAACAAAAAGAAATGAAAAGTATACAGATGGGGAAGGGAGAGGAAAAACTGTCATTATTTGCATACGCTGTGTTTGACTTTTTGCAAAACCCAAACGAGAGCCCACAGATCATAAGGGAGTTGAACGTGTTTGCTGGAGTCCAAATCAATGTACGGAGAGGAACGTGCCATTTGCAACAGAAATTTTTTTTTACAAAGTTTCTGAGATAAGTAATAATAACCTGACAAAAGTTGTGAGGTTTTTTATGTAGAAAATTAATATTTGGATGTGCCTGATAAGAACTTGGCACATTGTAGCATTTCATTAAATGTGTGTTTCTGTTTCCCCTCTGCCCTATACCTGAGATGTTTGCATTTTCATCCTAAAGAAACACCATCAGGTTTGTCAGAACAATTTGTGCACAGGGCGCCTTAGTGACCCAGTGTTACTTTAAAGATTAATATTTGCATAATGCATTTGCCAAACACTGTCACCCTCATTATCTTTTCTCCAAAGGAAGTGGGTGATAATGTTTGCATTTGCCCCGAAGGAAAGCGACCTGAGGGGCGGGGGAGGGGGGAGGCGGATATACTCAGCTTGGCATCCGCTTTTGGTCCTGGGTCTGTCTTGGTTCCATGGTCGTGGTGTTTCACGCCGCCTGGCACCTGTTGAACCAGCTTATTCATTCTGGAACTACAAGAGTCCTTACTGAGCCCTGTGGCAGGACCAAGGGAGGCAGCGGTGTGCACAGCGGCCGTGAAGTTTGTCTTCCTGGAGCTCCAGCCTCCTGGAGGAACCGGATCTTCACACAACTGGCTGGCGCTGTGCTACCCGTGATGCCGACCGCGGAGGAGCGGAGCGAGGGGGCTTCCGGGAGGAAGGGATGTTTAATTCCAAGCCTGAAAGATGAATCATCTAGAAAACCCCCACTCCAGGGGGAGTGAGCTAGAAAAGAGGAAGGAAGGTACCCAGGCTATGGAGACCGCATGTTCAACCCTTAGAGGAGAGAGAATGAGCGCCAAGGAACACGTAAAAGTATGATCCCACCAGAGGATCAAGTGTGCAGGCATAGAATGAGAAATGAGGCACTCAGGAGCCAGGCCTTCTAGGACCCCACTCACCAGGCTGAGAGCGTTTTTTTTTTTTTTTTTTTAAGAGCGTATTCCTTTATTTGAAAGAGAAAGACATATCATGAGCAGGGTGGAGGAGGCAGAGGGAGAGGGAGAGGGAGAAGCAGACCCCTCCCCCCACCACCGCTGAGCAGGGAGCCTGACACGGGGCTCAGATCCCAGGAGCCTGAGATCATGACCTGAGCCGAAGGCAGACGCTTCACCAACTGAGCCACCCAGGCGCCCCTGAAGAGCATGACCTTGACCTTAAGAGCAAGGGACAGTTCCCAAAGGGTAAGGGAGGGCATGACCAGCCAGCCCTGTGCTTTAGGAGACAGAGTGGGCGGATTGGAGGGTGGGATGTGGGAGACCCTGAAGTCAGGAAGCTGGGCTGGAGGACACCCTTGAGCCGGCCTGGGGACCCACTCTCTGCCCATCCAGACCCCTTGTGACCTCATGAGCCCACTCTCAGCATCTTTCAGGACTCCGGGCTGCAGCTTCAGACCCCAGTTCAGCAGCTGAGGCCTTTGGAGGTCAGGTAGAACCCAGGGCAGGAGGAAGGACAGGAGCTCCCGGGGCCGAAGGAGCAATGGCCAGAATCAGTGTTTCTGTGCTGCCGGGGCGCTCCTCGTAACCACCTTTTCTCTCTGCTTGCCTCTGCCTCTTTCTGCAAAGTGGCCTCTGTTTCTCCCGCTGTATCCGGGACAAGCCCCCTGAGGACAGAAAGTTAGCCCCAAGCTGTTGCCAACCCAATATCCCAAAGGTACCAGAGAGCCTCCCCCCAATAGCTCCAGGAGAAAATGCCTGGGAGGCAGCCAGACAGCTTCTGGAAGCCACTATTTCCAGTGGTTACATCACCTCTTTTTATAATAACAAACCTACAATCCTAGACGGCAGGAGCTGGCAGTGCCCCCAGGAGCTGCCCAAGAGCGCGGCCTCGGCTGGTGGACAGTTAAGTGAAGGGTGGATCCCTTCCCATCTCCCTCATGCTGCCTGTGGCAAACAGCCACCAGGCACCCACAACCCAGACCTTCCCCTGCCTCCTGTGGTCTCAGACAAGCCCCAGCCTGCCACAAGCCTTCCACTCAGCAATCCCACATCTCGGTATTGATGCTGGAGACAAACTCCCATGTGCACGCCATGAGGCACTCACAAGGATGTTGATTGCAGGATGTGGATGTTTACACAGAGAACAAAACCCAAACAGCTTCAATATTCATTAGAAGGGGAATTGGGAAAGAAAGGAAGAAAGCAAGGGAGGGAGGGGGAGAGGGAAGGGGAGGAGAGGGAGGGAGGGAGGGAGGGAGGAAAGGCAGAAAGGAGAAATAGCTAAGCATCTGAAATAAACCGCTTCATGAAAACCAAAAACACAGAAAGATGTCTCTGATATTGTTAAAGATTAGAAAGCTAGATACACACATCCTTATAATTGGCTACTTTGTATCTGTTTAAAATCAGGCGTGCATATACGTCTGTGTGCAGTGCTTCCACTGAGGTCTGTAAGGATCACATACCACGCTGATGTCAGTGTTACTATGGAGGCAGGGCGCGATCCGGAGGGGAGGGAGCACAGAGGTGCTCTTTCTTTATATGACCTGCTTGAATATAGAGCAATAAGAGTGTCTGCAGCCAGCCCTTGGGTAGTTAGAAAAAATTTTAAATGAATGAGAGAAAATAAAAGAGCAGGCACCATTGCTTGTAATGGGGGGGGGAGGGAAGCAGCCACCCAAATACAAAAATACATCCAGAGGGAACGTAAATGACGGCCCCCTATTACAACAGAACGCCCAGCAGCCAGAGCAGCTTTCTGCTCTCAAATGAAAAGCAAATTACAAATGAGTGTATACCGAATATTCCCATGCTGTCAAAGAAAGCAAATGTAAACTGTGCATAGAAAAATACAAGGCGAGGTGGAAAGAGCGGAGCTTGGCGATCTCCGTGACCCGGGTTTCAGTCTCTCTGGTGGCTATCAGTGGGGTATCGTGGGGTTCACTCCATGGCTCCGAGCCTCGCTTTACCACCCTTAAAACAAGAATAACCACAGTGTCTACTTCATGTGGTTCCTATATTAGTTGAATTAATGTGGCCAGAGGCTTATCATGCAGGACCTAAGACAGCAAGATTTTATTATTTTATTATCGTTCTCGTCCAGTGTTCCATCTGGGAAGCGGGTTTATGACAACGTGGTGGGGACAGGGCATTTGTTCTCTCTGTACCCTCCTACACTTCTTGAATATTTAACAGGAAGAGTGTCTTACTCTCTGCTCTGGACTGAATTGAGCGCCCCCCAACCCCAATTCCTGTGTCGAAGTCTTAACCCCCAGTGTGGTGGTCCTTGGAGAAGGGGGCTTTGGGGGGGGTAATTAAGTTCCAATGAGGTCAGGAGGGTGAGGCCCTCAGGATGGGGTCAGGGCCCTTGTAAGAAGAGACAGCAGAGCTCCCTGGCGCTGTCTCCAGCATGGGAGGACCCCAGGAGTTGGGGGCTGTCTGCAAGCCAGAAAGAGGATTCTTGCCGGAACCGGACCGTGCTGGCACGGGGATCTCGGATGGCCCAGCCTCTGGAATTGTGAGAAATACATTTGTTTTTAGTTACCCGGTCTAGTACTGTTCGTTAGGGCAGCCCCAGCAGACTAAGACCCTCTCAAAATTAAAGAAAACAAAAACCAAAACCACCAATAATGATGAAAAGAGGGTAAATAGGCTGGGCCCAGCGCTGCCCGGGCAGGAGGCTCCTGGTCGCTTATGTGGGGGCGTGTGTCCGGCCACAGCCACTCCATCCCCAGAAAACCACATCCACAGCTACCACGCAGTGATTATTGGGGGGAGGGGCTGGGAAATGAGCCCGTGAGGCAGGCAAAGACTGTCCCTCCCCACCAGGAGCTTGAGAGCCAGAGGACCAGCAGAGAGGGGTGACAAGTGTTCTCCTGTCACCTGCCCGCATCCTGTGATTTAATATAGTTTGGACATTTCTCCAGCTGAGTGGCAGCCCGGGCTCCAACTGCCTGAAATCAGGCAGATAAAAGCTGGAGCAAAGGGCGCCGAGACCTTGGTTCGCTGTCATTCTGCCAGAGACAAGCGGCAGGTAAGGCGGCTCAAGTCAATAAGGCAATGGATCTGGGCTGAAGGGAAAAGAGATGGAGAATTCCATGAGACGGCAACTTCTTCGAAGTCACGTGGCGCTGCTGCTGTCCCTGTGGCAGAAGGGGCGCTGGTGGGGGGGGCTGCACCCCACTGTGTGGAGGAGACCCTGCCACGGACAGTGGCCTCTGAGCACCTGCTGCATGTCGGGCCAGGAGAGGCTCCTACCCCGTGGACAGGCGTCCTGGTGATGGCAGACTGGTGATGCTGCTCTCCCACACCCTCCCCGTGCTCTGAGCGCCCCCTCACCTCCTTACCCTTCACAGCCACTGGACGGAGCCGGGGGACCCCCATCCCTATCCCACAGGAAACGACACTGAGGCTTGACAAAGACAAGCCACCATTGTGACATAACCTGTGGGAAGGCAGAAGCAGGTCTGTCTGCGCCGAGTGCACACTCTGACCCACCGCTCAGTGTGACCTCCCTGCCACCCGCTAGAATGCTCTGGAAGTGACACCGGTGCCCCAGGTCCCACCAGAGTCAGGGACACTCCGAGTGCGGTCCCTCGCCACACACCCAGATCGGGGCTGGATGAGCGTTAGAGTGCTGTCTTCCTTCTCCTGTTCAACCCAGGAGCCTGGAGGCAGGTTTGGAGCAGCCTGGACCCACCCTCAGCCCTCCCCCACCCCACACCCTCCCTGCAACCACGCAAGGCATTTACCCTTTCTACCGCACACTTGCATTTTAACCGTTCATGCATCTATCTTCCTGATTCACTGCGGGCTCCTACGAAGAGTGCAGGACACAGAGCCCGCACATAGTAGGGCAGACAGCCTGTGGTTCCTAGCACGGACCTGGAGTCAGATGGCAGGGCCCAGAGTCCGGGTTTTGTCCTTCACCAGCCACAGGCCACTGACACTGCCTCCGAGGTCTCCTTCCCTCCTCTAAGGCCCAAGGGCACCACGGCTTCTCCTGGAGGGCTGTGGGTGGTCCAATCAGACAACGCATGGAGAACTCCCAGCGCTGGTCTGCACAGAAGTGAGTGATGAATATTCATTTTAATATTCATGATGATGGTACTTACAACTCCTTGGATAAAATACAAAACCAGGAGTTGTCCCCCGCCTTAGCTGATTGGACCAGGACTGGACACCTGACCATGGCTAGACCAATCAGGCTTGGATGCCGCCTGAGGGTCCCTGGCCAGTCCCTGCAGGTGGCTGGCAGTGGGAGATGGGGGGGCCTTGGCTGGAGCCCCAAGCCGCCTTGTGGACTGCAGCGGTGGGGAGGGGCAGGCATGCGAGAGGAGGGGGAGCCTGGTGATGTTCCTTTGCACACAGACCAGCTGCCCCCTCCCCTGGGGGTCTGTGCCCCTCCCCAACCCCACTGTCCATGCAGTGAACTCTGGGTTTGTCACTTAAGCCAGAGACCTTGATTCACCTCCCCCTCCCCGTTTCCCTTCCCTGCCCCCCTACCCCAGGACTTCCCTTCCCACAGTCCCTCTAACCCTCTGGGTCCCCTGACTCTGTGTCACATCCCAAGGGCCTGGACCCTGGTGCATCCAGTCACATTTGCCCAAGGAGTGAGTGAATGAGTGAGTGACAAAGACCCTGAGCCCCACCCCCCAAACTGGGCAAGTGGGAAGAGCCAGGTCCCTGGGGGGACAGAGCTGGGCTTGTTTTTTGTCCCTGACTCTGTGGTCTGGGCCTGATGTCTGACCCCCTGGCACACAGTGGCGCCCAGTCCACGCCAGCTGTCCTGAGAGGGTGCACGCTTGTTGTCCTTTTGAGTAAGAAACTGCAGTGCAGCCCTAGGGTCCGTCTTCTCCCTAATGCCCATTCCTAGAGTCGTCCCCCTACCCTCCTGACTCCCCTGACCGCTGCCGCTGGGGGAGGTGTGGGGGGGCTCAGGGTCTGCTCGGCCACTGGAGACAAATGCTGGTGGGCCATTACCACAGGCCTCGTTGTTGGGGGGTGGGCAGGGAACCCCAACCCCACCTGAGCCACCTCGCCTCTACCCTCCCGGGGCTATCTAAGCCGGGAGTCCCAGCTCAGCCCTGTATGTTCCCCTCCAGGCCTGCCAGCTCCTGGCCCCAAGCGTCACTGTGGGAAAACGAAGGCGGGTCGGCGGCCTCGCCACAGGGGCCAGCTCGGGGCTCAGCAAGGTGCTGGGCTCTGTGGTTACAAGGAAATGGGACTGCTGGGCCATATCTGGGAAGGAGGGGAAGAAGGGGAAGCAGAGAGATGAGCAGGGCTGGGGAGAGGGGGGAAGGCGGAGAAAGGGGGCGCTGATATTTTAGATGCAGAGTGAACTTGGCCCTGTAACTCTTGGTGTGTTTTCTTCACTACTTCCAACAGCTCATCAACTTAATAGATTTCTTTTAAAATTACTGTCACTATTTTTCATTCCTAAGTGTTTTGATTGTCTTTCTCCACGGTTCAGATTTCAGCCCCACCTCCTGTACCCCCCCAGGTTTGGGGCTCTGTCGCACCTGGGCAACTCTCTCGGCTTGTCTGGGTGGGGCGGGGCTGCCGGAGATAGGCTCTGATGGCCAGACCAAGGTCATTTGGGCTTTGACCTTGACACCCCAGGGGCTGAGCACTCAGCCCAGAGGAGTACTTATGTTTGGGTTCTTGGGGAAAGAACTGCACGTCCATGGGCCTCAGGGTCTCCTTATGTAAAATGGGTTAGATGGGTTCTCAGGGGGGTGGAGGCATGTGGGATGATGTGGGAAGAAACACAGAGGCCCCCCTTCTGAGCAGCTCGGGAAACGTGGGCCTCCTGGGCCCCTTGCCACAGCCCTCCCTGCAGACCTAGCGACTGAGAGGGTCGTGTAAGTGATGGAAGACTGACTCAAACTGACTGAAAACAGGAAATTATTGGCTGTGGTGACTGAAAAATCCATGGGGAGTTTCAGTTTCTGATCTGACATCCTGCAGGGGGTCCCCAGGACCTCCCTGGGTCCTGCTTTCTGTCCCCTCTCTCTCACTCCGGACTCTGGTCTGGCTGCCCCCTCAGACAGACCCTCCCAGCATGGAGACAACACGGCTGCAGGACGACGCCCCTGCTGGGGTTCAGGCTGCTCATGGCTCACGCAGTTGGCCACCCACCCCTCAGGACCCATGGCGGCGGCCATGGCCAGCGGGATGTCCCATTGGCTTGGGTCCAAGATGCCTCCTTCAGATCCTGAGGACTGATAATCAGGGGGAGCGAGTTCCCCAAAAGGAAATCAGGAACTTTTTTTTTTAAAAGATTTTATTTATTTATTTGACAGAGATAGAGACAGCCAGCGAGAGAGGGAACACAAGCAGAGGGAGTGGGAGAGGGAGAAGCAGGCTCCCAGTGGAAGAGCCTGATGTGGGGCTTGATCCCAGAATGCCGGGATCACGCCCTGAGCCGAGGCAGACGCTTAACCACTGCGCCACCCAGGCGCCCCGGAAATCAGGGACTTTTTGACCAAAAGAAGGGGGTCGGAAGCTTTGTGACCTCACGAATCACTTGAGCTCCACGAGGCTCCTTTATACCGCAGCGGAGCAGCGGCTGGTGGCGAACAGCTACAGAGGGCTTGAAGGTGCCAGACACCGACCTAAGCACTTTACAAGCCTCAACTCCTTCGACCGTCGGACAACCCGCGGAGGCAGGCACTGATATTATCACCACTTCGCGGATGAGCAAACTGAGGCTCAGGAAGGCTAAGTGTCGTGCCCTGGGGTCACCCAGCAGGTGAGCGGAGGAGCCAGGGTTCCGTCCCAGGACCTGCTCTGCCTCCCTGGAGGAAGCAATGAAGACAAGAATAGGAAGAGTCATCACGCCAGCCACGGAGCTGGTGGATGCTGGGAAGGTGCAGGTGCCCCGCCTCTCCCCGCTGTTCCAGCCCCCAGCTCCGCCCCTCCAAGTCCTCCTGCGGCTGCGCCCCACCTGTCAGGGCTGTAATGCCTCCTCCAGGTAGAAGCTTTGCATTTCTGCAGACCGCCAAGGGCAAATGTGGCCCCAAATTCCCTTCCAAGAGGAAGGGGACGTGGATCAGAGAGGCGCAGAGCTGGAATAGGAACACAGGCTTGGGGGCGGAGTGGGGGGTGGTGTCTCTGGGTGGGGAGGCAGGACCCATGAGGGTGCTCATAGCCAACACTGGGTTAAAGTCTGGGGGTCCCCCCAGGGGATCTGGAGAGGGTGATGTCGGCCCCAAGGGGCATAATGTGCTGACGGGGATTTCGGGCACCACGGGGAGGCCATTCTGGTGCCAGGAGCCTTCACTGTGCTGGCGGGTGAGCTCAGCCTGCGGGGGAGCTGACCCTGCAGCTCAGAGGGGGCAGAACCAGAACAGGGCTCCGGGGGCAGCGGCCACCCGAGCTGGGCTGAGGGCTTGGCTGCCTGCCCCCCAGCCCCACTTGTGGGCTGTGTCCCTCCCTGGGCTCAGGGACCAATGCTAGTGGGACCAGCCCCTTGGAGTGGACACTGGCATTGCCGTCCCCACTGGAACACGGCCAACAGGGCAGCCGGGAGAGGCACCCCAGACGCTTCCCCAGTGACAGCAGGAGGGGCACAGAGCAGCCTTCATCCAGTGACTAGAGCAGTTGGTGGGTTGGTTTCTGAGCTCATGTGAGACCCCCTGGGGACCCTCAAATTGCGGGGGAAGGGATTGCAAGAAACCACAGTTCACTCAAGTGTGGGAGGAACTCAGAGATGGCGAGATACAAGTTTACCTACTAGATGTCCCCTTTTTCTATCCACAGCTAGTGAGACCCAGGGGCATTCAGAGACCGTGGTCACCCAGCCTGGGTGCCCCGTCCCCCCCCAGCATCCTTGCACCTATTCCCCGTTAGGTGGCCTAACATGGAGTTAGGGTCTCCAGTCAAGAAGAAACTGTAGCCCATTTTGGTTGAAAGGCCCCAGTGCCTCCAGGCCCGGTGGCCCCCCCCCCCCCCCCCCCCCCCCCCCCCCCCCC